>NW_005365764.1:143235-148940 GCF_000412655.1 Myotis brandtii | reverse complement strand
GCTTTATTTTATTACTCTTTTATTATATTAAATTGTGCCCTTGGTGGCTTAGCACCATAACAAGTGAAGTCTATAAAACAAAATAGCAGGCACATTAAACTGCCTATATTTTTTAAAAGTGGGCTCTTAACATCCCCCTGCAGAAAAGACCAGGTGTCCTGATATACAAAAAAGACAGTGTTCTGTTGGGTCTCTGCTTACCCAGTACCCAGTCTCCTCTTCTGGTCATGGACCCTTGACTTTATTCAATGTGGCGACGTACAGTTATCACACTACATTTCTGAGCTTCTCTTGCAGCTACATGTGGCCACATGGCTGAGCTCTGGCCAATGAGATGAAAGGGGGGATAGACAGCAGGCACGTGCTTTTGTCATATTTGTTCCCTGTCTGCTCCTTGCTTCTTGCCTGGAACGCTGATGTGACAGCTGGGGCTCCAGCAACTCTCTTGGCTCATGAGGCCACCGTGAGACTGGAAGTCGGATGACCTAAACTCAAAGTGAGAACATGCCCTGGGGGAGCTCCCATGTGGTCTGGGCAGTGATGTTCCCTCATGCCTGGTCCCAGCAGCCCCAGTCTGGCCATGAGATACGAGGGGGGGGGGGGGATCCTGTGTACACACACGCACACACACACATACACACACACTGGTGAGTGTCTCCCTTGCCAGTTGTGGTTAAACCAAGCGTGCGAGGAACCTGGGGTTGCTAGATAGCCTAGACGACACGGAGTGCATTTGCATTTCAGATAAGCAACCAATAAATTTTTCATGTACCAAGTACTACACGGGGCGTACTGATATCAAAAAATAATTTGTTGTTTCTCTGAAATTCAAATGTAACGAGGAGCCCTGTGTTTTATTTCCTAACCCCGCCAGCCCTGACTCTGCACTCGCCTCCCGCTGCTCGCTGTAACGAGGTGAGCAGTGGCCGGTGGCCCGTAGGGGCTGGGGAGGCTCTTAGCCCTTCTGTGAGCCGGACTCCCACTGCCATGCTCTTTATTGCTCTCCTGCAGCCCAGAAGGTTTCTGTCTTGTTGGCGGTCAGTCTATCAGTGGCCCTGCCTGTTGCTCTCTAAGCAGCTTGTCTGTCTGTCTGTCCTAGCCCCCACCCTGTTGGCAATGTGCCCTCAGGATCTGGGGGCACACACAGTGTTCATCACGCGTGCCCGGGAGCTGCCAGGCTGGGTCCCCCTCCAAGACCCCCACTCTCAGCTCCATGACCTCAGGCAACTCCCGTGACCTGTGAGCGTGGATCCCCGCCTACAGTCACGTGGGGGCAGTCAGAGCTGCCTCCGGGGAGATGTGGGCGGAGTGAGGGGCACGCTGGGGCAGTGGCCGGGTGCCAAGCACTGAGCCCGCGGGGCAGTTGCTGTTTGGAGGGCTCAGCAGTCGGATAACCGGCCGGAGCAACAAGGGTCCAGGAGTAAGACATGAGCTCTGGGACACGGAGGTCCCTGGGAGGAGGCAGAGAGAGCCAGGGCTTGGCTGGTGACAAGGGGGGTGGGGGGGGTTGGTGGCCAGTATAGGTGTTGTTATGTGTCCCCCAAGTTCACATGCCAAAGCCCTAGTCCCCAGCACCTCAGAATGACTGCATTCAGTTCAAGTGAGCTCACCGGGGTGGGCCCGCAGCCAGTCCTGACGGGTGTCCTTATAACTAGAGGCTATAGGACACCGGGAGGGCTGGCCATGTGAGGACACGGCGGGGGACAGGACAGGCCGAGAGGCCTCGGAGGAACCGTCCCTGCCGACACCCCGGTCGCAGGCGCCAGCCTCGCGCTGGGAAAGCGCTTCTGCTGTTGGTGCCAAGGCGGCTGCGGTGCTTTGTCACGGCAGCTGGAGCAGATTAATGCAGGTGTCAGGACAGAAGGCTCTGGAAGGACCGTCTGGAGGCAGCCGTTCGTCCCTCACCCGCAGTCACTGTTGTTGTTGTTGTTGTTGTTATTGATGCGAGGGGCTCTTCCGGGCACAGGCAGCTCAGTGACGGACGCCATCGTCCCGAGAACAGACAGAATCGTACGTGACGGGATGCGGGAACCAGAGGATGGAAGGCAGAGCGGATGCTGGGCTCGGGGACTGTCTGGGAACCGGAGGGGGGAGGGGCATGGAGACAGGGAGCTGCCAAAGAGGCTGCCAGAGGCGGGACCAGCTGACCTGCAGGTGAGCAGCTTGCTCAGGGAGTCTCCAGGGGCAGGGAATGGAGGGGGGCATTTCAGAGACACCCCCCCCCAAGGAGGCCAGAGCTGCGGGGCTGAGCAGGGAGAGGAGAGAGTGGCCAGGGGAGGCTGGGGGGTGGACGAGGAAGGCGGGACCCCACAGCCTCCGGGCCTGAGCATGTGCATTTTATTCCAAGCGCTGGCTAGCTCCCAGGGTGCAGCTGCAGAGGGACAGTCTCAGCGGTCCTCCGCCAGCCCGCGGCCAGGCCTGGCAGTGGGACCTCCCCAGGTGGCCTGCGGAGCCGCCGGGGCTGTGGAAGCCGGCTGTCCCTTACACGGGGATTAGAAGTCCCTAAGGATGGCGGTCGGAGGTCTGCCCGGAATTGAGGGAGAATTCCACCAGGCACAGGTGGGAAAGAAGGGAATGTGCCCATTCATTCATTCATTCATTCATTTATTCTTCCTTTTACAAATATTTCTGGGGCCCTACTGTGTGCTGAGCACTGCTCTGACGCTAGGGACACACCGTGAATGAAACAGCCAACTTCTCTGCGCTGGGGAAGGCGCACTCACTGCAGGGGGCCAGGTGTGACAAATCCGCAAAGAACTGTACGCGGGCAGGTGCTGACATACCTGCTCGGTGCTGACACTCCCGCTCAGAAGAGAAGTACGGCCGGGTCAGGAGGAGAGCGAGGGGCGCTGGGGTGCTGTTTGGGAGGCGGGAAGGACGCTGATGAGGCGACAGCCCAGGAGAGGTGGGTCCCACAGCCAAGGTGCCCATTTCCAGGGCCCCAGGGAGGGGGCCTCCTCGCACAGCACCACCTTTCATGGAGCAGCTGGGCTTGGAGACGGAGGCCTCCGCCCTGGCAATGTCTTCATTTGTCTAAACACGGGGGCGGGGGCCCCCTGGGTAAGAATGTCAGCAGAAGCAGGGAACCGCCAGCACCTTAGAGAGATTAGCAGTCTAGGGAGCGTAGGCCCACCGCTGGCCCAGTGTGGGCACGTGTGTATCTCCCCACTGCCTGCGCGTAGTAGGTGCTCAATAAACACTCCTTAAATGAACAAGGGAGAAAGCCCACGGCGCGCACCCGGCGGCTGGCGGGTCTGGCCTCTGCGCGGGAAGGGCTCTGTGTAAACGCACCGAGGGGCAGATGTGGGGGGTGGGCACTGCCACCCGTGGCAGGTGATGGAGCAGAAGCAGCCGGGCGGCGGCTGCCTGGGTGGAAGGGTTCTTGCTAATCGTGAAGCGCGTTTGGCTTTGTCACCCGGTGCCCTGCAGGTCATTGCGCGGAGCAGAATGGACTGGGCGCGGCGCAGTTACCCACACAGCCCACGCAGGGGGGCAGGACGGACGGACTGACAGGAAGCCTTCCTCTCCTGGTGGGGACAGAGCCGCGCTCGGCCCCGCCCCGGGGGGGGGGGGGCGGTGGTTTTGTGTTGGTGGAGAACAGGCCAGCCACCCCTGAGGGTCATCGCAGAGGCCTGGCTCCGGAAAGAGGGGCCACTGCGACCACCCCCACGCTCTCCAGCCCCAGCCCGGAGGTCCTGCCCGCCCCCCGAAGAGGCAGGGACTCTCCTGAGTCAGGCGGCCACCTCGAGCTTTTCTCGGGGCTCCTGCCTCACCCTAAAGAGGGGAAACCCTGAGGTCCCCTCTGAGTAGTCCTGTGGAGCAACACCGGGTAGGACGCTTTCCCGAGGCTCACCTGGTCCTCTGCGCTGTTACCCACAGAAACGGGGCAGTGCGGCTATTGCCCATTAACCTACATCCGGCCGCCAATGGGAAAAACAGAACCCCGCCCGCCCCCCACCCCGTGTGGGCAAACTGCTCACTGCCCGTGGAGGAGACCCAAAAAGGAGCTGGGCTGCACGCATTACTTGTCAAGGTCTACGTCACAGGGCCACTTGGGTGGCAGAGCTCCGAGGACTCAGGGCTAAAGGGAAATCCAACACGGACTAGAACTTGTTCTCGAAACAGCCTGGGGAGAGAAGGTGGGACTCAGGGACCCTCAGCGTGGGCGGGTCCCAAAAGATGACCATTGTTCTCAAGTTCCTTCTTTTTTTTTCTTTTTTAAATATAGTTTTATTGATGTCAGCGAGGAAGAGAGAGGGAGAGAAAGATAGAAACATCCATGATGAGAGAGAACCATGGATCTGCTGCCTCCTGCACGCCCCACACTGGGGATCGAGCCTGCAATTTGGCATGTGCCCTGCCCAGGAATCGAACCCTGACCTCCTGGTTCATAGGTTGACGCTCAACCACTGAGCCACGCCGGCCGGGCCCTTCTTTCTTACTGATTTCAAAAGGAAGGCTCATTTCACACTAATCGTTGGCCTGGCAGGTGTCTCGCTAACCCCCGGTGACAGGGCTGCTGTGGCATCGCCCCCCACGCTTAGGGTGACCTTGTGCGCGTATCTGCACAGCGAGCTTTGCCGAGTCCCTCCGGGCGCATCACGGGCGGCACTGGAAGTGAGAGCCACACGGAGCACAGGTCACACGTGCCCCGTGAACGTCTGCCAGAGACGCACATGGGGCTGTGGGTTGGATAGCAAACCAGTTGTCAGGCTGAGAGAGAGAAGAACCCCCTGCCAGGCTCGATGGCTGAGAGCACAGACTCCCGAGCCAGGGTCCCGGTCCTGCCCCCGAGCCCTGCCGCCCAAACCTCCGTGTGCCTTACTTTCCCCGGCTGTGAGGTGGCGGTGATCACGCAGCACCTGCCTCAGAGGGCTGCGGGAAGGATTCAATAAGCCAACGCAACTGAAACACTTAGAAAGATGCTGAGCAGTCTTTTTTTTTTTAATCTTTACCCGAGGATATGGTTATTGATTTTTTTTTTAGGGAGAGAGAGAAACATTAATATGAAAGAGAATATGGATAGGTTGCCTCCTATATGTGCCCCGAAACCCACAACCTAGGTATGTGCCCTGACCAGGAATCGAACCCACGACCTTTCGGGGTATGGGGTGACGCTCCAACCAACTGAGCCACCCCAGCCAGGGCAGGTGTCTGCGGTTTTAAGCCACCAGGTGTGTGGCCGTTTGTGGCAGCAGCCACAGGAGACGGATGCGGGTGACGATCTGAGCCTCCACACTGGAGGGGACAGAAGAGCCTGCTCTGGTCCCCGAGCCTGCGGGTGTGGTCTGGCCTTCGCCCACAAGAAAACTACTTGGTATCCTTTCTGCTTTCAGAGAGCTGAGATTCCTCGGCCCAAGACTTGATATCATCTGCGGGGGGGAAACTGAGTCGCAGAGCAGAGAGGTCGTCCTCAAGGTCACGCGAGGAAGTGGCGAGGCAGGTTGCTCGTGTCACAGGGGCGGTGACAGGTACAGAGAAATCACAGGACAGAGAATCCGAAGGCCCACATTCCCATCGAAGCTGTACCTCTCACCGGCCGGGTGACCTTGGGCGAGGCCCTGCCGTGTCCCGGGTCTTGATTTTTCTGTCTGTGAAATGGAGGGATTTGGCTGCGCGCCCTGCGAGGTCCCTTTCCCTGGGACACCCCGTGGGTGCCCGGCCACCCCCTGCCACGGCAAGGGGTGCAGCATGGGCCCTTGGCT
>NW_005365764.1:141402-142896 GCF_000412655.1 Myotis brandtii | reverse complement strand
GCCCGTCCGTGCCTCCCGGTCCTGCTCAGAGGCAAGTGCACACCAGCTCTCACTTCAGTGATGAGAGGCTCATGCAATTGATGCAGCGGGTCCTCCTGAACAATGGACTTAGGAGCCTCTGTCGCCTGCCCATGTCCCCCACTTTCTCCCTTATTGTCCTTCTCAGACTCCGAGCTTGCATTCCATTCAGAGTCTGGGGACTCCTGCCTTTCCCGCACCCCCTCCTGCCTCTGGACTTCTCTATTCCGCACCCTCTCCTGGGCATTAGGTTAGGAGGCACTGTTTTAACCAGATCTGCATTTAAAGCGTCCCCCCCCTCTCTCTCTCCTGGAATGTTCCCACGAAACCCCTGTCTCAACCTGAGACGATGCTACCTCGGTGGAGGCAGGAGCCAGAACTTCCAGAATCCCAGACACATGGGGTCAAAACTCAGTCTGTGGCCATCTTGTATGTGTCACACGCATACCACGTTTTTAAGGGGCATTTTCCTGAAGGAAAGCGAAAAAGACCGATTTCCCAAACTGTCAGAGGCGGACAGAGAGGAAGTGTCCTATTCCCTTTACTCCGGGTCGACCGCTGTCCTTGGTAAGGAAAGTGTTGGTGTGGACTTGCCTAAAGCAAATCAGACCATCACGCCTTTCCGCTCTCTGTCCCTTCCCGGCGCCAGGCTGCAATCCTCAAACTTCGAACAAGTGGCACCTTCTCCAAAATGTGGGCTCCGAAGGGACGGAATTAAGAATTCTGCAGTCCCAGTCTCTCCTTCCTGCCAGAAAAGCATCTTAGGTGAACCGATGTGGGAGGTGGAGCGAGCCTTGGACCTGGTTGTGAGGAAGTGCGGGAGGGAGGAGGCTCCGTGGAGATGCGTCTCAGGCGGAGCAGGCGTCTTGCAGTGTCAGGGGTTTAAATTAAACAGGGGGGCGGGGGGAGAGACCATCCCGCACCGCACCGCGGGCTGCAGCCAGACTCCGGCATCCTCCGTGCAGCACCCAGCTGACACTCCGGATCCAGCTGCCTCCCTGGCTGCAGTCTGCAAGTTGCTGGCAGGCGGGCAGGACGCGGCGCGGAGCGAGGAGAGAGGTAACTTTCGGGGAGGCGTGCGGGTTCCCCGAGGCCGGACAGAAGGATGCCAGTTCCTTGGGGTTTTAAGCCGCGTTCCCCACTGAGACGCGGAGCCCTCTCCCTGCACTTTGCACAAACTCTGGGCTCCGTGAACTTCCTCCGGGTCCTTCCCGCCGGCTTCCCGGCCGCGCAGCGTGGGGAGAGCTGAGTCAGTTCACGGGAGGCAAATTCTCGAAATGATTGTAAAATGCTGCCCAAATGATTCTTTTCAAATGGGTTTCTTTCTCGTGTTGGTCTGCACCTTGCATTTGAATTAAGCTGCAAAGAATCCAAGTTTGTGGCAGAAATTTGTGGGGGGGGGTGGTGAGGATGAAAAAAATCCTTCTCCATTGCAGCCGGCTGCGGGGCCGGCCACCTGGTCCCCCCCAGAGGCTG
>NW_005365764.1:140665-141284 GCF_000412655.1 Myotis brandtii | reverse complement strand
CACTCTCGGTCAGCCGTTGGGTACCTGGGACTGGGGAGCCTGAGCCCCCTGCAAAACCTAAAGCACAGCCAGGACCTTCCTTGGTGGATGTCCCTCCCCCAGGCTTGGGTCGGGGACCCCACAGACTTACGCTGAGTTTGCGCGAGTCCTGGCCGCGGTGCGTGCGTTCCGCCTGGCAGACTGGCTCTCTGAGCGGTTCCCTCCCAGGGCGATCGGCGGCCTCTGCGGCCTGGCTGAGCCCCGGGGACACAGAGGCGGCCTGGCAGCCTTGTTACCTGGGGGTGGAGCTTTCATTCTCTGGGGTTTAGCGAGGTGAGCTTTGGAGGGAAACTCGAAACAGTGATTGCAGGGGCCCAGGGGCGCAGGCTGCAGCATTGGAGAGGGACGAGCCCCCTCTGCGTCTGTGGGTGCCGAGTGATGCTGCGGGGGGCGCCGGCAGTCGTGGGGGCTCCAGAAGGGGCTCACCGAGGCGGGGACCCCACAGAAGCAGCAGACAGAGCTCTAGGGGCCAGGGCTCTGGCTGGGGAAACGCACACGCAGCCCTGGGCACCTAAGCCCTGGGCTCCGTGGTCTCGGGCCGGACTCTTCCCCACCAGCCAAGGGCAGCCCGCAGCCCGCT
>NW_005365764.1:138812-140601 GCF_000412655.1 Myotis brandtii | reverse complement strand
GCTGCCTCAGTGGGTGCCGGCGGGGTCTCCCAGGCTGGCACCGCTCGCGTGGCGTCCCCAGACAGACGGTGCTTGGACCGGGGTCTGCACTGGGGGTGACGCCATGCAGGGCCGATGGAGGCATCTGCCCAGGTGGTCCCGGGCAGTGGGAGCGCTGAGTCCTCCCAACTCCACCTGCAGCACAAAGGTGTCTTTTTACAACAATAACAACAACAACAACAACAAAGGCTCTAGGTCTCACAATAAATCAGCTCTACCCCTCAGGGCAGCAAACCTCTCAGGCAGCCCCCCAGCAGCCAGGGACTGAGGCTGCCCCGCGCCCTGACCCCGAGGGCTCCTGCCTTGGGCTCTGTTCTCCCACAGGCAGAAGCCGGCAGGAGGGGAGGTTCATGGTGAGAAAGCCCTGCCCCCCCCACCCCCCACTGCAGGGGCCGCTGGCGTGAGGCTGCTGGGGGTGAGGGGCTCCGGTCAAACCTCCTGTCGCCTAGACAACTGTGTCAGAGGGTCTAGCCCGCTCGGCTGCCGAGACTGGACAGTGCTCTGCGGGTGAAAGCAGCCCCTCCCCCACACTGAGGTGCCTTCCTGCTTCTCTACTGGCAAAACCCCCATTCGGCCCTGCATCCCCTGCGTCTGGCCCCGCCCATCTTTATCCCCCACCCCCCTCCCCGTGTCTTTGAAGCCATCTCTGACCTCTGCTCCCAATCCGCGGTGTGTTTGCAGGACCCCTTGAGCGATATGCAGTCGCTTGATGTTTCTGGACTAGCACCCTTGAAGGTGAAAGATTCGGAGCCCGACGAGCCGTTGGGTGCCGCAGGCCGGGGTCCCCTGAGGTCAGCAGCCTGTGGGGCTGGAGTGGAGCCTCGCTTGTGCATCAGGTGGCACTTGCCCGTGGCCCCCACTCCAAGTGACTGGACCAAGGGGAGGGCTGTGCAGGTGGCCTCCCCCCGGGGAGTGAGAGAAGGGACTGCCCAGCCCCGATGACAGAGGAGCACCCTCTGTTCCTGGAATCAACTCCTTTGTATCTGGAATCGGCCAGGAGATGGGCCTCTTGTCAGTGACCAAAAAGCAACGGAGCCGTTGGCCCCCAGCACCCCGCCAGGTCCCCTAGTCTCGGCTTCCCTGTGGGCGGTCAGGTGAGGCAGAAACCTCACAGATGTGCTCCGTCGGAGAGGGAGCAGGCGGCACCGAGCCCAGGGCTCTGGCCTCACGGGGGCTGAGGCATGAGCTGCACAGGCCACCAGCCCGAGCAGAAAGAGGGGCTTCCAGTGGCTTCTCACGGCCAGGCCTCAGGCGCCATCGGGGCCACAGGGACCACACCAGGGTGGTTGGGGATGGAGCGGCCAAGGTGACACCAGTCCCTCAGGGGTGGCCGGAGGGGAGGCCCCTGGACGCGCCCATCCCTGGGGCAGGAGGCAGGACAGGGAAGCCAGCTGCACTGAGGGGCCAGCGCTTCCCAGGCTCTGTCAGGAGAAAAATCCCACGCACCTGTGACAGCCGCCACATGCCCCCAGTGTCCCCGTGTCCAGCCCACTCGCCGGGGCTGCAGGGGGATGGGAATGAGGCCAACACTCTCCCCTCCTGGCCCCCAGGTCAGCTCCCCAGGGCCTGTGCTGACCCCGCAGTAACCCCCAGAGCGTGACAGGGGTCTGGGCTGGTCTTTAAAAAGAATCCCCCAGGTCTCCATCCCCCAGAAGACCCAGGGCAGGTGCATTACGGTCCAGGAATGGTTGAGGGGGAGATGGGGCTGGAGCTGGTCCCTGAGTGCCTGCAGTTAGGCGGGGGTGGGGTT
>NW_005365764.1:127311-138383 GCF_000412655.1 Myotis brandtii | reverse complement strand
CCCTGCGGCTGTCCCCACGGCGCCTCCTGGCGGCTGCGCACAGCCGGCCTGAGCCAGGACGGGTCCCTGATTGGTGCAGGGAGTGAGCCTCTGGTTTGACTGATACAACCTTTCTTCCCGACTCTACTCCCTGGGAGTTGAGGACCAGGAGCAGAGGCAGCCTTCCCCGAGGGAAGGAAAGATGGTGAACAAAGGCTCTTGTACCACCCGGCTCGGCTGGTGCATCGTCTCACAGGCACTTCGGGGATGAGCGCCCACCAAGCCTGGGACCCGTTGGGAAGCCTCCATAGCGGACGGGGGTGCAACCCCGAGAGGTGGAGGCAGAGATGGGCCGGGGGCTGTGCCCGGGGCTGTGTGTCCCCGCCTGGCTCCGCTCTCCTTTGGATCATGGACGTCAGTTTGGAAAGTGAAGCTGCCTGTCCAGTTGGCGGGTAAGAAAGGGACCCCCGCACAGGCACCCTCTGGGGTGAGGGCAAAGGGGCCTTCTTGGCCCCCACTCTTGAACGCTCCCCCTCGGGGTTCCTGGGACAGCCTGGAGACAGCTAAGGCACAGAGGCGGGAGGAGGGGTCCCCCCTTGTCATGGAATTGGTGGCAGAGGTTAAAGTTGGACGTGGAGGGCGCCCAGCTTCCCCTGCAGAGGGCAGCGGAGCAGCAAATGTGGGCGGGGTCCTGCCGCAGCCCCCCCTCCCGGATGAGGTGAGGGCCGTGTGGCAGGATCCAGGGGTTTGGGGACAGAGAGGACAGTCCCAGGGCGTCTGCCCAGACAGCACCGTCTCTGCCCAGAATAGCAGGCTGTGGTGCAGGCTTCATTTATGCCAGCGTCATGAAAACGCTGCCCGCCTTGTCCCCAGGGGCCTGTTCCTGGCAAAGCCTCGTCTCCTGGCGAGATGGGAAGTGATGTCACACTGTGCCCAGGAGCCTGCTCTTCTGGGGCCGCTCACGGGTGCGAGGCGGTCCAGAGCCTGATGCCTCTCCTGCCCTGGACCCGGACTTCTGCGGGGAGAGCCTCGGTCCTGGGACCGCTCCTCCCCATCCCTCACCCGAGTGTCTCCACCGTGGAGGCTGCCCTTGGGGCCTGCGTTGCCCCGGAGGGAGGTGGGAGGTGGGGCAGAGAGGGCAGGCATCCTGGGGACTGCGGACCCTGCTCTGAGCTGATGTCATCAGCTTTGGGGCCTGCCCAGGCATGCGGCTGCCCCAGAACGGGCAGCAGGGCCTCCTGCTCAGCCCAGGACAGTCACGGCACTGCAGACTCCCTGCCAAGGACACAGGGACAGGCGGCTCCAGAGGATGTCTGCACCCTCCAGGCAGAGCCAACTGGCAGCCCTGGAGGACAAGGGTCGAAGAAAAGGGGGGTCAGGAGAACAGATGGTGGGCCTGGTCTGCAGTGGGAGATGGGACACTGATGGTGCCCACCCGGGAACCCACCGGGAAGGCACAGACCCAGAGCCCCGAAGCAGGGGCTACCAGGGATGCAGGTGGGGGGCAGCAGGAAAAGGTCCCGGTGCCGCTGGGGTCCTAGGGCACCAGGGCCAGACCCCAAGCCCTGGCCCTTCCCTGCTGACTGGTTTTGCTTGGCACACACGCAGCGTCAGCCGTTTCTCACTGCTCTCTGCAGGTCTGAGGAAGGCCTCTCCTCCAGTGCGGTGCGGGAACTTCAGCCCCGAGAATGAAAGCTACTCAGGGATGATCTGGTCTCGGCGCCGCGCTCAGGGAGGAGCGCAGTGAGGCCCAGAGACGGACCGAGTTGCCCAAGGACACGGGAAGCCCAGGGCAGACCTGGGAGTCCCTGGGACCCATTCCGACCTGGCACGTGGGACAAGGATGGAGTCGTCAGCGCTGCACCCATCGGGCACCCTGACTCGGGTGAAACAGAACCAGGTGAGGAAATGGGGGACCGGGAGGTGACACAGACCTGGGGCCCCAAGAGCCATGGGCAGAACTTCCTGAGCGTCAGGCCGTGCTGCTCCGGGGACGGGACGCTGCCTCCGAGCAGGTCTCAGCGCCTCCGATTTACAGCTCTCAGCAGGCAAAGTGCCAGGGGCTGGAGAGGGGGGAGATAGAGGGGACAGAGTGGGCGGGGGGGGGGGGGGGGAGAAACTCGGGCTTTTATGGTTCCTCCTCCTTCACTGCTGGGAAATTAGGGCCACTGGAGTCTGGCGGCTCCGGGTCAGGTTGCTGGAGTTGTAATTCAGGCTTCCTCCAGCAGAGGGCTCCTGAGGACGCGGGAAGGAAACCCAGCCCAGCCGGGAGGGGCGGTTTTGGGGGTGGGGTGGTTAGTTTTATATGATGGAATGCATGCAGGCAGGAGAGGTTTTTAAGATTCTGTGTCGACGAATAAAAACTAGGAAGTCTGCTTAGAAATTCCCTGCCGTTCAGGATCCGTGACTTCTCCTAGGTCACCCAATGTTCACTCGGGCTTCTTACAGAGCTCCGTCCAGCACCCAGAGGGGTGCGCGGGCCTTGCGGTTGCTCTCCTTTCTCAGAGCAGGCGGGGCTAGATGCTCATGCATCTGTTCCTGAGGATATTAACATATTCCCGGGGAGGGCTGCCCATCTTTGAATGGGGTGGGGGCAAAGGTCAGATGGGACAACCCACCGGCAACACTAAACTGAGCTCTCGGGCTGCCCGTGGGTCTCAGGGGGCCCCTGTGCCCACCCCTGGCTCAGGAACGTTACAGAGTGACAGTAGCAAGTCTGGCCACGAGTCCATGTGGACCAGCCACGGGGTTTTGACTCATTTCCCCACCAGCCTCTCCCTTGAAAGGCCCGCCCCTTGTGGTCTGCAGGCCCCCGTGCCCCGCAGCCCAAATGCTGTCAGTTGTCTCTCAAAGATCAGGCTTCCTTCTGGGTCATAAATGGGCTTATTTCGCGACCGCGGACCAGGCAGAGGTGGTTTCAGTGAAAAAAGTACAAATTTGGGTTTTCTTCCAAGCAGGAGGGTTCGGATCAAGTTGATGAAACTGAAATGGGCCGAGCTCGTCTTTGATGCTCCCCGCTGTGGTCACCTCACTGGCCTCCGGGGTCCCCCCGGCTCCAAGGCCCTGCAGGTCCCCTCTGTGTACGCCTCGGCTCAGCCTGGCGGTCTGTGTTGTGCCTGACCCGTCTCTCTCCCCCACCTTAGAAGTTTATAAATTCTTTTTTTAAAAATATATTTTATTGATTTTTTACAGAGAGGAAGGGAGAGGGATAGAGAGTCAGAAACATCGATGAGAGAGAAACATCGATCAGCTGCCTCCTGCACACTCCCTACTGGGGATGTGCTCGCAACCAAGGTACATGCCCTTGACTGGATTTGAACCTGGGACCCTTGAGTCCGCAGGCAGACGCTCTATCCACTGAGCCACACCGGTCAGGGCTATAAATTCTGTTTGGGATTCCAGTGCCCACAGGCCTCCGGAAGGCGCCGCTCTCCCAGGCACTTCCCGGGGACTGCAATGCCTTAGCTCAAAGGAGGGGTCCCTACCGGCAAAGTCACCCTTGGGAGAGAAGGCTGGTACGGGACACCCGGGCGCGCCTGCTGGCAGTTCGCCACCCTGCACCCCACCTGGAGGTGGTCTGGTGTTCATAGCTGCTTCGCCTCTTTGCCTCGCTAGGTCTCCACAGGCCCGAAGTGACGGCTCCCCCGGCGCTCCTCCCGCTCCTCCCTGCCCAGCCAGTGAGAGGGACGCGGCTCCGGCAGAGAAGTCCTGTGAGAGGTGAGTGCCTTGGCCTCTCCCGGCCAGCAATCCGGATGCTGTGAGCAGTGTGGTCTTCTGGGGGCCGTGCCCCACGTGCGTCCATTTATAGAAAGATCTGGGCGATGCTGGTCCACGGCTACCGACACCGAAAGGGGCGGTGACTGCAAACCTGTACCTTGGTGGTGTCAGCCCAGAAGGTACGGGACAGTGTGCGTGTGGCTGGACAGAGAGAAAGGGGGTCCGCTAGGCCAAGGGGTCATCATTGGTGAGAGTCAGCCCCGTGGCCACAGCTGGACCGATCTGTAGAGCGAGGGTCTGGGTGCCCTTCTCTGTTGACCTCACCTGTCCTTCAGCGTGGACTTACCGGAGGCGGGCGCCCATCCCACCAATCACTGTCTCTTTGACACCTGCCCCGTTTCACCAGGGCCCCACCTGCCCTTAGCATTTCCGCCGTATCCGCCACCCTGCGTTCTCAAAGCCCAGGCGTGGAATGCTCTCTCTCCCATAGAACAATCCACGTTTCCTACGGCATGGGGTTACTTTTCCTTCTTGCTTTCTTTCTTTCTTGCTTGCTTTCTTGCTTTCTTGCTTTCTGATGAGTCAATAGCCTATAGGTTCTGAAGACCTCACAGGCCAGGGGAGGCTGTGGTGAGCAGAAACAATGTGCTGAGTCAGCACTTTCTGAATTAGGAGACGGTGTCCCTTTCCCTCCAGGGCCCCTTGGCTGTAGGAGTGAGTATGGTAACCGTGGGCCTAAGGACCAGCCTCCTTGGTGCTGTTCCCTCTGATGCCGCCCTGGGGCCCAGGCTGGGGAGAGGCTCTGTGGGTACAGCCTCTGGCTCTCCCTGCCCGTTGGTGCTGAGGATGGTGGTGCTGAGGATGGTGGTGCCGAGGATGGGGACTGTTGGCCCAGCACCTGGTCTGGTTCTCGGGAGAGGGAGAGAACGCTGCAGAAGGGCCTCTGGCTTTGACTCCGTTCGGGGAGGAGCCCCTGGAGGGGTGTGAGCAGCGCAGTGGTGTGATCAGACCTTTCCTGGGTGCCCGAGGACAGGCTGTGGGGAGCAGGGCCAGGAGGAAGCAGCCAGGTGAGCCATGAGAGCGGCCTGGACGAGGGAGTGGAAGCAGCGTGTGTTGATGGGAAAGCAGAGGAGGGTCTGGATTTGGCTGTTTTGAAGGCGGAGCCTGCAGGCTGTGCCGATGGCCAAGGTCGGGTGGCAGGGACTGTGGCCAGCACGCGGGGAGGATGCCGGGAGGACGGGGTCGCGTGTGTGGAGATGGGGGGACTTCAGAAGGGCGGTCGGGGGTCACTGCAACCAGGACTTTAGTTGGGGGTCGATCACGTGCGCAGACTCCCGTTACATTTGTGAGACTTGGAGTCGGCACTTGGCTGTCAGCGTCTAGAGGTCGGTGGAGAGGCTGTAGCTACAGATGGGAACGTGGGCGTCGTCACTGTGCAGGTTTGATTGACAAGCCGTGAGGCTGGATGCAATCACCCAGGGAAGGGGTGCAGGTGGACTGGGCCCTGGGGTCCCCCAACACAGAGAGTGGGGCCTGGAGGAGGCGCCGGCAGAGGAGGCTGAGAGGGAGAGGTCGGTGACGGAGGTGAGGAACAAGAGAGTAGTATCCAAAGCCCAAGTGGAAAGGAAGAAGGCTTCAAAAATGAAGGAGGGACCAGCTGTGTCAAAGGATGAGAACTCGGAGTTGGCCATGGGGTTTAGCAACGTGGAGGTCACCAATGACCTTGCAAAGTAGGCGTAGGACAAAGGCAAGCTCCCGAGCTGCCTCCCTCGGCCTGGCGGGAAGGGAGACAGTCTGTGAGACACGGGCAGGCAGCTCAGCGGGTGGGCACTGGCCAGCCCGGAAGGCCTCACAGGCGGTGGAGGCTGTCTTCTGCCAGAGGCCTCAGCAGGTGCAGCCGCAGGGCCGGGGCCTGTCCTCTTGCCCCCGTGATCGCAGGGAGACAGCCTCCGGCCATTCGTCCGCAGGCCCAGCCACATGAGTTCTGATCCTACTGGGAGGGGCCAGGCATCCAGCACTGGGCTGCCCGGCACCAGCGACCCATCCGACCTTTCAAGGTGTTTTGCGTAAACTCAGTCCCATGGCTGCCTTCCAAGCACCATCTTCAGACGCGGTGTCATAATCAGAGCACCCGCCGGCGGGAAGGGAAGGCCCCCAGCCCTCAAGTAGCGGAAAGGACAGGTTGGGCACCAACGAAGAGACTCTTTCCCTTGTTGCACTTGGGGATCCCAGACACCGAAAGTGGGTTGTCATGGAGACGCCTGTCAATACCTATTGTGCTTCCCGTGCTGAACAGAGCCTCAGAGCGAGCATCACGCGTGGGGAGCTGTGTCTTGGGCTCTTTCTCATCAGGCCCAACCTGAGCCACGGCCGGCCAGCAGGTGACGCGGCCAGGCTCGCCGCTCCCTGACGCTCCCGCTTCATTCGGGGTGGACTTCCGAGCGGCACACGTGCTGACGCAATGAGGGAGGGACTGACTTTTACATTTTCTTTACGTTATAAATTCCAATAGTCACAGGTGGCCAGTGGCTCCCGTGCAGAGAGCAGGGACCCGGGGCTGTCCCTCCTTTGCAGGCAGGTCTGCCGGCAGCACCCACTGTTTTAACCTCTTCCACGTGTTGGGGGGAGGGTGTAGGGAGGAGGCAGTCAAGGATCTTTCAAAACTGTGAGTAAAATTTTGTGAGATGCGAGTTGTTGTGTTTTTGGTTTTGCTTTGGGTTTTTTTTTTAAGGAAAGGGTTAATAGCTTTCATCAGATTCTCAAAGGATTATGTGACTCCAAAAAAGGTTAAGAACCATCAATGTGGAGTAATAGGTTATATACATAGTGAGACATATATTATCTACATGTATGATATAATGTATATTACATGTATGTTGTGGCGTAGCAAGCACCTGGTGAGACAGAATGTAACTTTAAAAAACAACTTTTTTAGTGACTTGAGAGGAAGAGAGGACAGGAGAGAAAGATGGAGTTGCTGTTCCACTTAGACATGCACTCCCTGGTTCATTCTTGCATGTGCCCTGATCAGGGCTGGAACCCGCGACCAGCCCCCCATGGCTGTGGCGTATCGGGACGATGTGCTAGCCAGCTGCGCTCCGGCCAGGGTGGCGGAATATGACGTTTTACTTGAGGGGAGAGAAGCTGTGGGCTCCTGTCTCTGGCACTGGAGTCACAGACCTCTCCCGGAGCAGCCCCTCTGCCCTGGGAAGGGCCACTCAGGGTCCCTGTGACCCGGGTTCTGGGGACAGGAAATGTGGCTGAGGGAGGGCTGTGGCCAGGTAGAGCGGTGTGCCCGCCCCCCGCAGAGTGTGGAGTCGGTGGGGAAGGTGACTAGAAGACTTGGGGAAGGAGGAAAGACCCAGACCCTTGCCCTGTCTGGGCTGGGCTGTCCCCGAGGAGGTCAGCGACAGGAAGGAATGCACTTCAAAGGTGAGGTGTCCTGGGAATGTCACCTGAAGCCAACCCCAGGGACCTGGGAGTCCTAGAAAAGGGGGTGGATGCAGAGTCCAGGCAGCGCTCGGAGCAAGGACAGGCCCAGCACCCCCGCCCGCCCCTCCCCCCCTTCCCCGGGCTCACACCTCAGCTCTGCAGCTAACTAGCAGCAGCAGCAACAGCATGACCTTGGGCCTAACCTCTCCTTGCCTCAGTTTCTTCATCTGTAAGATGGGCTAATTAAAGCTTTATTATGAGGATTGAACAAGGGAAAGCACTACTGCCCAAGCCTGGCCAAGGGAGATCCCTGGCGTGTTTGTTGAATAATCTCATGTGTGGGTTGGCAAGACTCATGGCTGTCAGAGAGCTGTGACACTGAGGGTGGAGGGGCGGCCCCGTCTGAGAGGAGGCCCCATCTGAGAAAGGAGGCATCCTTCTCCACCACCCTCCCAGCCGCACCTGGGAGACCAGCAGGTGTGACCTGGCCGTCCCAGGCGCTTCTGAAGGGACTGTGGGGGCGGGAGCCAGGACTGGAGCCTTGGGGTGAGCTGCTGCTCTCGGGGTCTTTGGGGGTGGGACCCCTGTCCTTCCCACACTCCTCAGGCTGGGACATGGGCCATCGTCAGTGTAGCCCTATCTCCCTCTTTGAGCTGGAGAAATGGGAGGGACCAGGGATGCCTAGTGACAAAAACTGCAGGCGGCAAACAGACCCCGGGTCTCCGCTCTCTGGACTCAGGCTGGAGTTTGCACTCATCCAGTAAAAATCGAGGGGTTCCCCCGGGCCAGCGCCTTTGTCCAACAGTGGCCCTGTGTTCTGAGGCTGAGGGCCCTGCCTTGGCACTCAGCACAGGTCCCAATCCCAGGTCTACCGCTTCTAAGCTGCATGGCCTTAGACAAGGACCTGGGACTGAAGCCTCTCTGAGACTCAGTTTACCACCTGCTAAATGGGCATCATAGTAGGGAGCTCATGGCGCTGCTGGGGGAATCAGTGAGAGCAAGTCTGCAAAACAGGGAGCAGGGCGTTACATGGACAATAAGGACTTGTAAACAGTAGCTGAAGAATGGAGGGATGGATATGTATTACACGCAGATCAGTCAATCAATCAATCAATCAGTCAATCAATCCATAGGTGTCTCCTAAGAACAGGTTGGCCTCTCTCTGTCCTCAGGAAAAAGGGTGACTTGATGCCTGAGCCAAAGAGTGACTTCAGGGAAGTAAAGAGAACCTTAAAGCTAGTTTAGCTAAAATGCCAGTCAGCCAGCACTGGGGCACTCTCCCGGGGACAGTATTTGGACTTCTCGCATTTATTTATCTTTAATCTCGGGATGACTTCTCCACGGACCCAGCAAGGGGAGTTGGGTTTTCTTATTCAGAGATGGGGCCTTGCAAATTGTGCTTCCTGGAGCACCCCCACAGGCCACACACACACACTGGCCCACCCCCACCCCCACGCGATTCTCTGAGGTCAGGGCTACAATGAAGAAAGCACTTCCCTCAAAGACCCCTTTCCCCTGCAGGTTCTGGTCCGGGGCCCATGTCCCTGTCGTTCTGTCTTCAGGGTGTGCGACAGGCTGCCTTGGCCTCGTAGCCATTTGCCCCCGTGGCAGCCACCGCGGGCCCCTACAGGGAAGGGCCGCAGCCATAGCATGCCTGCCCCTCCTGTGTCACCAACAAGGGGCCAAATCTCAGCCAGGGGGTCAGCCTTTGCCAGGAGCGCCTGGACTTCTGGTGGCCGCTGGGCTCATGCCATGTCCTTCCAGCCAGTGAGGAAGGTGGTGGTTCCTTTTTCTTCTGCTGGGATGTAGCTCACATACCATAAACCTCACACTGTAAAGTGTACGATTTAGTGGGTTTTCGTATTTTTACAAAATTGTGCAACCCTCACCGTGTTCCAGTTCCAGGACCTCGTCATCCTTCTTTGTTTAATTCACGTTCTTGGGCAAGATCGACCCATAGGCCGGCCGACCGGGGAGCAGGACCCCTTGGGCCTCTGTGGTTAACTTTAAGACGGAAGGAAGGCCTCTGTTTCGAAGCTGTGTGGAGGGGGATGTGCCAGGGCACACCTGGGGGCATGGGAAACTTGCTGGTGCTGCTCCATAGCTCCTTTTCTCTCTAGCCCCCCTTTGCCTGAAAGTTGGGGGGGGGTGTATGTCGCGTGCTGGATGGATTCTAGAGGAAATACACATGGGCGTGGGGTCCCCGCACCTGGTAGGGCTGGAGAGAGGAGACAGACCCCAGCATAGAGAGAGGCCTGACACAGTCCTCACACAGAAACGCTTAATGAAGAAAAAAAAGAGGCCTGGGTAGATTCTGGCCTCTCTGGATACAAAAGTAGACATGAACCTGGTTCCTTCAATTCTCTAGTTGCCAAAGCAGATCTGTTTGGTACCTGCCCAGGTGAAGGCATTTCGGTGGCTCTAAAAGGAACAGAATGGGCTGGTCTCTCGGAGGCCTGTGCCTATGTGCCGGGCAGAGAAGGGACGCCTCCCGGGCTGGCACTCCAGAGGCTCCTAAGAGGAGCTGCTGAGCCGGTGACCGGGCCTGCTGTGTGCAGACTCTACTGCGTGCAGCCCAGATGGCTGGGATTTCATTCATTCATTCATTCATTCATTCACTCATTCATTCCACAATACTTATTGAATCCAAACCTTGAGCTGGACACTGCCTGTGCACAGGAGGACACTGAGGCTTGGAGAGGCTGTGCAATATGCTAAACTGAGGCAGGATGCAGGTGCTTAGGAGTGGAGCTCGGGGTCTGAGAGGCGTGGGTTTGGGTCCTGGTTCCACCGCACCCTCCTCCTCCTGGCGGTGGCCCAGTGTTCCGTCTCTGGTCCTTGGTTTCCTCACCGGTCAGGGGGCAGTGCTAGTACCTGTCTCTAGAGCTGCTGTGAGGGTTGGATGGGAGGACCTGGGGGAGGGTTAGGATGACGCTGGCACACGGAGCGCTTCATGCAAGTTAGCTGTTCTCATCACTGCCCAAGGCCGCGCGGCCAGCCAGCTCGGAGCCCCCTTCCCTCCCACGGCCCTGTGCTACCTCCAGTCCTCCCAGTCTGAGGGTCACAGGCTTCTCCATCCCCCCTACCCCACAGGACCGTCCTGTCCCTGCACTGCTGTGTGGGAAGGCAGGCCACCCGCAGCCCAGCCGGCGCCTGCACCTGGGTCTTCTCACCTGCTGGCGGCTCTCCTGGTCTAGAACCCCTGGAAAGTGTGGGAAATACAGGCTCCTCCAGACTCATCCTGTGAGCCTCCGGGTCCTCATCCCTGTGCCCGGGCAGCTCACACTGGCCTCCACTTGCTCCCTCCCCTGTGCCCATACCACCCCCGTGCCCTCAGGACCATGTTTTCCCAGGGCAAGAGGGCTGAGTCTCCCACTCTCACCTCAGGAAGCTGTTGCCTCAGGACCCAGGAGACCTCCGCCCTCAGTTTGTCCCTGTGGAGGTGAGGGTGCCCACCCAGCCCGGGGCACCTTGCAGGGTCCTGCAGTCATGCCACCGTGTGAACCTGCGGGGAGAGCTTGCTTCTGATGAAGTGACTTCTGTCCTGCAACGACCCCCAGGGCAGAGGGAGGCCGGGGACACCCGGTCCCTTCAACCTGGACACAGAGGGGGAGCTGGTCCCCCGAGAGTCCTAAGGTCCCGCCTGTCCCACTGGGTGGGATCTAGGACCCCTGGGCCGGGGTGGTGTTGGGGAGCCCCTTCCCACAGGGAGGGGGTTTCAGGGCCGCCCCTGCACTCACTTGCGTCCCCACCAACTCCAAGCGCGTCCTGCATCGCGCAGGGTAGCGGGAAACGGAGAGGATTGAGAAGCACCCGCCTCGGGGCAGTCCTGCGCCTTCTCCAGGCTCCGTGCCCTGGACCGACCCGCAGTAGCGTTTGTGTCTCGGGAACGTTTGTAGCGGGGGCGGGGAAGGGGTGGCATCCGGCCCCCTGAGCTGACCCCC
>NW_005365764.1:126876-127124 GCF_000412655.1 Myotis brandtii | reverse complement strand
CCAGGCGGGCAATGTCGTGGAGGCTGGGGGTCCAGACCAGGGACGCCGCCCTCATCCGCGCCGGACACGGGTTTCTTCTTCCCTCTTCTGGGGGAGAGGCCCGCGGGCTGGGCATCGTGGGGGTGCCCCCCAGGCTTCTCTTTGCCTTCTTACAGCCCCCTCAGTCCGCCCGGGCTTCGGGCCCGCCTCGGAGGGCGAGGAGCCCTGGAAGGGTCTCGAAGGCCATGGGGCTGAGACCTGGTCCCTGG
>NW_005365764.1:125731-126301 GCF_000412655.1 Myotis brandtii | reverse complement strand
AGGGGCCGGAGCCCGCGCCCCGCTCCCCGCGTCCGTCCGAGGGGAGCGCAGGTAACGCCCGGGTTGTCCGCCTGCGGGAAAGTTGGAGAAGACGGAGGCAGGGCTGGACGGAGCACTTTAATTACAATCATCCTGGAAACCCTGTTCAATTGTGTGGCCTCCGAGTCATAAAGGGAAGAATTTCCAAGAAGCAACAAAATGCTCTTTGATTCCATGGTCTCTGGAGAGAAAGGATTCCTTCTCTGGGTTTGCCCGACCGGCTTTCTTCCTCTCGCTGCGCCGCGGGCGCAGGAGGGCCGGCTGGTCTGGGAGTGGAGACGGGGGGCTCTGGTTTTACTGCCGCTGCTCACCCAGGTGAGGCCGGAGCAAATCCTTGACCCCCGAGGTGGGGGGCGGGGGCGTCGAGACTGACCCCCCAACGGCTGCAAAAACCTCGGGATGTGCAAAGTGCTGTAATAGTGTGATGAAGAGGGCAGGTCTCCCAGCTCGTGTTCCAAAGAGAGGCCCCGGAGAGGGGGTTTCAGGCTTCCGGCCCCCCAGGTGAACGTGAGCGCCCCCCACCCTAGCGCC
>NW_005365764.1:123144-125591 GCF_000412655.1 Myotis brandtii | reverse complement strand
CCCCACTCCCCCAGCTGGAGCCCTGCCCGCCTGGGGACTTGAGGGGGGCACTTCTCATAGTGAGCGCTCCTGGCTGAGACCCGCAGCTGGCGTGGCGGGGGGAGGGGGCCCCTTCCCCAGATGAGGTGGGGGGGCCCTTCCCCAGGTGAGGGGGGGGGGCCCTTCCCCAGGTGAGGTGGCTGTGGCCAGGTAGCGGGGATGGGCACTGCTCCGACGCCTTCACTGTTTCCGGGCCTGGTGGAGCCGAGGGAGCGAGGGGCCGGTTTGCTGTGCCTCCTGGAGTGCGCCTGCGGGACTCTGTAGCAGATGCCCTCCTGTCAGGGGCACAAGGCCCACTGGAGGTTCCGTGGGGCGGGCAGGCTCCGCTTCTGCCTCAGGTCTGAGCTCTGGGACACGGGCCTTGCCTCTGAGCCTCAGCGTCTCCCGTGAGCCCCAAGTGCTGTGCAGCCCGGAGGCTCCCTCGTGGTCTGTCCTGCAGGAACCCCGGGCCCGTTGGCACCTGCTGCCACCCGGGGTGGTGGCCTGTCTCCTGAACTTCCCAAACCCGAGGACTGGCCGGACTGGCCCGCTCTGCCCCGCCAGTCAGCTCTCTCCCTGGCCTCAAGGATCCCTGGACTGGCGGCATGTTTACTCCCCACCCCAAGTCCTTGGCACACATCACAAATCAATAACGCGAAACCGCCCGGCCTCCGGGTCCTTCTCGACACAGCACACCAGGCAGTACTTCCCTGGATTGCGTCACCCGATTGCCATCCGCCCTGAACCGGCCCTTGTCACTGCCTCTGGGCTAAGAGGTGGGAAGATGGAAAGACAAGCACGATGCCCCGATGCCCCGGTCACAGGCCACTCACCTGGGATTAGGGGAGATCGGATGTTTCTGATAATGCAGCGATGTTCAACTGGTGTGCCGCCAGAATTTTAAAACGTAATTTCCAGCTATTTAGTCAGGGCCATCGGCCTCTTTTTCCTCAGGTCACAGATGGGGAACCTTTTTTCTGCCAAGGGCCATTTGGATGTTTAATAGTATCCGAGGGCCATATAAAATTATCAACTTAAAAATGAGCCTGCTATAGCTGATCAAACATTTAATTAACTGACCCCTAATGCCTTGGCAGGGCCAGACCAAATGATTTCTCAGGCCCCTGGCCCACGGGCCGGGCGTTCCCCACCCCTGCCTTAGATCGTCAAATTTAAAAATGACAACAGCCAATACAACAGTAGCCATCCAGTGTGGATGAATCAAAAGTATACCTTTTTTTTGTCAGATCGGCAAAAAAATATGTATTTTTTGGTGTGTCGCAGGATTTTAGGAATTCGTTTGTGTGCCACGAGGTGGAAAAGGTTGAAAATCCCTGTAATAAGGAAATAGACAGTTCATTCCTTCCTTCTTCCGTTCATTCAGCAAATATTTATTGAGTCCTTGCTATGCGCTGGCATCCTTTCAGCTTTGAGACGACAGCAGTAAAGCAAACGGGCACATCTTGACTTGTGGGGAGCTGGTCTTCGGTGGAGGAAACAGGAGGTAAATGAACAAAGTAAGATTTGAAACCATGTTAGATTGTGATCAATGCTATGAGCGGTATGAGGGTGGCGTGTGCCAGGGAGGGGTGTGATTTTGGATGGGGGGGTGGTTAAGTCATCGAGGGAGGGGAGGGCTTTCCAGGCAGCAGGGCCAGCAGAGCAGATCCTGTGCTTGGTGCATCGGAGACATTTTTAAGGAGGCCAGCGAGGCTGGATGGAGGGCTGACAGGTACCAGGTGGAGTCAGGCAGGGCCAGGTCACGGAGGGCTTTGTAGGCCCTGAGGACTTCGCAAGAAAACCCAGAGGGTGACGTGCAGCAGCATTTGAAGGGTTTTGAGCTGCAACTGTCATGATCTTACGTCTTAAAACCATCCCTCCGGCTGTTGTGTAAAGAATATACTGAGCTAAGGGTGGCAGCAGGGACACCCTCTGGAGGCTGTTCCTCAGTCCCGCTGGGAACCACGGAGCCTGGACTGGGGCTGTAGTGTGGAGGGGATGAGGGGGAGTAGGGGCGGGGGTAGGAGGCTTTGGAGGTAGAGCCAATAGTCTGCTGGGTGGATGAGGGGGAGTCGGTGGGGGGGAGCGGGAAGAGGACACAAAGACGACTACACATGCCCTAGCTGGTTTGGCTCAGTGGGTAGAGCGTCAGCCCTCGGACTGAAGGGTCCCGGGTTTGATTCCGGTCAAGGGCACATACCTTGGTTGCAGGTTCCCCAGCCCTGGTCGGAGTGCATGCAGGAGGCAACCAACCGATGTGTCTCTGTCACATCAATGTTTCTCTCAGTCTCTCCCTCTCCCTTCCACTCTCTCTGAAAATCAGTGGAAAAATATCCTCGTGTGAGGATTAACCAAAAACAACAAAGATGGCTGCACAGACTGTGGCTTGCACAGATGGATGGGGAGACCTGGGGGAGCAGGCTGCAGGG
>NW_005365764.1:102039-122989 GCF_000412655.1 Myotis brandtii | reverse complement strand
GTGGGTAGATGGATGGATGGATGGGTGGGTGGGTGGACAGTTCCAGGCATGAAGTGTAAGACTGCTGGCTGCCAGATTCTAGCAGCAAGTACGGGGAATGTCAGAAAACAGTAAGTGCGCTGGGATTTCAGGGGCGCACAGGACTGGGGAGAGGCCGAGGCAGTTTGGGGGAAGCAGAAAGGATTTGGGCTGAGCCTGGGAGAGCAGCCAGGATTCAGAGACAAGTGTAGCGAAGGGGAAGGAACATGGAAGGGAATGGCATTAGCAAAGCTGGGAATGCAGGAGGCCTCCTTATGGTTTAGCTGTCTGTTCCAGGCACAGGAGTGGTGGGGCTGGGTGGAGGGAGGGCTCTTATGAAGGCGGAAGGAATGGCTGAGGACTAGAGGGCAGGGGATTAGCAGGGAGAGAGAGCTTGCCTCAGAGGCCCTGTCTTCACGCCCTGGCCTCCGCCCTCTCGGATCCTACCCACTCCTGCCGCCCACCTTGGGGAGCCTGGGTGGCACCTCTCGGTCTGTTCTCTGGTCTCTGTGAGGTAGGGAGGGTGGGGGGGTGGATGGCTGGGTGGGTGAGTGAGTGGATGAGTGAGTGGATGGGTGGGTGGATGGATGGGTGGATGGATAGGTGGGTGATTTTAGAGACAGAGGGAGGGAGAGAGAAACATCAATGTGAGAGAGAAACATCGATCCGTTGCATCCTGTACACATCCCGATGGGGTAATCAGACCCACAACCTGGGTATGTGCCCTGACCGAGAATCGAACCCACAACTTTTTGGTGTACGGGATGGCACTCCAGCCAACTGAGCCACCCGGCCAGGGCATGACCCTCATTTCTGATAGAAGAAGAGTGAGGTGCTGGGCAGCTGGTGCCACCTCCTTAGGGGGTGATGTGGGTGCAGTCTCCCCCCCAGCCGCTGGGCCCTCCAGCAGTTCTCGCCCAGTTTGCACCTGTGGCCGGCCGCTCTCCTGTGTTAGGTGTTAGGTAGGCAGGCAGATCACTTGTTCGTACCACACGGAGAGGAGGGGTGCTGACTCCAGAGCCATCAGAAGTGGCATTTACTTGCACATGCACGTGTGTGTGTGTGTGTGTGTGTGTGTGTGTGTGTGTGTGTGTGCAGTCGGGGAGGACTGGCAGGGGCCCTTTAAATCCAGCTTCAGTGATTAAAGTCCTTAGCAATGGAAGTGGTTGGTGGCCAGCTGTGGGCTGTCCCCTCGCATTCTGGGCCTGGCTGTAGGTGCCATGTGGAGGCTGCTAGGTGCCGGCGTCTAGCAGCGTTTTTCTCCACTGGGAGTGCCCCAGCAGGGCTCCAGCGTCCTTACGCGCCTGGCGCGGAGTCAAAGGCTGGCTGCCCAGGCCCAGCTGTGTCTGGCTGCGTGAATCGGGAAAGATGACTAACCTTCCTGGGTTTGCTTCCTCATCTGTCAAAGTGGGCTAATGTGAGGACCCCCTTCGTAGAGTTCGGTGCAAAATAAATTAGATAATGGACACAAACTCCGGAGCAGGCTGTGGCCGCTACTAGGCCTCGTCCCTGATAAAGCGCCTTGCTTTCCCAGATGCGTAATAATTTCACTAAGTCAGGAGAACCTCCCTCCACCCTTACAATCTAGCCAGGCTTTGGAGATTTTTGTTTGGTTGGCTTTTGCATTGCAAATTTCCCTCTCTCCACTTCCTGAAAATGGGTGCTTTCCTTTGTTGTTGTCAGCATTGCAGATACTGAGGGGAGTCAAGTGCCTTGGGTTGATGCAAAAAGGCCCTTTGTTGTTGTCAGCATTGCAGATACTGAGGGGAGTAAAGTGCCTTGGGTTGATGCAAAAAGGCCCCCCACCCCCACCCCCGTCCCTGGCTGTGGGCAGGTGTTAGCTGACCCCAATGGGTAGAGCCCAGCATCTACAGTCTAGACCTGGGGCCCCCTGACCTCACGGTGCGAGTGACCTCTTCCGCACTGTCATTGGGTGCAGTCTCGGGGCTGACCCACTCCTCCCAGCCTCCCCACCTCACCTGCCTGATTCCCCTCTGGTGCCCCTCCTGCCTCTGGGCGGATCAGCCTGGGGCTGGGTGCCTCGCTCCCCGGGGAGAGAGTGGAGTTTCAACACTCAACTCAGTAGGAGAAAAGGGGGTGGAGAAAAGGAGGGTCCATCGGAGGAGAAAGAGCTGGGTGGGGGCCGGGAGGTCCCCTTGGGGGAGGGGTGTTAGCTGATCCAGCTGAATGGATTCCTAATCCTGACATTAAACATATTCCGAGGAAGTCACATCATCTCACAAAATGAATGACTGAAAGAGGGCTTGGAAGTGGAGGGGACTGCTGTCGCTATTGCCCCCTCTCCTTCTGAAACCCACCCCCAGTGCCGGGGGAAGCAAGTTTTATAAAATCCTGGACCATGTGAACGACCACGGATCGATGCCTCCTCCTCCTCCTCCAGGGTCACCACAGGCCTGTGCTGGTTCTCAGAATGATCTGCCCAAACCCCAAAGCACATTCAAATCACTGCCTGCAGCCCCGAGGGACAGGGAAGCAGCTCTTGTGAAGCTGCTGAGAAGCAGCTGCTCAGGGGCCTGGGTCCCTCCCAGCCGGCTTCCTGCCCTGCCCGCCACCTCCCTGCACAGGGCAGAACCAGAACCGGGAGGGCTGTGGGTGGGAGGTAGAGAGAGCCTGCAAGGATAAGGCAGCTGGGCTGGCCTTCTAACAGGGAAGAGGTGGGGCAGAGGAACATTTCAGACTGAGCCTGCAGGGGGACGACGACAGCTCTCCAGCCCCCCACTTTGGCACCCACCACGGACTGTCCTAGCCCCTCAAAAGCCATTTAACCCCAGGATACTTCAAAACTTCCATTCCTTTAGAGCCAGTCATAAGCCACAGCATTCCACCCTGAATGTTGTTTTAAAAGCAGACACTTCCCTGCCTGCCTCGTTCTCTCCCCTTCACCGAATGCTCCCTGAAACGCAGCTCCGACGGTGTGCGCACAGCGCTCATTCTGTTCATTTGTGTGCTTTGTGCCAGGTCCGCCTGGTCACTGTCCCGGAGGCTCACTCTCACCCTCGGCCTGAAACACGTGCCGCATTAACCTTGGTCGAAGTTGCCTTGGGAGCGGGGAGAAATAGGAAGACGGTTGTTTGGGAGTGAGATGGCCCTCGTTTACCCTCATCTCCTCGGGGTGCTGGGCAAGGATCGAACATCTCTCAGCCGTCTCCTCATCCTGGAATGGGTTATGTGTGCCCCGCCGGCCTCACAGAATTGCCGGGAGGGTCGCAGGAGACGGGCTGCATTCCCAGTGCTCCGTGGTCTGCCTCCAGGTCAAGGCTCTGTGCACCCTCGGGCCAGACAGACCATCGCTGCCCGCCCCCCCCCCCCCCCCCCACTGCCCAGTCAGGACAACAGAGGGTAAACCTGTCGGGTGGGCATAGCAAACACTTACGGAGCCTCACTGTGTCCTGCTCCGATGCTGCTTGTCTAATCCCTGTACCAACGCCGTGAGGAAGCTGCTGTTGTGTCCATTTTACAGATGAGGAGACTGAAGCCGGGGGGGACGTCCAGGCACAAGTGTCCTGACGGCAGAGCCAGGGCTCGAGTGCGTGCGGCACGACCGGCATGACGGTCATCTGTGGGAACTCGGTGGAGGACAGCAAGGCCCCCCCCAGGAGCTGACGTGGCCTGAAGCCCTTTGAGAACTGTTCCTGTGGGCCTGGCTTCCAGCCACCGGACCCACCTTCTGTTGGTGAGAAGTGAGTCGGAGGTCCCGCCCACACTGGAGGGTTGGTCTGGCATAAGGGCGTGGGCACCATCCCGGGGCGCTGCAGGGTCTGTCACCACAGTTTCTAATTCTGTTTGTGGACCTTGTGTCCTCATAGTGTCTTGTTCTGTCAACAATTTACAACCTAAAAAAAACACCAAAAAAAGGTAAGGCCCCGGTGGGTGTGCTCAGTGGTTAGAACACTGGCCTGCACACCAAAAGGTTTCGGGTTCGATTTCTGGTCAAGGGCACGTACCTGGGTTGCAGGTTCCATCCCCGGCCCCCGGTGGGGGTGCATGTGGGAGACAACCAATCGATGTGTCTCTTTCACATCGATATTTCTCTCTGTCCCTTCCTCCCCCCCTCCCTTCCCCTCTATCTACAGTCAATGGAGAATTATCCTCAGGTGAGGATTAACAGAACAAAAAAAGGAAGGACACCAGCAGCATTTCTTTTCTTTTCTTTTTTTACAGTTTTTGTGAGCATTTCTGGCGTTTTCCCCAGCCCCCTGGATTGCGAGGATCTGCCCTCCAGGGAGTTGGTACCGTCAGGGCTACTCCCTCATTCCCTCGGGTGAAAGGTCCCAGGAATTTTTTGAGAAAATCGGACCCACAGAAGATGGAGGCCGAGTCAGCAGAGAGAGAAGGGAGAGCCCGTGAGGAGTTCAGACAGTGAGTCAAACTGGAACATCCCCCGTTGTTTTATTCAGTCCTTTACCCACTCGGGCGTGTGTCCACGTGTCTGGCACGCTCAGGGGGCATCTCTGTGTGCTGTGCCCGCTACCGTGCTGGGTGCTGAGAGCCGTGGCCACCCCTCCCCCCCACACACACACCCTGGGCAGAGTAACAGAGGAGAGGGCGCACCCTCTGCCTGGGGCGCCATGGGCGGCTTTGCGCTTTGTGGGCGCGGGGACCACCCTGGAGGTCACAGCCGGGCCGGGCCGACAAAGGGACCAGTATGCTTGCTTCCACCAGAATAGACGGTTTTCCTTTTCTGCCAAGTCAGTGTCACCCCGAACCTCGGGGCTGTGGTGGAGCGAGCGACGGTGGCCCGGAGGCCCCAGCCTCAGCGCACAGGCCCTTCAGTGCTGTCGTCAATGTGGTCATGAGTTTCATAGCATTTCCACTTCTTCTCTCCTCTGCCCCTCGCTTGTGTCCTTAGTTTTGTCAGTGACTCTGATTTTCAGCAAGCCTTCCCTTTCTGAGTTGCTGCTCCTAAATCACTGTCAGTTAGCATTTTGTGGGAGGACCGAGTTAATACAGGCGGTCTCAAGAGCAAGCCTGCCCTCCCGCAATGTCACAGTGAGAGAGGGGCATCGCCTGGAGCAGGCACTGCTGTGATCCGCTGCTTTTGTTTACTATTAGTCCCCTCATTGACTTATTGGACTTTGGATTTCCGCTCAGTGTGAAGCCGCGGTGGGGTGTTATTCAAGGGGATTATAGATGAGCAGACGACGAGAAGATGACTGGACACAGTATTGGGGGTCCCAGTACGATCTCAGGAAGGGCAGGAAATGCTCACTGGGGTTGAACTGCTCAGAGGCCTCGTGCTTACTCACCTCCTGCTTACTCACCTCCTCCGTCCCCCGCTCCCCCAAAACCCTGCCTCCCCCTCCTGTGCAATTGTTTGAGGAGTTCATGGAGGTCTCCAGGAATGTATTAGTTTCCGGGGCTGCTGTAACAAATTACCACAAAGTGGGCGGCTTGAAACAACAGAAATTTCCTCTCCCAGGCCTGGAGGTCAGGCGTGGAAATCAAGCTGGGCACGCCCCTCCAGGCAGGGCAGCCCCGCCCCATCCTGGCTTCTTCCAGCCGCTGGGACCACCTGGCATCCCTGGGCTCCTGGCTGCACCCTCCAACCCCCGCCCTCTGTCTTCACATCACCTCTGTGCGTCTCTGTCCCTCTCCTACCTTTAACCTCCTTGTGCCTTAGTTTATAAGGACCGACACTTGTCATTGGATTTAGGGTCCACCCAGGTGATCCAGAAGGACCTCATTTCAAAATTATTTAAAAATATATATATATATTTTATTGATTTCAGAGAGGAAGGGAGAGGGAGAGAGAGATGGAAACATCAATGATGAGAGAGAATCATCGATCCGCTGCCTCCTGCACGCCCCCTACTGGGGATCGAGTGTGCAACCCGGGCATGTGCCTTGACTGGGAATCAACCATGACCTCCTGGTTCTCAGGTCGATGCTCAACCACTGAGCCACACCAGCCGGGCTCACAATTCTTAATCACATCTGTGCAGATGCTTGTTCCAAATGCGGTCCCATCCACAGGTCCCAGGGGTTTGCTGTGTCTGTCCTCTGGGGCTGATTTTTATTGGTGCCTAGAACAACGCCTGGCTCACAGTGGGGCCACGTCATGTTGCTGCTGCTGCTGCTGCTGTCCTGTTACTCACACGTTCATTCATTCACCCGAGTGTCCAGGTGCCATGACACAGAAGGGAAGCGGGGTGTGGCCCTGCCCCGGAGGGGGCGCCGGCAGGTGTTTCCAGGTGTCTGAGGTCTGCTCTGAGCACAGGCGCTCAGCTAAGTGTTCGTTCCCGGACAGACTTACGGTGTTAGCACTTTGGGACGCGGCATTCCTGGTTCCAAGCACCCAACGTACAACTAAACTTAGGAAAAGTCCAGATGACTGTTAACGTGGGAATTGGGTGCGCTCAAAGACAGTCTACGCCGTGAGCATGACTCCGCACGTGTGCAGTTTTTAGAACGCTTCCCCGCCCGCTTCCTCACCTGGGCTGTGTGTCCCCTTGAAGGGACGATTGCAGGACGTGAGCCTGAGGTGCCCGGCTGTGTCCTCCTTCTCCCTCCATCATCAGACCTTGACTGGCATCCGCTGTGTCATGCCCCCTGCGAGGTGCCGGGACTACCAGCAGGAAGCTCCCTGAGCCTCGGGAGGGCGCCCCGGGTGGCACTGGAGCCCATGGGGGGTGTGCCCTGCTTCCCCAGGAGGGGCGAGCTGACCGAGGCCTGAAGGACCAGGAAGGTTGTCCGGTGAAACTGGCAGGAAGGAAGGGTGCTGGAGGCACAGAGACCGGCCCCAGGTGGCACCGGCAGGAGAATCTAACATCCCGCCGGCAGGAGGCCCTGGTCTGTGATCGCAGGGAAATCTCCCTCCACCGCCACGCCTGCCCGTCTCCTTCAGGGAGCCGGTTTGTGGCTGGAAATTAAAAATTAGAGCTTCGTTCTTCTGGCTTAAGCTAGACGGCAAATTTACTCTCCCCGCAAACGCAAAATCCCCTAAAGGGACGAGGCTTCTGCTCAGCCGGCCAGTGTGCGTGTTGGGTGCCTGGTGTTCTTCCCAGGGCAGGCAGGGTCTGAGGATGTGGGATACTCAACGGGATGTGGGTGCACGGGATGTGGGGCAGGAGCAGGACAGCTGCTGGGGCCCACGGCACCCCGCCTTTATCATTCCTCTCAGCCCAGCCTGGAGCTGTCCCACCACATCGGACACTGGGTCCCAATGCTCTTCCTTGAGCCCTTCCTTTTGCGGGGCAGGAAGTAGGCTCCTGTTGGGGTCCAGCCCCAGCAGGTCCAGGGGTTCCCGAAGGTGGGGACGGAGTCGGTGAAGAATGAAGGACACGGAGTCAGCGTTCAGGTGATCAGCATAGCCAGGTTCTCTTTTTATTGTCCTATTACATCTATATTTATACCATTTGATCCTATAAGCATGCGTCTATAATCACATCATGGTATGTTTTGGGTAACGGTCTACAGTTCCTTGTTTCTTATCTGACCTTTGCCAAAAATCCAGTCTCTATCTAGTTCTGTTGATTTTAATCTTGTCTAGGTTAATCTCTGTGTTCCATTACAAGGGCTATTCCAAGGTCACTGCTCTACTGATAAGCTATAAGGAAGTGACTGAAGGAGATTATCCTACCCAGTAAAGGTTATGTACTCCGAGCCCCGCTGTTTGCCTTCCCTGGGACTGCCCTGTGTCAGTGGGTCTCCAGGGGTATAGGCTTTGGTGCTTTCCCTGGTGGGCAGACCCCTGGGGATGTGGGCCCAACAAGTCCCAAATTTATTGCCAACAGTCTTAGTCCAAGTTCTTCATAAGTAGTACATGGTCTTTCTGTAACACTAGGGGGATTTACTGATTTTTTCTCTTCCTTAGTCCTGTTAATCCCTAACCTGGGTAAACATCCTTTCTCGGGGAGGTGGTCCTGTTTAAAACACATAGCGCTAAGAGGGGGAGCAAACCATATTAAGAACAGTATGCCAGGTCCCTTGAAACATAAGCTGTGCAGATGTTTCTTCCCTGCAGCAACTGTGTCAAGCTGCAAGGGTGGACTGGCTTCCGGCAGGCTCCCCCATTCATTTGCTGGACTTCTGTATCCCTTTCCCCTCTTCCCTCCTGTGTCCAGCTCTCCGTGGGTCCCCCGAGATGGCAGCCTTCTCAGAGCCCCAGGCCGGGGCCCAGCGGGGCAGCCACCTCTGTGGCATCAAAGTGGCTTCTCTGGCCAGCCCGCAGGGCATGTGGCTTCTGTTTGCCTCAGCACCTGCACAGGGTGCGGCAGCAGTAGGTTCTGTGTGTGTGATTCGCATGCTGAAGACACACGCACAAGCTTTAGTTATTTATTTTGCCAACCGATCCACTTTTCTTTACGGCGGTTTGCAATGTGCACCGGATCGTTCAAATGTGACGTTGTTATGGCCGAACGTTGCGCGGCGGTGTTGCCATGGACGTTGGTGGGAAGTCGATGAGGATGTTAGAGCCGTGAGAGGGGGCGCTCCTGCCCAGGGCAGCCCCTGTCCCCCAGCTCCGGCCGCCTCTGGGTGTCTGGGTTCCTCTGGCAGGACAGGGGCGCCTGTGGAGGTGGGAGGTGGGAGGTCTGGGGGACACCTTCCTGCGTTGGAGGGAGGTCAGAGGTCACAGGTGGCAGCCGTGACAATGCTGAGTGTCAGGCCTGGAGCACCAGGTGGCAGTTCCGAGGGCGGGGAGGGGGCCGGCATGGCAGCTCCAGGGAGCAAGCGGGCGCAAAGCTTTGGGTGCTGGGGTCGAGGGGGTGCATGTTAGCACCCATGATGCTCTTCCTCAGGGTGACCCTCAGGGGCTAGTGATGCTCTAGAACAGTGGTCTCAACCTTCCTAATGCCGCGACCCTTTAATACAGTTCCTCATGTTGTGGTGACCCCCAATTTCATTGTTACAAATTGAACATAATTAAAGCATAGTGATTAATTACAAAACAATATGTAATTATATATGTGTTTTCCGATGGTCTTAGGCGACCCCTGTGAAAGGGTCGTTCGACCCCCAAAGGGGTCACGACCCACAGGTTGAGAACCGCTGCTCTAGAACCTCGCTGTGGTCCGAGGGACCCTCGTGATCACGGCCACCTGCTGGGGTGTTGGCAGGAGGCGTGGGGATGTCAGCCTGCGGCTCCGCCCCGTGGGTGCCTGGCCTGGCACAGGAGCTGGTTTTTCTTGTTTCCTCGGATTAGCTGGAGGGGGTGCTCTCCCTGCCTCTACCTTTCCCTCTGCCTCCCTGAGTCTCACTCGGGGCAGTTGTCGGGGGTCCGGTGACCCTGATCGGCAGCCGTGGGAGACTGACTCAGTGGAAAGTTTTCTGAGCAGGGAAAGTGTGTTCCCAGGAAAGTAAGAATGGATACGAGGTATTCGCCCTCATTTTTCTTTTTTTTTAAGATTATAAAGTTAGTAGTAATACTCATAAAAAGCCAAATGGTCCAGAGGTGGGTGAAGTTAATGGGTCGGGCCCATTTCTGGTCTGCATCTCCCCCCAACTCCCAGCTCCCTACGGCGGCCACTGTGAGCCCTGGGCCTGCGTCTGCCCTGGGCGCGGCCACCCAGCTCTCGGGCGGTTTCTGTGGACTTTGCTGGGCCTTGGGGCGATGGGCAAATGCCCGGATTGCGAGGGGCTCCCTTTAGTTCCGGAGCCTCCGGCTCTTCAGATCCTGTCACTCAGTTGCCCCCCGTGCGTACTTTGTCTCTGGAGGTTGGGGTGACGCTGGGCTGGACTCACTCGGGGACGTGGAGCCTCTGCGTGCACCCTGGCTGGCAGGTCAGGAACGCAGACTGACTGCTCTCCCAGGCGGGCGAGGCCTTTATCCATCCGGGCGAGACAAACATGTGACGGTCCCTGCCCGGGAGGCACCTGCCCCAGGGGAGGTGAGAACTGTCATCCTCTCTCTCCATCGCTTCACTGTGAGCGTGTCCGAGGGTGAGTTCTGCGGACGGGAACCCCTGGCCGGCGGCTCGCCCAGCGGGGGTCTGTCCCGGAGGCCCCTCCCAGGGTACTGACCCCGTTCTCACCCGGCCGCACCACAGGTTGGACGTGTCCCCATCAGTGGCCCTCTGGGCTGAGGGACAAGTCCAGTGACTAAAGGTGACTATTTGCCTAGGACTTTAAAAAAATACCTTTTCCTTGTATTATAGCCATTTTTCTCAATGGAGGGCTGTTGGCATTTGGGGTGGAGTAGTTGGTGGTGGGGGGGGGGCTGTCCGGTGCCTGTGAGGTGGTTAGCAGCCTCCCTGGCCTCTACCCACTGGATACCAGTGGCGCCTTCCTTTGTGGTGACACTGCCAAATGGGAGACAAAATCCCACCCTCCCCCCACCCCCCCCCCCCGCTGAGAACCACTGGCTCAGGGTGCGGGGCAGAGGGGCTTTCTGGGCCGCCGCTCTGCATCATCGCCCTGCCTCTCGCTGCACCGTGGCTTCCTTTGTTCTTTCTCCGAGAGGCTGAGCTCATGGCTCATTTGTTTGCTTGACTCACCCAGCGCTAACCACACGCAGCTCCCCACTCTGGGGGATCCCGGATGACTTATCACAGGACTTTGCCGGAACCTCCGCTTCTCCCCAGCTCCTCTGGGTAGAGACTTCCCTAAAGTCCTGACGGGCAGGCAGAGCTCCTGCTGACGGCTTTCCTGCCAGCACCTTCGCGGTTCCGCTTTCTGAAGTCGCTGCGCGTTTCTCTCCTGTCACTTTCGGTCTCAGCCCAGGACTAGTTGGGGATCGGAGGGCCAGGCGGCCTAAAGCTGGCCGTGCTAGGGGGGCTTCTTAGGGCCTGTGACCCAGCTTTGGGGGAGAGGAAGGCAGCGGGCCGGCTGCTTGAGAGCCAGGAGGACAGGATGGGCCCATGGGGGGTCACCCCCTCCCCGGCCCCGCTGCTATCCATCAGGTTCCTTGAGCAAGACCCGGCCTGTTTGCTGGCCCCGCTGGGGTCACACAGAGAGCCGCTGGCTTTGAGGGGCCTCGCGAAGCACAGTGTGGCTGTGAGAAGGGACACCGCCCCGAGGTCGGAGGCCACGCCAGGTTCTCCTTCCAGCCCAGGTGGGCGGGGCTGGACCCCCAGGAAGGAGGTGGGGTGTCCGAATTCCACCACTGGTTCCCCTGGCTCCTTTCTCTGCCTCCCTGTCCCCGCAGGGAAATGGGCCTGGGTTTCTAGGAGGGGGCGCAGACCTTAGCATCTACCCTGCACTCGGCACCCCGAGTTACAGACGAGCCCCGGGTGCCCATGCTCCCCGCAGTGTCATGTCTGTTTTCAGGGGCTCCCAGGGGCTCCATTTCATTGGCTGCCGCTGGAGCCCACGGCCGAGCTTGAGCAGTGGCTGGGATGGCGGGTCCCACCGCAGCCATGTCTGTGGCCTTGCCCTCAGACAGCTGGGCGCTCCCAATCCGGTGCTCGATGGGCATCGGGGGCCGGAGAGGGAAAGGGAAGGGAAGCCACGTCGGCTGCCAAGGACCCTCAGTTCCGACGGCAGGCCCCGAGGCGGTGATGCTGCCACCCCGATGCCACCAGCCCCCCAGAATGGCTCGTCAGGACCCTGGTTAACACACCAAGCCAGGCCTCCTCCCACAAACCAGAAGCACCCCAGGTGCTCAGGGCTGGGGGCAGGGGGACGGGGTCCTGCGTGTGCTCAGAGCAGCGTTCGGGGCACACGGATTCCCTCTGCTCTCCTGCCTTCACCTGTGCCCGCCGGCCTGGCAGAGCTCCGCGCCTTCCGGATTCCAGGTCCGCAGTAGCGGGTCTGTTGACGGCTGCAGAAAAGCACTTTCCCAAAATAGCTGCCCCGAGGGGAAGGGCAGCCCTGGAATTTGACCCTGATGGTCACCCTGGCGGCCTCGCCTGGGCCCCTGGGCCCGCCCAGCCCCACCTGACTGTCACCGGCACCGAGGGACTGCTGGCGGTGTGGGGCCGGGTTTTTCCTCTCCTCCCACCCTCTCCCTCTTCCCGTTTGTTCTTTCTCTTCAGCTTTAAGTTTAGAGTCCAGATGACTCAGGAGAGATGTCCCAGCGCCTGATTGGCTGGGGGCAGGTCACAGGATGGGAGCGGAGAGGAGAGGGGAACCCACGTGCTGTGCCGTGCCGGTCAGGGACCTCCGCTGGTGAACGCACACCTGTGAGGGGCCCGGCCCCGGCCCCAGCCCTGCCCTGGCAGCCACGCCAGTCCCGGAGGCGGCAGCAAGCCCGACGAGTCGGACAGGTGGAGCCGGCCACGGCCATGGGGCCGCAGCTGAAGGTCCTGTCCCTGCCCTCCCGCAGCCCACAAAGCAGGTAAAGCACCTTCTCATTTTTTCTGCTGGTTTAGTTTGCCGTCAACCTGAGGGAAAGGCCTTTGGAATTAGTGGGGGAAATCATGAATTTGTTTGGCCGGGATTTACTGGGGTTTTGCATAGGAAATTTGGCCTTGATGTTAGAAAAGCGCAAAACACCATTGCCTGGTCCTTGGTTCTGAAAAGCAGGTATTTTACCGAGCTGTACATTTTCAGTGGCCGGCGGGGAAGGCCAGTCCGGAAGGGGTGAGAGTACTGGTAATGCTGCTGGTTGGGGCCGTTAGCCTGTTCAGTGTGGAAGGGGGTGGGGTGGGGGCTCGGCTTTATCCGGGGCACCCTCAGTCCCTATGCAGAGAAACGGGATTGCTGGGCTTCTTCCGAAACTCAAATCGACGTGACAGCCGGGGGCTGGGTTCTACGTGGCACCGAGGCTCTGAAATCGCCTCTCCTGGTGAGGAGACTCCGCTTGCAAAGGCTGGGCTCTAGCGTTTCACTTCTGTCCAGCCGGTGAACGCCCCTTCCCCGTCCCCTGTCTCCCAGGGATCTTGGGGGTTGGGGGTGTGGTGCACAGGAAGGGAGGGAGCGTGGGCCTGAGGAATAGACCCAGGACCCCCGACCGAAACAGGGAGGGTCCTCTTTGACGTCCTTCCTCTGCGCAGACGCCTGCCCGGGGAGTGCAGCCGGCCTGGAATTCCTCCTGCACATTGCACTTTGCAGGGGGCGGGCCCGGAGGCTGTAAACTTTTATGACAGAGTCGTTTTTTGTTAAGTGGTTTTCTGTGCCCAAATTGCCTAGATGATGGATATATCAGTTAGGGTTCCTTCCTCTATGAGTAGAAGAAAACTCCATTCAAAATAATTTAAATAATTAAAACATTAAAAAATGTATAAAACATGCCTTAGCTGGTGGCTCAGTGGTTAGAGCGCCGGCCTGCAGGCTGAAGAATCTGGGGTTCGATTCCGGTCTAGGGCAATGTACCTCGGTTGCAGGCTCGATCCCCGGCCCGGGCCGGGGCATGTGCAGGAGGCAACCAGTCCATGTGTCTCTCGCATTGATGTTTCTCACTGTCTATCTCTCCCCCTCTGTTCCATTCTCTCTCTAAAAACAAATATTAAATGGAAAAAAATATCCTCAGGTGAGGATTAACAAAAACAAACACTGATTTATAAAACACAAGCCCAGAGGCCTGGCGGCTCCTGGTGGGCACCTCCAGGGGCTCGGCCACGTGGGGTCGGGTTCTGTCACATCTGCGCTGCACCCTCCGAGTACTGGCTTCAGCCCGGCCGCTCCCCCCCTGGGGTCTCTCCTGAGTGAGGAAACCCCCTAATCCCCTGCTGGCTTCCCACACATCTCATTGGCCAGAACTAGGCCTCGTGCCCAGCCCAACCCATCGGTGGCAGGAGACGGGATGGTTGTGGTGGAATTCCTGAGACACCTGACTAGGGAGCCGGGAAGCCTTACCTGAACCCAGCCACGGCCTGTGAGGAGAAGAGGGCGTGCATTTGGGACAGGCGACCAATAATATCTGCTGCATCAGAAAATGTAAACCCACTCCGATTTCTAACTGATTTGGGGTAATGCAGTCACTCTTGCTCCTAAAACACATGTATGTTATACTCAATTCTTTTTTAAAAAAAATATATTTTTATTGATTTCAGAGAGGAAGGGAGAGATAGAAAAATCAATGATGAGAGAGATTCATCCACAGGCTGCCTCCTGCAGGCTCCACACTGGGGTTTGAGCCCACAACCCGGGCATGTGCCCTGACCGGGAATCGAGCCGTGACCTTCTGGTTCATAGGTCAACGCTCAACCACTCAGCCACGCCGGCAGGGCTAGCTCGTAAAACGTAAGCGCCAGGAACTGAAAACTCCCCTGGTAGAGGTGACTTCTGGTTTCCTTGCCTTCCCCCTAGTTCCCTAGACCAGCAGCGCCGACCCCGCAGCGAGACATGTGGGGCCTGGGGCTCAAGCGCCCTGTGAGAAGTGAAGGCAAAGTCAGGCTCCGCCCTGAGCTCGGGCCCTGAGCTCCTGTGTTACTGCAGCAGGCGCTCGCCGGTCAGGGATGGACCAGGGGCCCCTGGGTCAGAAGGAGCGTTCGTGTAAACCCAACCTTCACTCTGACCCCGGGTTGTGACTTCCTCGGAAAGTCTGACTCGGGGTGTTTTGTGGGTGGGCCTCGCCTGGTCAGGTGAAGGCCTTTAGGAGCAGAGCTGGGGTTTCTCTGGGGAAGAAGAGACTCCGCCAGTGGACTCTGTGGCTGCCTGAGAGGCGCCCGCCTGCCCGGCTGCCCTCCGGCCCCAGGTCACGTAAGCCATTTCCTTGAAATGAATCTTTTCATCTCCGCCGCCTTCCGGCTGTTTCTCCAGCAGAACTCTGACCGATACACTCTTTAAACGGTGTTCATGGTGCTCTGCATTGGGGGGGAGGGCGGGGTGCTTTATTCTGCTGCTGACTTTTCATGTAGACACGTGGACATTTTCTCCCCTTTTCTCTTCCAGGGACGTGCTGGTTGCGTTTCTCCTTGTCGGCTAGTGCTGGGCCAGCCCTGTTGGGGTCCGTCGCCGGTCTCCCCTTTCTCCTCGTCCTCTCTTTCCTCCCCAGACTCCCTTCTTCTCCACAGGGCCTGGGGGAGGCAGGGCAGGCTGCCCCCCCCGCGCCGCAGGGCCAGCTGTGAGTGTTTCTTTGGCAGTGTCTTAGCTGGTTGTTGTGAGTCATAATGAAGGAAGCAATCAGCAAGTATACTGCCCTAGAAATGCTGCACCTTGTTGGGCTCGAGAGGAGAGACCAGTGCGAGGCGCCCGAGCCAGCGCGAGGCGCCGGGATGTTGGAAACGTGGCTCGCCATGTCGGTTGGTGAGAGGCGCTGGGGGACCAGCTCTGGGGGCTCTGGAGCAGCCGGCTCAGGGTGCTGAAAGAAGAAGGCAGCGTGCTGGGGGAGGGCTCCTGGCTGGGGGAGGGCCCCTGGCTGGGGGAGGGCTCCTGGCAGGGGGAGGGCTCCTGGCTGGGGGAGGTTGGTACAGGGATAACAGTAGCCAGCGGTTATGGAGCAATTAGTATGTAGGGAACCCTGTTCTCTGCATTCTAAACGCATTGCCTCGTGAGCAAGAGTCTGTTGTTCCATCTTACACAGGAGAAAACCGTGCAATGGGCAACAGTAGCTAAGGATGCTGTTGGTAGGAAGGGGGCCAGGATTTGAACCCAAGCAGTCAGGCTCGAGACTCTGCACTTTGACCACCGGCTCGTGTCCTCGGGGATGGGCCGAGGGCAGCGGCACTCCCCTGTGGACCTGCTTGGCAGTGACCTGACCGTGAACACGCGCCCATTCGCACCAACTCTCCCTCCAGACACATTCCGAAAGCAGTCTTTGTGGAGAATGTGCCTGTAGGCACTGCCGATGTATCCACCTGGGAGGCCCAGGATGATGGGGGTGAGAAGGGGGTGGTGTGTTCGGCCGGCCAAGGACAGTTCAGTCTCAGGGTCCCGCCAGAGGCAAGCCCCCACTCCAGTGAGCTGAGGCCATGGCCATGGGCACTGGACCCAACCGCCAGGGGATGGAGAATGAAGGCATGGAGGCCCCTCCAGGTCTTGGAGCACCAGGCACACCCAGGGCCTCCAGTGAGCCAGGCGCAGCCTGCCAGCGGGCCCTGTGCCTCAACAGCTCCCCGACCCGCCTCGGCCCCTGCCTTTCTCCCGCTGGTGTCCTTGAGCTCTGTGGCCCTGAGCCCGGAATCCTCCCGATCTCCGTCCTCTGATATTTCCCACGGTCTCCAATCCAGCGCTTACAGGAATTCGCCCAGGTCCGGGAGGTGAGGCTGGGGGTCCGTGGCTTCTCCTCTGACCCGTTGACTAAATCAAACCTCCGGGGTCTATGAGATGATGGACCGCCTGTGCCTTTGACACCGGCCAAGGCAGCACCTGCCGGGACCCCCAGCTTCCACACGCCCCCTGCTGCTTCCCTCCCAGCCCCTGCCCACCTGATGGACCCCACCTTCTGCTCTGTCTGGTCTGTCTCACGGCCTCCTCTTGCTGATGGGGAGGAGCCTGTTTCTATTCTGACACCGTGTGAAAGTCGGAAGGCCCCTGCGAGAGGTTTTCTGGGATTCAGAGTCTAACCTTGTCCTTGACACACTCCGATGACAGGCCTTCCTGTGGGGATTATTCTATTTCTCCTCAACGCTCAGAGGGCCTGCCTCACACATTGAACTGGCCACGCCCAAGCCCACTTGGCCACAAATTCCTCTGGGCTCCCCAGCCTCGGAGCGGAGTGGAGCCGGCGGGTGTGGGCTGAAGTGGGGCCGTGGAATGCCTGGAATGCCGGCTGCAGTGACAGACGCTCGGATCCCGGATCCCTCGCGGCAGCTCTGACCGGGGCTGCGTTTGGGATCGTTTCTGAGCCAAAGTCTTCGCATTTTTCCAGCTCCAGGCAAAAGTAAAGCGTGTCTGCCTTCTCCCAACCACCGACTGATTCGGGGTCCTGAACTTTTAAACGAAAGGGTTCTGACCTCAATAACCTACTACTCTGAGTTCAGGTAAACCATTTGCAAGCAGCCTCCTTTCCTCTCCCACTTTGCTTTTGTTTGTGCCACAGCAACAAGAAAAAACGGTCCTCGGATGGAGCTCACCTGCAGGCGCTCCTGGGTAGTAAGTAAGGGCGCGGGAGCAGCAGTCTGGGCTTCCGTCCAGGGCTCTGATGAAGCGGGTGTCTTGGTGGCAATTTAATTTACTGCCGCCGCCTTTAGAGCAGACGTATAGGGTTTGCCTGGCAGGAGATGTGCTTGGGCCTCCATCTAGCTCTTTATCTTTCTAGGTCCAGGAGGCACGAATAGCCGTCTTGGCCGCATGGGAGTGAGTTTAGATAGAAAAGGGATTGAGACAAAGAGGGGCTACCCCCTCATCCCCAACCCCCCTTCACTCCTCCACCCCCAGCCCCCACACACGGGCCATGACTTTGGAAGGTCAGGGTCCAGCACATTGAGGATGTCCACACGCCTGGCAGAGTGCACGTCTGCTGTCAGGGCTGCAGGGCCACTGTGGTCGACAGCTGATGGGCTGGACAGAGGGTCAAGAATTTCATAGAGCGACTTGAGTTAGAGGCACATTTTATGTTCTGAGGAAAAGTATTTGATCTGGATTGTGAGGCAAAGTGGGCTTTTAAAGTATTTGATTAAATAGATATGTGCATATAGATAGATAGATAGATAGATAGATAGATAGATAGATAGATATTTAACAAGCTCTGTGGATTATCCTATCAATTTCCTGGTTTCGTTATTGTTCTGTAGTTCCACAAGATGTAACCACCAGGGGAAACTGGGTGAAGGATACATGGGATCTCCCTGTACATCTTCTTCTTTTTTTTTTAATTTCCTGTAAATCTATTATTTCAAAATAAAAAGTTAGAGCACATCTATTTCTGTTTGATTAGATACTGCGTGGTATCCTGGAACAGAAAAAGGACATGAGTAGAAAAAAAAGGTAGAATCCAAAAGAGGTCTTTAGTTAAAGGTAACATGTCAGTGCTAATTTCTTAGTATTCACAAATGTGCAATGGCCGTGTCCAATGTTACCATTAAAAGACACTGGGGGAAGGATGTGAGGGAGTCTGTACTGTCCTTTACAACCTTTCTGTAAATCTAAAATTATTCCAAAATAAAAAGGTTAGAAAAACAGAAGTCTGTGTGTGTCTATGTGTGTCTGTATTGTCAAATTCAGATGCCCCCAGGAATACCCAGTGTGGGTGCGGTAAGGAAGGGAAACTGACTGAGTGCAATCAGCTGGAAGGAGCACAGCGTGGCTGTGAAGACACTGCTGCGGAACACTCCACAGTGCTACAGCGCGGCTGCCCAGGACCACCCCCCACTCCCCCTCAGCTAGGCAGCCCCCCAATGGTCCGCTCTGCCCCTGCCCTTGGCCTGTGGTGCTGGCAATGAGACATGGGGGAAATGCACTCTGGGACCTACAGGGGAGCTGGCTTATATAAACAGAAGTCCCGACCGCTGGTTTCTGATTGGCCAGAGTAGAGCTGCTCTGATTGTCAGAGCTGCACTGCTCTGATTGGTCAGAGCTGCACAGCTCTGATTGGGTGGAGAAAGCCTCAGTCCTATTGGTTGAAATAGGACTCCAGGGACTCTTACAAGCACTGGCTCAGATGGCAGAAACAGTGCAGGTTGGGTAGTGGAGCGTTCCCCAGTTCCCCATGAAGTGCAGTTTGCCTGGGAGGCCCCTGTGCAGAAATGGCTGCTAGGCTGTTTTTCTTTTGTTGTGGTTTTTTTTTTTTTCTTTTCTGAACCCATGTAGCCACAAGGAGCCCTTAGTAGGTGTCCTTTTTTCCCCTGAGGGTTCACAGTGTCTATATATATAAAAGCCTAAGTGACCCTTCGACTGCCCAACCGGTAGCTATGACACACACTGACCACCAGGAGGCAGATGCTCAATGCAGGAGCTACCGAGCTGCGGTGACTTGGCAGCTGCGGTTTTCGGGTGACACACCCGGAACCAGAGAGGAAGAAGCCCGATTCTAGGGTGCGTCACCCGAGAACCACCCTCTTGTAATCCAGGACCCCTCGGGGGATGTCAGAGAACCAGTTTCAGCCTGATCCCCGCAGGCCAGGCCGAGGGACCCCACCGGTGCATGAATCCGTGCACCGGGCCTCTAGTATATATATATATAATTTTGCTTCTTTGTTTGGCTGTGTGGCCAGAAGGAACCCTGCAGAGCTCTTAAAACCCAATAGGAGCCCTGAATCCTTTCCTCCGACGTTAGGGAGAGTTCACTGTGATAGAATCCCATTTTCCAGGCCAGAAACTGAGGTAGATTGTGATTTCCTGGAATATTTAAACTCAAATTCTTTTCTGTTTTCTAAGCTTATGCTTGCAAACATACAAAATAATCTGTAAACAATAGCTGTTATACATTTAAAGGCGGGTGTTAAGGAAATGACCTTTGCCACTCTTCTGGGCTGTCCCCAGGACCAGTGGCTAAATTGGGTGGGGAATCCAGTCAAAATGAAATACCGAGTCAGCACCTGGTCCTTGCCTTGCAGTGAGGGTGCTTCCAGGATGCCTGAGGACTAGTGGGCGCCAGGAGGTTTTGCTCCTCGGAGCACCTGCCTGGACCTTGGGGGAACCCCTCACCCCACCAGGTGCAGTCCAGAGGCCCACCCCAGTGACCTCATCTTTATGATCTCCTTAAAGACCCTATTTCCAAATACAGTCACATTTTGAGTAACTGCGGTGTTACTGCTTCAACATATGAATGGGGGTGGGGGGGCATGGCATGGACACAATTCAGCCATTCACAGGGACTTTTCTGGACACTTCAAAATCGAGGGTCAATAGCTTGACACTATCTCCCCAGTCTGAAAAGCCGGGAAATTGTCGACTCCAGGTTTGTTCTCGGTCCACAGGAAGAGACACCGTGACACTGGCCGCCAGCAGAATGTGGCTGTGGGTGGTTGCTCAAGGGCGTGAGGAGCGGGTTACTTCATACCGGCTTTCAGAGCGACACAGGAAGAGTGACTGTACCGAGGACAGGAGCCAGCTGCTCCCCAAGTCCTGCGGAGCCGGGGCGAGAGGAAATGAGTATGAACAGAAGATTGGGGTCAGAGATGGGAAAAGACCTTCAGGTCAGCAGGGGTAGGCAGGGTCAAGGTCTTGAGAGCTGGGAGTAGTAATGTCTGGAGACCTGTACTCAGTCACCTGGGGTGTCCAGGAGTCCGTGCCAGGTTCATAATAAGCCTTGACACTCAATCCCCCTCTCGGGGGCGGTGCCAGGCATCTGTGTTCTTATAGAATTCCCCAGGCAGGGCGTGGTGACACAAGATTAGTCATGTGCCATAGTTATTGAAGCTGCCTGATGGGTTCGTGTGCTTTTTCAGTACAAAAAGTTTAAGAAGACAGAGATGGAGAAAGGGGAAAAGCTCCCGGGAAGTTCTGATGCCAACCCTGGTTAGGACACAGATAGGAGGAGGAGGCCAAAACCTGCCCCTGGGCTTCCTCTGACCTGGGAGGAGCAGCGCCTCCTGGTGGTGAATGGTGGGCACTGCACACGCACTGTGTGTGACCCGGGGTCCGGGTGTGACCCTGAGACAAGGACAGCGTGTGCCCCTGGGATGGTCATAGAGGTGAAAGCGAGGCAAGCCCTGGGAGCAGGCTCTTCACTTTGGTTATACCACGGGCCCCTCTGCCATCTAGCCATGCCTGTGACCCAAAGGATAAAGGCAAATTTATAAAGTGGCATAATCCTATCTAATAAAAGAATAATATGCAAATTAACCATCACACCCTCACTCCATCAGTCCGTCACAAAGATGGCGGTGGCCACGGAGCTGGAGCTAGCAGGAGGCTTAGGTTGCCCCCGGCAATGGAGGAAGCCAAGCTTCCCGCCTGCCCTGGCCATCCCTGAGCTCCGCTCAAGGCTACAAAGTTTCAATTATAGAAGATAAATAAATCCCAGATACCTGCTTCCAGCCATCGTGGCCTCTGCTCAAGAAGGGACTGGGAACATGCGTTGCCAGGGGCAACCCAGGCTTCAAGCTGGACCAAGGCTACAAAGTTTCAATTATAGAAGTTAAATAAATCCCAGATACCTGCTTCCAGCCCGCAGCCGTGGCCAGCCTGAAGGGACTGGGAACATGCGTTGCCAGGGGCAACCCAGGCTTCAAGCTGGACCAAGGCTACAAAGTTTCAATTATAGAAG
>NW_005365764.1:92873-101191 GCF_000412655.1 Myotis brandtii | reverse complement strand
TCAGCCCACGGCCCCTCCCCCTAGCCAGCTCCGCTCCCGATTGACCCCCTACACACCAATTGGGGGTGGAGCTGGCTGGCCAACCTCCCCCAGCTCCATTCTGGGGATGATTCAGCTGGCCCACCACCCACAGCCCCTCCCCACGGCTGGCCTGGCCCTGATTGGCCCCGATAGGGACCGGGCTGGCCAGACCCCACCCATGCACGAATTCGTGCACTGGGCCTCTAGTTATAGTATAATGTAATGATCAAAATAGTTGATAGAAGCACATTTGTACATGTGCCCCTATTAGCACATTACCTAAGATCCAGTGGCAGCTGGTCTTATGATGACTATAGAAGTAGTGATGAGCATGAATGGCATTTTGAGAAATCTGAACCATGATATGAAAATATCTGTGATTTCTATTGTTGACAGAATTAGGTATACTGCTGAAAACCCTCCAGGGCCCATTGCTCACCTAGGTCAAGGAGATGCTAGATTCCTGTGGGAAGTCGGTGAGAATAGATGCACCTAGTTGCCTTCTAGGTGTGTGGCCACAGGTAAGAACCTGCCTTAGAGAGGCAGTCAGGGGCCGTGGTGCTCCCCTCACCAGGGCCCAGGTGGCTGTTGTCTGGCTGCTTCATATTCCCATCATTTGTCCCACAAACTTTGATTGAGGGCCTACTGTGTGGCAGACACTGTGCACGACGTAGACCAGGTCCCTGCCCTTCCCAGGGGTGCATCCCACAGAGAGACAGATGATAAACTATACATGGAACAGCCCCGCCAGCGTGGCTTAGTGGGTGAGCGTCAACCTATGAACCAGGAGGTCACAGTTCGATTCCCAGTCGGGGCACATGCCCAGGTTGCGGGCTCCATCCCCAGTGCAGGAGGTAGCCGATCAATGATTCTCTCTCATCATTGATGTTTCTCTCTCTCTCTCCCTCTTCCTTTCTCTCTGAAATCAATACAAATATATTTTAAAAAACAACAACAATACATAGAACAGATTCCACATGCTTAGAATTTCAGTCACATGTTCCTATGGAATATATTATAATATATAATATATAACGTTTCCTGTATAACTGATACAGAATTCTTCTCAGTGAAAGTTTCAATCCCATTTGCTTTAAAGTCAGGGTTTGCCACCTTGTCTAGCCATGGTCCCTTTTTATAAGGCAAGAGAGATCTCACCTCCTCTGACAAATTCCCAAGGGCTCCTGGGAAGGCAGGGTGCTCATACCTCACCAACCCCTATTAAGAATCACTGCTTATTCATAACAGCGTTATTCACAAGAGTCAAAGGTGGAAACAACCCAGGTGTCCGTCAACAGGTAAGTGGATACACACATGCCCATGCAATGGAATGTCATTTGGCCATCTCAGGGAATGGAGAGCCCATAGACGCTGCCAGGTTGATGAACCTCAAGACATTGTGGGAAGTGGAAGAAGCCAGACACAAAATACCACCTGTTGTCTGACTCCACGAATGTGAAACATCCAGAACAGGCAGATCCACCAAGAGAGAAAGCAGGTGAGCGGTTGCCAGAGGCTGGGGAGGAGAGGCGATGGGAGTTATTGCGTCAGGAGTACAGAGTGTCTGTTTGAGGTGATGAAAAGGTTATGGAAATAGTGCTGAGGGTTACACAACCTTGTGAATACCACTGCATTATATACTTTAAAATGGTCGAAATGACAATGGTTTATACTGTAGACATTTTACCAGCATTTACAAACTAGAGGCACTTTTTAGAGTAGTGGTTCTCAACTTTCTGGTCCTTTAAATATAGTTCCTCATGTTGTGACCCCCAACCATAAAATTATTTTCGTTGCTACTTCATAACTGTAATGTTGCTACTGTTATGAATCGTCATGTAAATATCTGATATGCAGGATGGTCTTAGGCGACCCCTGTGAAAGGGTCATTTGACTGCCAAAGGGGTCGCGACCCACAGGTTGAGAACCGCTGTTTTAGAGACATCTTTCTGGCTGGAGACACTGACTCCGCCCCACCCCTGGTCACCGCAGTGCCCTGGGCTCCCCACACTGGGCTCTGGGAGCTCAGTCTCGTGACTTAGACACGATCTGTAAGCTGATTGCCTCCCAATTCCTGTCTCCAGCTAGGATCTCCCCAGAAGTCCAGGCTGCCCCCTGGGCTGGTCCAATAGGAATCTGACCACAGGTCCAGAGCTGAGCTCCTGCGGTTGCCTCCCCGCGAACCTTCCCCACTGCAGAGCCGCTCTGTCCCTTCAGCTTAGAAATCTAGACGCTCCCTCGACTCATCGTTTGCTCACACTGACACCTGACCTTTCCGTGAATCCGTCAGTCATCTCTGCCTCGGAACACAGCCATGACCCCTCACCTAGTGACACAGACGCCTCTGAGCCGGCTGTGTTCTTTCACGGCCGCCTCTGCCCAGCCCTCAAGGGTTCCCATGTCACCGTGTAAAAGCTCAAGTCCTCATGGAGACAGGGGGCCTCGTGTGACCTCCCGCCCCTCTGCCCGCCTCTCCCTCAGGGCTCCAGCCACAGTGGCTCCTTGCTGTTTGCTGAAAACACTGGCCATCCTTCCCCTCAGGGCCTTTGCACACGCTGTAAAAATATGACATAAGGGCACTAGCTGGTTTGGCTCAGTGGATAGAGCGTCGGCCTACGGGCTGAAGGGTCCCGGGTTCGATTCCGGTCAAGGGCACATGCCCGGGTTGTGGGCTCGATCCCCAGTAGGGGGCATGCAAGAGGCAGCTGATCAATGATTCTCTCTCATCATTGATGTTTCTTATCTCCCTCTCCCGTCCTCTCTGAAATCAATAATAATATAGTTAAAGAGTATGACATAAGGGATGAAAAATGGAACGCCCGTGCAGGGCACGGAGCGTGAATTGAGTTGGCCGGACGTTGCTCTGGGTGAGTCAGTGAGTGAGTGGGGCGTGTCTGCGGGGTCCACCACTGGGGCTCTATAAACCCTGTACACTTAGGATACACCACATTTATACAGCTGCACGCCACTCAATCAAGCACAAGAGAAAATGACTCGATCGAGAGACAGGTAAGAACGAGATGTGTGAGGCTGCTGCCACGCCACATGACCCTGTTTTACAGCAAAGTTTTTTATAAGTTAAGAGTATCCTCTAAAATAACGATAAAAGGTATGGTAGAGCCAATGTAGAAACCAGTAACCTAGGCATTCATTATCATTACCCAGTTTTATATAGTGTACATAATTATATGTGCTGTACTTCTATGAGATTTTATAGGTCTGTTTACACCAGCATCACCACAAGTCCAAGCTCAGGGTTCCTGGATCCCACTCCCTGGCTTGCAGACGGCCCCCTTCTCGCTGCCCGCTCCCTGTCAGATGGAGAGGGAGCTGGTGTTTCCTCCTCTTCTTGCTCAGGCACCACTCCCATCACAAGGGCTCCATTGCATGACCTCTTCTAGCCCCAAGCACTATCCAAAGGCCCCGCCTCCTAATGCCATCACACCGAGGGCTAGGGCTTCGACAAGCAGGTTTGGGGAAGGGGCTCCACACGCCTTCCGTCTATAGCAGGCCTTTAATTGCACCGTCACATCCCCTCACGCCGTGCCCAGCTCAGTGTGTGATTGAATAAGCCGGGAACGGGATCCATAGAATTCCGCCCACCAGGCAGACGTGGTCGGGACAGAGGTGCAGTGGGACCTGGCCCTCCCCTGGATGACAGGCACCTGCCCTGCCGGCTGCAGCGCCCCTCAACCGGCCCATCTGCAGAGGGTCTCCGAGGAGAGGCCCCGAGGAAAACGGCCTTCCCTTTAGCAGTGGTTCTCAACCTTCTGGCCCTTTAAGTACAGTTCCTCATGTTGTGACCCAACCATAAAATTATTTTCGTTGCTACTTCATAACTGTAATGTTGCTACTGTTATGAATCGTAATGTAAATATCTGATGTGCAGATGGTTTTAGGGGACCCCTGTGAAAGGGTTGTTCGACTACCAAAGGGGTCGTGACCCACAGGTTGAGAACCGCTGCTTTAGTGCCTTAGCTCTGCCTTTGTCCCAGTGGCTGGGAACGATGGTGCCATGGCCACCCCCGGAGCTGGTGCAATGCCCACAGAACAGTGAATCCAGGGTTTCCGCGGGCAGCAGGCCCAGGCGCACAGCTAGCTGGGGCAGAGCCTTCTGAGTTTGGGGGAAGGGGGGCAAGGCTCAAGGTGAAGGAGGAGAGTTTCAGGGCATCCCACCAAGACCTGAGGGCTTCTCTTGTAGGAAAATACACCCCCCAGATGGGGCACCTTGAAGGGGAGGCCCTGGCTTCCGAAGTGGCTGGTCCGGCCTGTCCTGGCCTTTCCCCTGCGCGGCCCAAGGTCACATGAGCATGCCCAGGGGTTGCTGGAAGTGGGGGCGGGGAGTATGGAGAGGGGCTCCCGTGGGCTGGGCTCCTCTCCCACGGCCACTGCTCGTCACATCATGGTACCTGGGTGGGAAGGGGCAAGACAAGCAATACGCACCTTTAACTAGGAAATGAGAGGCCCACGAGGAAGGCCCCTCTCCTGCTCGGGGTTTAAGGAATCACGGGCGTGGCCTGTTACTCAGGCTGGGGTTGAGCTCAGGAGATCATCTAGGGCGCCTTCCATTTAGAGGCTCCCTGTTGCCACTGTCAGAGGAGGGGGCTCTGGGCCAGTTTCTGGGGCCAGGAGGGAGGAGAGAGCAACAAGCCCATCTGCTCCTGGGGCCACCAGCCCGGGCTGAGGGGCCTCTCTGGGTCTGCGCCCTCAATCGGAGGCCAGATAACGGGCCCTGGGGAGGCTGCCGCTGTGTGTCGGGACCTGGGACCTGGCCCCTTTGGACGTGGGACATGGAGCGGCAAGACAGCCGCCAGCTGGCTTGGCATGGATGCTAGAGAAACAACTGAGGGTCAAAATAAGACGCCATCTGAGTTCCTTGCTAGTTCCCTTGGGCGGGAGGGAGGGAGGACACAGAGGACCAGGAGGATGTAGCATCCCACAGCGGGTGGGCACCGTCGCAGGCAGCTGGGAGCCTGGTTCTCTGGGGCTGCTGCTCTTGGCCAGGCCCTGGCGGACCCGCAGCCCGTGGGAGGGGAGAAGCGGAGCCCAGGACTCTGTGACAAGCTGGGAGCCAAAAGCACCAGTGAGCTCAGACCTCAGAAAGTCAGCTTCAAGCTCAGAGCTCAGTGACCCGAAGCTGTATCATCCCACATCTTTCCCACTTTCCCCTGGTGGGATGTTCTTGGAATGTTGTTTTCCAGGGCAAAGAAAACCAGGCGATCTCCCAGCCACACCTGCCTGCTACTAGCCGGCCTCTCACTGGGGAGGTGAACGAAGTGCTTTCATCTCAATAAGGCAGGGAAGGTACAGTCAGGCTGGTCTGCGCAGAGCAGCTTGCCAGGGGACCTCTCCTGGCCTTCCTGCCCCCAGTACCCTAAGGATCAGATGACCATGATCTGGGGAGAGAGTCCACTCCAGGCTCCTGCCCAGCCATGTTCCAAAGCCCAGGGCTCGTTGCACAATCCACGCTTGAAAGTGTCCACACCAGTAAAGGCCGGGAGGCCTCACTGACAGCCGGGGCCCGTCTGTGGCCCGGGGTCCTCTCGGGAGGAGGCCAGCAGCTCCCGAAGTGACTGGAAAGAAAGCAGCTGCCCCTCCGCCCTCTGCGGGCCACGTCCCCGAATACTTGCTCAAACCGCTGCGAACTGTTGTTAGTAACTGCTTTCCTGATTAAGAAAGAATCTATGCTCATTCCAGCATTGGCTTGTAATAGCCCAAACCCGGAAACAGCCCCAATGTCTAAAAACAGTACCATGGACAAATATATTATTTATTTCATGGAAAACTACACAATGGTTACAGCAGGGGAAACGAGCGAACTGCAGCTTCATGCAAGAACGTGGATGAATCTCACAATGATAATGTTGAGCAAAAAACAGAGGATGCAAAGGGTAACATAGAGTATGATTTCATTGATATGAAGTTCAGCGACAGGCAAACTACTGCTTTGTTTAGGGATGCATACATGAATGGTTAAAAGAAAAAGCAAGAGAATGACAGAGGAAGAAGAAAGAGGTCTGGGGAAAGGCTTCTGGTAACATTAATATTTCTTGCGCTGGGTGGGTATTTGCTTCATAATTATTCATTAAATCATACAGTTGTATGGTAGGCACTTTGCAGTATGCTTATTTCATAATCAATGATTTTAAAAGCTAGATACAAAAAGGTAACCTATGCCCATGATAATCTGCCTTTTCTGACTCAAACGCAAGATCAAATCTAGTGTACACGGAAAACTACAAACATCATTGAAAGAAATTAAAGATGACCTAATTAAGTGGGAAGACATCCCATGTGCATGGGTAAGAAGATTTAACTCCATTAAGATAGCATTATTCCCCCCAATGTATCCGTAGATGCAACACAACCCCTGTCAGAATCCCAGCAGGCTCTATTCACAGAAATGGAAATGCGGATCCTGAAATTGATCCAAACGGCCAAAACAATACGGAGAAAGAAAAGCAATGTTGGTTCCTGATTTCAAAACGTACTACAGTGTCACAGGAACCCAAACCATGTGGTACTGGCAAGAAAGAAAACTTGGCTGTACATCTTCACGAGCTTGGATGAGGCAATGGTTTCTTAGAAATAACACCAACAGCCCGGCAACAAAAGAAAAGAAGTAGGTCATGTGGACATCGACAAAATAAAAACTTCTGTACGTCAAAGTGCACTACCAAGAAAGTGAAAATATAACCCACAGGATGGGAGAAAGATTTTGTAAATTAATCTGATAAGTTTCTAGTATCCAGAATATCTAAAGAACTCTTACAACCCGACTCGATAACAAAAAGACAAACTCAATTTAAAAATAGGCAAGGGAGCCTGGCCAACATGGCTCAGTGGTTGAGCTTCGACCTTTGAACCTGGAGGTCACGGATAGATTCCCGGTCAGGGCACATGGCTGGATCCCCAGTGGGGGGCATGTGGAAGTCAGGCAACAGATCAATGAGTGTCTCTCATCATTGATGTTTCTGTCTCTCTTTCCCTTTCCCTCTCCCTTCCTCTCTGAAATCAATAAAAATATATTTAAAAAATTTTTTTAAATAAAAATAGGCAAGGGAATTGAATGGGCATTTCTCCAAAGAGGATATGCAAATGACCAATACGCATATGAAAAGGTGTTCCATTTCATTATTAGAGAAATTCAAATCAAAACCACAACGCAACACCACTTCACACCCACTAGGATGGCGGGAATAAAAAAGCAGATAGTCAGGTGTTAGGAGAATGTGAAGAAATTGGAACCCTCATACATAGCTGTACTAATATAAATGGTGCAGCCACACAAAGTTCAACATTGAGTAACCATATGACCCAGCAAGTTCACTCCCAGAGAACTGAAAAGATATGTCCACACAAAGACGTATATGTAAATGTGCATAGCAGCATTATTTATAACAGCTAAAAAGTGTCCAAATGTCCATCTACTGATGAATGGGAAAACAAATGTGGTCTATCCACACGAGGGAATATTGTTTGGCCATGAAAAGGAATAAAGCACTGATACGTGCTACAACATGGATGAACCTTGAAAGCACGCTACGTGAAAGAGGCCAGGGACGGAAGTCTGATTCCATCTCTGGGAGCTGCCTGGAATGGGCGAATCCATAGACACAGAAGGTAGATTGGTGGTTGCCAAGAGCTGGGGAGGGAGAAGGGGAGAGGAAGGTGGGCAGTGACCACTAACTGGGTTTCTTTTTGGGGGTGATGAATATGTTGTGAAATGAGACAATGATGATGGTCACACAAACTTGTGAACATACGAAAAACTACTGAGTTGTACACTTAAAAGTGCCAATTTTATGGTAAGGTATATCTCCATTAAAAATATGACTTTATGAAAAAAAACCCACAATAAATTGGAATGGCTTCTTTGTTTTAAAAATTACATCTAATATGACTAATTTTTTAAAGATAGTGTGCTCATTGTAAGAAAAATTATCACATCCCCTTTCTGGGAGTAGCCACCACACCCTGTGGACACTCTGTACCCTGCTTAGGGAAGGAGGATGGTAAATGTATTTTTGTTGCCAGTGGAAGGAATGCCTCCATCCCCCGCCCAACACACACACACACACACACACACACACACACACACACACACACACACACACACGCTGGCTGGAAGGAAGGCAGGAAGGTAATATTAGCCCTAAAAATGCAAGTCCCTGGCTCCCAGGACCAGATGTCCTGGCCATCTGGGGAGTGCAGGGGTAGCCTTTCAGGAGGGCGGGGCTCAAGGTCTGGAAGCCCGACCACCGGCCGGACTTGGGCGCAGGGGCGTGGTGTGAAAT
>NW_005365764.1:90341-92188 GCF_000412655.1 Myotis brandtii | reverse complement strand
GCGCCCTCGTCTTGGTCAGATCCCGGCCGGGCGCCCAGCAGGCAGTGTGCTCCTCCCCCGGGCAGCCCGCGGGGGGCGGGACACGGGTCAGGCTTGTCTGAGAGGTGGGTGCACCTGTGCTGAGCATCCCCTTTTCGCTGAGGCCCCACCAGGTGGGCGCCTGGGCTCAGCACCTGCAGGGAGGAGGGCCAGCGCTCGCCCTTGGAGCTTGCCCTGGGAACTCTGATGCACCTGGAGAGCTGAGGCCACTCTGGGTCCTCGGCTCCTGCTTCACTGCGTTCTGACCACCTGTGCTGCACGTGGGGGGAAGCCCTGGATCCCAGGCTGGGAGATGGGTGAGGTGGCTGCCGCAGGTTGCAAGCCTGCCAGCTCCCAATCCCATGTCACCACTCTGCACCCTGACCCACAGGAGTGGTGCATTCAGCTACTCCTAGGCTGTGGGTCCGGCTAGCCCCCTGTCAAATGCAGTGTCTCAGCTGTAACATTTACAAAAGACTCTTCTTTCTTTTCTCTTGGCTCATCGCTAGACCTCGGGCCCCTGTCTGTTGTTATCTCTGTCCTAGATGGTCTTGACTGGCAGAGTTGAGCAACTCTGAGGTTGAGGTCAGTGGCAGTGGCTGGCCTGGATGAGGGCCACAGGCTGCCAGCGTATCTGAGACTAGGGAAGGGGAAAGCCTTGCCCTGCCCTGGCATGGCAGCGTCTCCTCACGGACCCCTCACCTGAGGGAGGAAGTCGCCTCTCCCTCCCTGGTGTCACCTGAAGGTTCAGACGCCTGGGGCTGTCCTGCCTGAACCAAGACAGGAATCTTACAGGGCATTTCCTCTCCTCCCTCCCCAGATAAGAGCCCCAACTACTGCCCTAATTATAGGCCCTCTCTGCTAAATGCTTGGGTGCTTTCCAACGGCCGCGGCCGCGGGGAGTCAGCACTTCAGCAGAGACACCTGGGGGTCACGGCAGTGAGGTCACAAGACTGCAAGAGTCACTTGACCTCTTCTCAGAGCTGCTGGCTGGAGGCCAGCTGGTTCCCGGGGAAACGCAATGTCCTGCTGCTCAGCTGTTCCAGTCCCAGTTGCAGCAAGCCATTCAGACGGTGCCCGGATGCTGCGGGGACCACAGGAAGTGGTCTTTCCGCCCCTCGCAGCATCCCGCCCGGCCTCTGTGTCCATTTCACAGGCCTAGGCCTTGGCCAGCTGGTTGGGTGGGGCAGTGTGTACGCCAGAGTTCACATGGACTTGAGAAAGTGCCCAAGGCTTTCTGTGCAAGACTCTCTTCTCTTTCCCCACTTTTTAAAAAAAATATTGAAATATATATTTATATATTTAAGTGATGAAGATAAACCGGGTGCAGTTCCTATAGAAAAGACAGCTTTCCTAAGGAACCTGAGTGGGGAGTTCTTTCTGTTCACTTCTAGGGGTTTCCTGTGATGTTTAGGAGGTCAGTGTGTCCCCTTCTGGCCATGAAAAAGGAGCACCCTGTTCTTCTAGTTTGTTGAATGGGATCCACCTGCTTCTTAAAAGAAAAAGGATAGAAAATACCTGTGTCCAAGCTAGAAAGGGACTCGGACATTTACTCCCTTAGAGGCGTGGGCACTCGTGGTTACTAGACTGAGAGAAGCGGAAAAACCCGTCTAACAGGTTCATCTATTGACTTAGATCCTCCCAGACTGGAGAGCTAATGATCTCACTAAGCACTCTCCTTGGTCCTTCTTTGGAGCATCAGTGTGTTGTTGCTTAAGTGCCTGTTGGTGTGAGAAATGCCATCTTCGGACATCGGCTAGACCCGTGATCGGCAAACTCATTAGTCAACAGAGCCAAATATCAACAGTACAACGATTGAAATTTCTTTG
>NW_005365764.1:81415-90235 GCF_000412655.1 Myotis brandtii | reverse complement strand
GCTGAGGTCGACCCCTTCCAACTCTCCCATCCACACTCGTCTTGTGTACTTGTTTCGTCTATCTCCTTTCGTTCATCCTCTCTATATGTCCAAACCATCTCAACATACCTTTCTCAATCCTCGACACTACATCTTCTTTCACTCCACAACGTTCCCTAAAATTAACTTAATAAACTTTACTTAAAATTTTAAGTCAACTTCGCACTGTACATGCGTGCCTGCACGTGGTATTTTGTGGAAGAGCCACACTCAAGGGGCCAAAGAGCGGCATGTGGCTCGCGAGCCGCAGTTTGCCGACCACTGGGCTAGACTGTCACCACATGTTACCATTTCAGATAACACAGTCAGTCCACTTCGAACCTTCTGGCCTTGAAAACTATTTTAGAATCTGACAACACCAAAGGTTGTTATCTCTATTCCACAAAGAGTTTTTATGAATTGATTAGTTTTAAACTGACAAATATCCTGTTAAGTGGGCAAAAGCCACATTCAGACAAAATATAAAGGTTGGTAAATACATGAGGGGAAATTGAGCCCCATTAGTTAGTACTCAAAACAATGCAAGTTATAACATTTGAGGTATCATTTCCTCATTGAATTAAGAAAAATATACTAAGGCAGAATAGGGATGTATTAAATGCCATTGAAACTGGTATTTTCCTACATTGTTCTTGGTGATGTAATTGGGAGTAATCTATGCGGAAAGCACTTGGTTCATACCTCTTGATCCAGTAATCCTATTTATAGAGACCTAGTCTAAGGAGATATTCCCGAATGCATGCAAAGCTGTATGTGCACAGGGGTTTGTGAGACGCTGTTGTCACGGGTGGAATTCAAAAGCCACCTCAATGCCCACAAAAGAGGAACAGTGAGTTACAGACGACAGCCCCCCTGGAATGTTATATAGCCAGTACTGGCTGTGAACTCTGTACACCTTTTTTTTTTTTTAATGGTATGATAGCCTTAGTCGGTTTGGCTCAGTGGATAGAGCATCGGCCCGTGGACTGAAGGATCCCGGGTTCAATTCTGGTCAAGGGCACCTGCCTGTGTAGCAGGCTTGATCTCCAGTGTGGGGCGTGCAGGAGGCAGCTGATCAATGATTCGCTCTCATCATTGATGTTTCTATCTCTTCTTTCCCTCTCCCTTCTTTCTAAAATCAATATATATATATTTTAATGGTATGATACTATGTTAAGTGAAAATAGCCATGTATAAAACAGTGCAGCCGTGTATATAGGCGGCTGGAGAGAGTCCTGCCCACACAGCCTCCCAGAAAGCGCCTGCTCGGGGGGCCCCCACCATGGCACTGATGTGGCTCCTTGGCAGAAAGGTGGCGTCCTGCCCACACAGCCTCCCAGAAAGCGCCTGCTCGGAGGGCCCCACCATGGCTGACATGGCTCCTTGGCAGAAAGGTGGTTTTTTCCTCGCTGGAGAGGGAGGGCAGCTTAGCCCGTCTCATCCTCGGGGAAATTGTGTTTCATACGAGCTGCACTGGCTCCTGGGCTCTTGCAAAGTGCTGTCCCAGCCCTTAGCTCAGGGTCACCAGCAAGGGAATGGACAGGACGGCCACCCTCCAGTTACGGTTGATGCGATCTGCCCGAGCCACGTCGGGGGCGGTCGGGGTTAGAACGCTAAGGTCAGTCCTCCTGTTACGGTTCCATCTTGTCTCTTGGCCTTGACACTAACGTTTTAAATGGAGGTATAATTTGACAATGAGATATTTTTAACTTTCCGGATTTCCCCCATTATTAACATTTTAGCATGCCACCTTTATCCTCTCCAGTTATTCCTTTTTTTTTTTCCCTGTAAACATTTAAGACTAAGTCAGTCGCAGCCCTGGAACTCCTGAGTGTGTGTTTCCGGAAGACAAGGACAGTCTCGAAGGACCACATAGGGCCCGGCTGGTGTGGCTCAGTGGTTGAGCATCGACCTATGAGCCAGGAGGTCAGGGTTCGATTCCTGGTCAGGGCACATGCCTGGGTTGTGGGCTCGATCCCCAGTGTGGGGCGTGCAGGAGGCAGCCATCAAGGAGTCTCTCTCATCATGGCTGTTTCTATCTCTCTCCTTCCTCTCTGAAATCAATAAAAAGTACACATATTAAAAAAAAAGGACCACACAGGCCTCCAGGGGCAGGAGGGGAGCCGGCGGTGCTGCTGGGTTGCGGACCTCACTGAGACTCCAGTCCTGTAATAATGTCCCCGTCGCAAAGGGAAGCTTGGCCTGTGTGTGGGCTTAGCCCTCAGCCTCTCTCCTTCCATGGGGACAGTTCCTCCGTCTTGGTGTCTCCTGCGCTGGCTGTTGGAGGAGCGCGCTGTTCTCCTGTGGCAGGGCCCTCCGTCGGGCCGCGGCTGCACTATTGGCAGGAGCCTCGCAGGAGCGTGGTCTGAGCCTCGCAGGAGCGTCCTCTCTGCTTCCTCCCGGCAGCTTGGGTTGGTGCCTTCCTGGCCTCGCTCCTTTGATCGCTTGGCCAAGGTGTTATCGGCCAGGTCTCCCCTGCGGTTACTGTGTTTCCCTTTGTTGTGAATAAATGTCTTGTTGAGATAAATGTCCTGTTACCCTCAGACTCCCAGCATCACGGACAGTCCTGTGAAGTGCATGTCCTGGTTGTCGGGTGAGAAGACTCGGGGTCCGGGGAACGGCCTGTAGCCAGTCCCTCTCTGCTCTGTTGAGGGAGCCTGACACAGCCGCCCTGTGTTGTACGTTCATGTGCATGTGCGTCTGTGGCCAACGGCTACAGTCCTCACCTAAGAAAGGGCTGGGCCCCGGCCAGTTTGGCTCAGCGGATAGAGCGTTGGCCTGAGGACTGAAGGGTCCCGGGTTCAATTCCGGTCAAGGGCACATGCCCGGGTTGCGGGCTTGGTCCCAAGTGTGGGGCGTGCGGGAGGCAACCGATCAACGATTCTCTCTCATCATTGATGTTTCTCTCTCTCCCATCTCCATTCCTCTCTGAAATCAATAAAAGATATATTTTAAAAAAGAAAGTGCTAGAAGCTCGGGCCACAGCGGCTGCGTGTGGGGTCAGCTCCCTTCCCATAAGATCAGCCCCGTTGGCCTGACCCATCCCTGTGGCCCCGCTGAAGGTGACCTGCTTTTCTAAAGCAGCTGTCAGGCCCTCCACCCCCGCCAGGTGGGCTGCTCCTGAGGGAAGCGGGAATGGGTCCAGCTGGTCAGGGAACCGGCCCCCCACCGGCACGCCTGGGCCCCACTGTGCCAGGCCTCGGGCCCGCGTGTCCTGTGAGCCTGAGGGAAAGGCGGGTGGGTGCCTCATGTCGCCATGGAGGAGCAGAAGGGTTCTGGCCCCACTGAGGCGGGCGCGGGTGTGGGCATGACCCCTGGCAGGGACAGGCCCTGTGCCTCCGGCCCACGGGCTCGCCACCCTCTGGAGTTTGCTTGGCCGTTCTGGGGGAAGAAGGAGTCTGGGGCACCCCAAGTTCACCATCAGAACGCCTGTATGGGGGGTGGGAAGTTCTAATCAGAGAAAAGGGGAAACGTGACCCTGAAGGGGAAGGTCCGCTAAGTTCTCTAACTGGAAGCTGGCTGCGGTGGGGCCCAGCGAGGGGCCCGGCAGGCAGCCTGTGAGTGAGGGTGCTCCTGGCGTGGACCTGGCTTTTTTATTGCCTCCAGACGGTTCTGAGGGCGCTGCTGGCGCAGGTAGTTCTTGCGCTGCGCTGCCATGTTCACGGGACCCACCGCAGGCTGACGGCGGAGGCGCCACCCTTCCGCCAGGGCAAGGTCAGACCTGCCTATCCTCACCCGAGCGCAGGACAGATCCGGAGTGCCCACCAGAACCAGGGCTGCAGGGGGTGCAGGGGGTGTGTTTAAAACTTCCTTTGGGCGCCCTCCCCGCTTCTTCGGCCAGAGCTGTAGAGTGACCGAGGGGTGGCCTGGCCGAGGCTGACTCCCCGACCCTCTCCCAGTCCCACCCCTGGCTCCACACTAACAATTAGTGCCCATTGTTCCCCGAAGAGACCTCGAGGCGCGTGGCCCTGTGACCCCTCTCCCTGGCCTCCCACTGCAGCTGTGTCTCCCTCTGCCCACCCCCCCCCCTCCTGCTCCCTAGAGCTTTCTAAATCGGCACATTGTTGCCTCATGGTTTCGCTCTCAAAGCGCTTTTTGAGTTATGTTAGCATTCAAGGCTCCCACAGGCCTGGCAGCACGAGGCCGACTGGCCCACGGAGGGGAGAAGGCCCCTTTGTCTCCCTCCCAGCCACCTCCCGCCCCGCAGGGACTGTGGGAGGGTGAGGCCTGGGTGGAGGGAGCAGGGCCGGAGCTCAGCAGTGGGGCCAGCTGTTGAGTGACCTTGAGCCCCTGCAGGCTGCCCCTTAGAGCAGGGGGCGGGGACCCCATTGCCTGTGAAGGAAAGTGGAAGTGGCTCTCGGTCGCCCCGGGTGTCCCCACCCTGACTCTGGTGGCAGAGATTTGGGAAGGTCTCCCCTGGGCAGAGCTGGGAACTCGGAGGGAAGCCCAGGGCACTCGCTGTTCTGGGACAGGCGCCTGCAGGTCGGCTGACAAATGCCAGGGACTGGAGGACGCCAGCCAGGGACTGGGGGACGGCTGATCCCCACCTGGCTCATCTAGTTCCACTTCCCCAGGAGATTGGAAAACACAAAGGACGCCAGTTCTAAGAAGAGCTAAGCTCCTCCCGACAGATCTGAATGCCTTTGGCCAGTTTACGGCCCCCCCCCCCCCAGCTCTGGCAGTGGGGGTGGGAGGGGGCTTTGGGGGGGCTGTTGAGGGAGGGTAGGGTGTTTCCCATCCATCCCTTCCCCTCTGGAGGTGGGGTCCCCAGGATATGACTGCGCCCCAGAGCCTGTCTCTGTCCCCGTAGTTTGCAGGAAACCTCTGTATCTGTGTCCTGGGTCCTAACCTAACAAAGTGTCCTAGACAGAGCGGCTTACACAGCAAAATGTCCCACAGTCCTGGCGGCTAGGGTAGGGTATTTCCCATCCATCCCTTCCCCTCTGGAGGTGGGGTCCCCAGGATATGACTGCGCCCCAGAGCCTGTCTCTGTCCCCGTAGTTTGCAGGAAACCTCTGTATCAGTGTCCTGGGTCCTTACCTAAATAAGTGCCCCAGACAGAGCGGCTTACACAGCAAAAATGTCCCAACACAGTGAACCAACACAGTCCTCGCCCTCATGGGCTCTTAGCGGTGACATGTCCTAATACAATTTATTCTTGTATTATTATTTATTAACTAGAGGCCCAGCGCACGAAATTCGTATGCGGGTACGGACCCTAGGCCTGGCCGCCAGTCGGCCCAGGCACCTCTGGGGGAGGCTGTCGGTGCCCCTCCACGTGGGGATTCTGCTCAGGGTGGTCTTCAGGCCCCTTCCATCCAGGTGACCAGCCCTGCTTCCCCTCGGCCTGAGTCGTGGGTTTGGAGAGAAGGGGCCTCATCAGTCACCGGATTTAGCCGTCCCCCACCCCCAGCGCCTTTCTCTGCATCCCCTGCGCATGGCCCTGTGGCTTCTGCGCCTTCTCCTTCCGCGCCCAGCTCTGGCGCCAGCTTCACAACCTCAGGGTTAAAATGCGGGTCGCCGGTGGGCGCGGAGGCAGGACCGTTCGCTGGCCGCTCTGAACTTCCCGGAGGCCTCGGAGCATCAGGGCAGCCTCCCGCCATGGGTTTCTAGGTCAAAACCAACTAATGCCCTTGGTCCTTTCCCACGTGCTGGTCCGAAGCTATGTCTCCCTTGCTCTGGTGTTTATTGTTTGGTGGATGACTCCCTTTCTGTGGAGCCCTGGTCGGCAAACTGCGGCTCTCGAGCCACATGCGGCTCTTTGGCCCCTTGAGTGTGGGTCTTCCACAAACTATTGCCACACTCAAGGGGCCAAAGAGCTGCATGTGGCTCGTGAGCTGCAGTTTTCCGAGCTGCAAGTTTGCCGACCACTGCAAGGAATAAAGAACTGTTAGGTGGTACATGTCAGAAATCGCAAGTGCACGTTGCCCGAAAGCAGGAATGTGTCACACACATCTCTGTGGAGTGCCTTCCGGTTCACGTGACCTCCGGGCGGATGGGGCCTCTTCAGCTCCCTGTCCCCAGCTTCTCTGTCCATACGTGTGTCCTGCAGCCGGCTACTGAGACCTGGTGGTTACATTTGAGGGCATTTTGTGAGCTGATGGTTACATACAGCCATTATTGAAAATTAGATCATGCAAACCTAAAATTAAGTGATTATTCAAAAGTAAAATTAATTAAGGTATTAAAAACAGAAGTCATAAAAATAATTCAACATTGATTATGTCCTAATTATTTCACTGCATTTCACTCTGGTCTGTGCACTTGAGGTTGTTGGCATTGTTGTATCTGTGCGATGGACATCCCAGTTGATGGTGTGCTGGCTTGAACTTGGCCCTGCTGGGAATATTTACACCTTGGGAATTGGCAAACACTGCAAGTCGGGGCTTGATTTATCGTTTTGTTGGTTGTGTAGGGCAGAGGTCAGCAGACTGGGCCTGTAAAGGACCAGGTAGTAAGTGCTTTCAGCTTCACGGGCCATGTGATCTCAGTTGCAGCTGCCCAGCAATGCTGTTGCTGTAGGTAATATGCAAACATATGAGTGCGGCTACGTTACAATAAAACTTTATTTAAAAAAAAAGCAACAGACCTTGGGCCGGATTCGGTCTGAGGGCCATAGTTTGCTGGACCCCTGATCTGGATGAAAGAAAGTGGTGGAGAATCCGTTAATCAGTAAAGATTAAGCTTAAAAGTGTTCCTTGTCTCTGAACTTAAGCAGAGATGGCAGCCAGGGGGGGCGGGGGCGGGGGGCGGGCAGGAAGCCGGGCGTTTCAGGGGGAGAGGATGAGAAGTGTCACGAGCAAGAAGGAAGGAGAAATGCTCCGCCAGTGCTGGAAACTGTGTGTGTTCCCACCGAGAACTTGCTCACGTCGCTGTCCGAGCAGTCACGTTCCGGCATCCGTCTTCCCTTATGTCTTCCTGCTTTCACTTTCCTCTCAGCCAGGACAACATCAACCAGCCTCACATCCCAGAGCCACTTTCTTTGCTAATTGCAGCCGGGGAGTGAGTGGCTGCGGACACCAGCGTTGGGTGAAAATCAACAAAAGCGCTCTGTGAGGTTCAGTTGGCCACGCACGGAATTTACCACGAGGGGTTTTGTGTATTATTCCTTATAAATCGTGCTTCCCATCTTTTATACCAGCACATGGTATAATAACTTTATATGTGCACGTTTGCACACATGCACACACATGCATTTTCCCGGAGAGCTTGACGCTGACCCTGGTGGAGCCTGCTCTGTCTCGGATTAGGAGACGGTCCCTCCCACTCCATTCCCACGGCTCCCTGGTCTTGCCTGTTCTTACCACCTGCCCCTGAAATACCTCCCCCAACAGCTTCTGACCCCAGCGGAGCTGCCATCGGTGCTTAAGTTCAAACAGCACCTGATTGATCAACCCTCCTTAACCCTTTCAAAGCCTTCCCTCTGCCCCTTTGGTCTTCTCTCCGGCGATTCCCATCACATACTCGGCTCCGGCGCGCCCCAGTAACCTAGACGAAACGCACCCCTGTGGTGCTCTAGTAGGACACACCTACAGCCTCGGAATGTGGTCTGTCACCGTGTGGTCCCCAAGCCTCCGGTAAGGACCCGCAGGACCCGGAGCAGGGGGAAAGGATCCCCACGCTGCCTGTGGGGGAGCACCTCGGCCTGTCCCTCCTCGGCTCCTCCTTCCAGCCGGACTGGGGATCCTCCGCTCCAGCCCAGCCTCCTTCCTGGTGACCGTCCTACACATGGTGCTTTTCCCTTCCCAGAATTCCTTGGAGGAGCCCTGTAACCCATAACGTGATGAGAAACCACACATATAACTACAGGATTGTGGTTTTAGCAACTTTAAAAGCCTTTTACTTCCTTTTCAATACTGTGCGTGCCGTGAACATTTAAGCAGTGGATTGGGGAAAGCTCTTGGTCACTTGGCTCAAAGTTCATTCATTTATTCCTTCATTCATTCAGCAGGCCATTCTTTTGCCCCTATCCAGTGACACAATAGTGAACCAACACAGCCCTTGCCCTTATGGGCTCTTAGCGGTGACATGTCCTAAAATCCCAGGGTGGCATGAGTTTTTAAAAGGTAACCCTTTGCCCTAGCCGGTTTGGCTCAGTGGATAGAGCATTGGCCTGCGGACTGAAAGGTCCCAGGTTCGATTCCAGTCAAGGGCATGTACCTTGGTTGTGGGCACATCCCCAGTTTGGGGTGTGCAGGAGGCAGCTGATCGATATTTCTCTCTCATTGATGTTTCTAACTCTCTATCCCCCTCCCTTCCTCTCTGTAAAAAATCAATAAAATATGTATTTTTTTTTTAAAAAAAGGTAACCCTTTATTACGACAAAACAGTTTGACATTAATATATTGGGTGGAGGGCAAAAGTGGGTTTACAGTTGTGAGTATGCGAAACAATTTATTCTTGTATTATTATTTATTAACTAGAGGCCCGGCGCACGAAATTCGTGTGCGGGTACGGACCCTAGGCCTGGCCTGCGATCAGGACCATTTCCCTGGCTGCCCACTCGTCGGTCCCGCCCCCGCCGCAGGTCCCCCTCTGTGTGTGGGGCGACCAGCAGGGCAGGGGCCTTCGCCCGCGTCCTCCGCCACCCAACCCCGGTTCCCTGTTCTCCATCAGGCGATTGGAGCCTGCCGACCGGGAAAGGGACTGAGAGGTGGTCAGTGCGCCTCATAGTGACTGGTCCAGCAGTCGTTCTGGTCGTTTTTGCTGTTAGGGTCAATTTGCATATTACCCTTTTATTATATAGGATAGAGGCCCGGTGCACGGGTGGGGGCCAGCCAGCCTGCCCTGATGGGGGCCGCG
>NW_005365764.1:69184-81350 GCF_000412655.1 Myotis brandtii | reverse complement strand
GGGGCCAGCCTGGGTGAGGGGCCGCGGGCAGTTTGCAGGCCAGCCATGGCCCCAATCAGGGTGGGGTTCCCCGCTGGGCGGGGGGGAGCTGGTCTGAGCGAGGGGCTGGTAGTTCTGGTCTCTGGTCCGTTCTGTTTGTTCTGCCATTTCGGTTGCTGGGCTTTTATTATATAGGATTATTGTATTATTTTCCATAAGAATAACTGTAAATCTACTTTTGCCCCACCCTGTATATTAACTTACCAGATAAATAACTTCACATAGAACAAGCATTTAAAATGAACAAACTCCCTGATACCTCCATCATTCCCTTTAACTTTTGTGGGGCTTTGGCCCTTCTGTGCCTTTGTGACTGCTAGGAGGGCACGCTCCCTCCTGCCTCCCCTGTTGGGGGTGTGGACACGGGGAGGGGGGGGGGGCCCTGGCATGGGGACTGCTGGGAAGGGCCTCAGGCTCGGGGTCAGCCCGGCCGTGTGGCTGTGGGGATAGTAACTCAGCTCCAGAAAAGTGAGCCTGGCGCTGCCCTGGCTCCTTAGAGGCCCCTTCGACCCTTGCTGGGCACTTCCCCGTCCTCCCCCTAGAGCCCCCAGGACCTGGGATATGTGTCCCCCCAAAGCCCAGATCCCCTTCCAGACCCTGCTGCAGGTACACGGACCCTGGACCTCCCTGCCCAGGCAACCCCAAGCCATCAGTGTGTGCACCCTGGACCCAGGCTGGTCAGGGGCTGGCTGTTAGGCATTGGGGTGGGCAGAGCAGGGCTGGACTGAGGCTTTGGGGACTCTTGCCTGTCTTTTCTCCCGGGGCACTCGGAGAGCGGAGTTGTCCTTGTCTGGAGAGCGTCCGGTCATTCGCCCCTGGCTGGCTGTGCTGGGAGCCGGGGCCTGATCCGTGCCCGTTTGCTCCTTATTCCTCAGCTGGGGGGTTCCACTGGCCATCACCGTGGCAGCTGTCATCCTAAAGAAGATCGGCTATGACGCCTCGGACGTGTCCGTGGGCTGGTGCTGGATCGACCTGGAGGCGAAGGACCGTGTCCTGTGGATGCTGCTGACCGGGAAGCTGTGGGAGCTGCTGGCCTACGTCATGCTGCCCGTGCTCTACCTCCTCAGCCGTGTGGCCACTGCGCCCGCTGCGGGCTTGCCCCTGAGTTCTGGCATTGGGCTCGGCCACCTTAGGGGACAGAACTAGTAATGGGGAGCCCTAGCCGGTTTGGCTCAGTGGATAGAGCGCTGGCCCGCGGACTAAAGGGTCCTGGGTTTGATTCCGGTCAAGGGCACATACCTGGTTGTAGGTTCCCTGGTTCTGGTCGGGGTGCGTGCAGGAGGCAACCAATCGATGTGTCTCTCTCACATCGATATTTCTCTCTTTCTCTCCCTCTCCCTTCCACTCTCTCTAAAAATCAATGGAAAATATCCTTGGTTGAGGATTAACAACAACAAAAAAATGGAGAGCTTGGGAGGCGTCGGTCACTGTGAATTACACACATCATGGGTTGTCTGGTTTGCTGACTACACAGTCCTGTCAGGAGCGAGTCCTGTGACTCCTCGTTTGTGGATGAGGAAAGGGGGGCTTACAGAGGTGAAGGGCTCCCCAAACCCACTCAACTCCCAAGGAGAGAGCACCAGCCTGTGTGCCCGGCCACAGCCCTCTACTGCCCCCTCCTGGACAGCCCACGGTGGCTCAACCGGAGAGGAATTTAGATGAGAGTGAGTGGTATCGAGTAAGTGAACTGGAAGGGGGCCACGGATCTCACCATAGTGAACCGATAACTCACCTCTTATCCTTGAGGATTCGGGTTACGTCACAGCTGGTCGGCTTTCCAGGCGCCCAGGAGCCCATAAATCAACCCGCTGGGCCCGCTGGCGACGTCTCGGAGACTTCTGACCACGAGGGCTGGCCGCAGAGTCTAGGGAAGAATGGTTTCCCTCTGACAGGCTGGCCAAGCGGCTCCTTGTGCTCAACTGCTGGTTCTGCAAGTGTGAGGGGTGAGCTTCCTCCTGGCCACGGGCCAAATGCCGCCAGGAAAGGCCTCAGTCACCCGCCCGCCCGCCGGCTCGGCCGCGCGGTCAGTGCACTTTTATTGAGCATCTACTTTCCAAACCGCTATATGCGGTGGGAGGTCATCCTGAGAACCCAGACGGGGATCTTGTCCGAGAGAGAGGCCGGGGTGTGAGTCATGACGATAAAAGGTGGACGATGACCAGTGGCCAGAGCAGGGAGGCAGGTGCCCGTGAAGCTCCGAATATGGCCTCCTTCCCGGCTCCCTCTGCAGGTGTCTGAGTGTTCATGGCTGGACTCCCTGTCGCTCAGGGCAGACGGTGCCTCAGCAGCCATTTCTGGGTTTGGGGGGTGCTCCCGGCAGCTGTGTGACCCCTGATCCTCACCCTGGATTCCCACCTGCGTGGAGACTCCTCATTTTACTCTGAACAGACCGGGTTCTCGTCCCTCCTGCCCCCGCTTCTGGCTCAGCTGGAGAGAGGCCTGCAGGGCTTGCCCGCTGGTCTGAAGCCCTCTTGTGTTCTTGCCTGGGCCAGGGGGTGCCCTCCCACCTCCTCCTCGTTTCCACTGCCCTAGGAGGGCTCCGGGCTCCCAGAGCTCCTCCGGGCTCTGCCCAGGGCGCCCCTCCAGAGCTGCCCTTCCTGTAATGGCAGGAAGTCTGGGACCACTGGGCCGATCCCCATGTGTGAGACACCCACATGGAGGTGTGGCACAGGCTGTGGACGGAGGAGATGGAGGTCCAGGAGAAGGATCTGGGCTTGTGATGGGAACCTGGGCTCCAGTGGCAGGTGGGAGCTAGTGATGGGAATCGGGGGCTCATGCAGAGGGAAGCTGGTGATGGAGCCTGGGCTCCAGCGTGCAGGGGGAAGCTGGTGATGGAGCCTGGGCTCCAGCGTGCAGGGGGAAGCTGGTGATGGAGCCTGGGCTCCAGCGTGCAGGGGGAAGCTGGTGATGGAGCCTGGGCTCCAGCGTGCAGGGGGAAGCTGGTGATGGAGCCTGGGCTCCAGCGTGCAGGGGGAAGCTGGTGATGGAGCCTGGGCTCCAGCGTGCAGGGGGAAGCTGGTGATGGAGCCTGGGCTCCAGCGTGCAGGGGGAAGCTGGTGATGGAGCCTGGGCTCCAGCGTGCAGGGGGAAGCTGGTGATGGAGCCTGGGCTCCAGCGTGCAGGGGGAAGCTGGTGATGGAGCCTGGGCTCCAGCGTGCAGGGGGAAGCTGGTGATGGAGCCTGGGCTCCAGCGTGCAGGGGGAAGCTGGTGATGGAGCCTGGGCTCCAGCGTGCAGGGGGAAGCTGGTGATGGAGCCTGGGCTCCAGCGTGCAGGGGGAAGCTGGTGATGGAGCCTGGGCTCCAGCGTGCAGGGGGAAGCTGGTGATGGAGCCTGGGCTCCAGCGTGCAGGGGGAAGCTGGTGATGGAGCCTGGGCTCCAGCGTGCAGGGGGAAGCTGGTGATGGAGCCTGGGCTCCAGCGTGCAGGGGGAAGCTGGTGATGGAGCCTGGGCTCCAGCGTGCAGGGGGAAGCTGGTGATGGAGCCTGGGCTCCAGCGTGCAGGGGGAAGCTGGTGATGGAGCCTGGGCTCCAGCGTGCAGGGGGAAGCTGGTGATGGAGCCTGGGCTCCAGCGTGCAGGGGGAAGCTGGTGATGGAGCCTGGGCTCCAGCGTGCAGGGGGAAGCTGGTGATGGAGCCTGGGCTCCAGCGTGCAGGGGGAAGCTGGTGATGGAGCCTGGGCTCCAGCGTGCAGGGGGAAGCTGGTGATGGAGCCTGGGCTCCAGCGTGCAGGGGGAAGCTGGTGATGGAGCCTGGGCTCCAGCGTGCAGGGGGAAGCTGGTGATGGAGCCTGGGCTCCAGCGTGCAGGGGGAAGCTGGTGATGGAGCCTGGGCTCCAGCGTGCAGGGGGAAGCTGGTGATGGAGCCTGGGCTCCAGCGTGCAGGGGGAAGCTGGTGATGGAGCCTGGGCTCCAGCGTGCAGGGGGAAGCTGGTGATGGAGCCTGGGCTCCAGCGTGCAGGGGGAAGCTGGTGATGGAGCCTGGGCTCCAGCGTGCAGGGGGAAGCTGGTGATGGAGCCTGGGCTCCAGCGTGCAGGGGGAAGCTGGTGATGGAGCCTGGGCTCCAGCGTGCAGGGGGAAGCTGGTGATGGAGCCTGGGCTCCAGCGTGCAGGGGGAAGCTGGTGATGGAGCCTGGGCTCCAGCGTGCAGGGGGAAGCTGGTGATGGAGCCTGGGCTCCAGCGTGCAGGGGGAAGCTGGTGATGGAGCCTGGGCTCCAGCGTGCAGGGGGAAGCTGGTGATGGAGCCTGGGCTCCAGCGTGCAGGGGGAAGCTGGTGATGGAGCCTGGGCTCCAGCGTGCAGGGGGAAGCTGGTGATGGAGCCTGGGCTCCAGCGTGCAGGGGGAAGCTGGTGATGGAGCCTGGGCTCCAGCGTGCAGGGGGAAGCTGGTGATGGAGCCTGGGCTCCAGCGTGCAGGGGGAAGCTGGTGATGGAGCCTGGGCTCCAGCGTGCAGGGGGAAGCTGGTGATGGAGCCTGGGCTCCAGCGTGCAGGGGGAAGCTGGTGATGGAGCCTGGGCTCCAGCGTGCAGGGGGAAGCTGGTGATGGAGCCTGGGCTCCAGCGTGCAGGGGGAAGCTGGTGATGGAGCCTGGGCTCCAGCGTGCAGGGGGAAGCTGGTGATGGAGCCTGGGCTCCAGCGTGCAGGGGGAAGCTGGTGATGGAGCCTGGGCTCCAGCGTGCAGGGGGAAGCTGGTGATGGAGCCTGGGCTCCAGCGTGCAGGGGGAAGCTGGTGATGGAGCCTGGGCTCCAGCGTGCAGGGGGAAGCTGGTGATGGAGCCTGGGCTCCAGCGTGCAGGGGGAAGCTGGTGATGGAGCCTGGGCTCCAGCGTGCAGGGGGAAGCTGGTGATGGAGCCTGGGCTCCAGCGTGCAGGGGGAAGCTGGTGATGGAGCCTGGGCTCCAGCGTGCAGGGGGAAGCTGGTGATGGAGCCTGGGCTCCAGCGTGCAGGGGGAAGCTGGTGATGGAGCCTGGGCTCCAGCGTGCAGGGGGAAGCTGGTGATGGAGCCTGGGCTCCAGCGTGCAGGGGGAAGCTGGTGATGGAGCCTGGGCTCCAGCGTGCAGGGGGAAGCTGGTGATGGAGCCTGGGCTCCAGCGTGCAGGGGGAAGCTGGTGATGGAGCCTGGGCTCCAGCGTGCAGGGGGAAGCTGGTGATGGAGCCTGGGCTCCAGCGTGCAGGGGGAAGCTGGTGATGGAGCCTGGGCTCCAGCGTGCAGGGGGAAGCTGGTGATGGAGCCTGGGCTCCAGCGTGCAGGGGGAAGCTGGTGATGGAGCCTGGGCTCCAGCGTGCAGGGGGAAGCTGGTGATGGAGCCTGGGCTCCAGCGTGCAGGGGGAAGCTGGTGATGGAGCCTGGGCTCCAGCGTGCAGGGGGAAGCTGGTGATGGAGCCTGGGCTCCAGCGTGCAGGGGGAAGCTGGTGATGGAGCCTGGGCTCCAGCGTGCAGGGGGAAGCTGGTGATGGAGCCTGGGCTCCAGCGTGCAGGGGGAAGCTGGTGATGGAGCCTGGGCTCCAGCGTGCAGGGGGAAGCTGGTGATGGAGCCTGGGCTCCAGCGTGCAGGGGGAAGCTGGTGATGGAGCCTGGGCTCCAGCGTGCAGGGGGAAGCTGGTGATGGAGCCTGGGCTCCAGCGTGCAGGGGGAAGCTGGTGATGGAGCCTGGGCTCCAGCGTGCAGGGGGAAGCTGGTGATGGAGCCTGGGCTCCAGCGTGCAGGGGGAAGCTGGTGATGGAGCCTGGGCTCCAGCGTGCAGGGGGAAGCTGGTGATGGAGCCTGGGCTCCAGCGTGCAGGGGGAAGCTGGTGATGGAGCCTGGGCTCCAGCGTGCAGGGGGAAGCTGGTGATGGAGCCTGGGCTCCAGCGTGCAGGGGGAAGCTGGTGATGGAGCCTGGGCTCCAGCGTGCAGGGGGAAGCTGGTGATGGAGCCTGGGCTCCAGCGTGCAGGGGGAAGCTGGTGATGGAGCCTGGGCTCCAGCGTGCAGGGGGAAGCTGGTGATGGAGCCTGGGCTCCAGCGTGCAGGGGGAAGCTGGTGATGGAGCCTGGGCTCCAGCGTGCAGGGGGAAGCTGGTGATGGAGCCTGGGCTCCAGCGTGCAGGGGGAAGCTGGTGATGGAGCCTGGGCTCCAGCGTGCAGGGGGAAGCTGGTGATGGAGCCTGGGCTCCAGCGTGCAGGGGGAAGCTGGTGATGGAGCCTGGGCTCCAGCGTGCAGGGGGAAGCTGGTGATGGAGCCTGGGCTCCAGCGTGCAGGGGGAAGCTGGTGATGGAGCCTGGGCTCCAGCGTGCAGGGGGAAGCTGGTGATGGAGCCTGGGCTCCAGCGTGCAGGGGGAAGCTGGTGATGGAGCCTGGGCTCCAGCGTGCAGGGGGAAGCTGGTGATGGAGCCTGGGCTCCAGCGTGCAGGGGGAAGCTGGTGATGGAGCCTGGGCTCCAGCGTGCAGGGGGAAGCTGGTGATGGAGCCTGGGCTCCAGCGTGCAGGGGGAAGCTGGTGATGGAGCCTGGGCTCCAGCGTGCAGGGGGAAGCTGGTGATGGAGCCTGGGCTCCAGCGTGCAGGGGGAAGCTGGTGATGGAGCCTGGGCTCCAGCGTGCAGGGGGAAGCTGGTGATGGAGCCTGGGCTCCAGCGTGCAGGGGGAAGCTGGTGATGGAGCCTGGGCTCCAGCGTGCAGGGGGAAGCTGGTGATGGAGCCTGGGCTCCAGCGTGCAGGGGGAAGCTGGTGATGGAGCCTGGGCTCCAGCGTGCAGGGGGAAGCTGGTGATGGAGCCTGGGCTCCAGCGTGCAGGGGGAAGCTGGTGATGGAGCCTGGGCTCCAGCGTGCAGGGGGAAGCTGGTGATGGAGCCTGGGCTCCAGCGTGCAGGGGGAAGCTGGTGATGGAGCCTGGGCTCCAGCGTGCAGGGGGAAGCTGGTGATGGAGCCTGGGCTCCAGCGTGCAGGGGGAAGCTGGTGATGGAGCCTGGGCTCCAGCGTGCAGGGGGAAGCTGGTGATGGAGCCTGGGCTCCAGCGTGCAGGGGGAAGCTGGTGATGGAGCCTGGGCTCCAGCGTGCAGGGGGAAGCTGGTGATGGAGCCTGGGCTCCAGCGTGCAGGGGGAAGCTGGTGATGGAGCCTGGGCTCCAGCGTGCAGGGGGAAGCTGGTGATGGAGCCTGGGCTCCAGCGTGCAGGGGGAAGCTGGTGATGGAGCCTGGGCTCCAGCGTGCAGGGGGAAGCTGGTGATGGAGCCTGGGCTCCAGCGTGCAGGGGGAAGCTGGTGATGGAGCCTGGGCTCCAGCGTGCAGGGGGAAGCTGGTGATGGAGCCTGGGCTCCAGCGTGCAGGGGGAAGCTGGTGATGGAGCCTGGGCTCCAGCGTGCAGGGGGAAGCTGGTGATGGAGCCTGGGCTCCAGCGTGCAGGGGGAAGCTGGTGATGGAGCCTGGGCTCCAGCGTGCAGGGGGAAGCTGGTGATGGAGCCTGGGCTCCAGCGTGCAGGGGGAAGCTGGTGATGGAGCCTGGGCTCCAGCGTGCAGGGGGAAGCTGGTGATGGAGCCTGGGCTCCAGCGTGCAGGGGGAAGCTGGTGATGGAGCCTGGGCTCCAGCGTGCAGGGGGAAGCTGGTGATGGAGCCTGGGCTCCAGCGTGCAGGGGGAAGCTGGTGATGGAGCCTGGGCTCCAGCGTGCAGGGGGAAGCTGGTGATGGAGCCTGGGCTCCAGCGTGCAGGGGGAAGCTGGTGATGGAGCCTGGGCTCCAGCGTGCAGGGGGAAGCTGGTGATGGAGCCTGGGCTCCAGCGTGCAGGGGGAAGCTGGTGATGGAGCCTGGGCTCCAGCGTGCAGGGGGAAGCTGGTGATGGAGCCTGGGCTCCAGCGTGCAGGGGGAAGCTGGTGATGGAGCCTGGGCTCCAGCGTGCAGGGGGAAGCTGGTGATGGAGCCTGGGCTCCAGCGTGCAGGGGGAAGCTGGTGATGGAGCCTGGGCTCCAGCGTGCAGGGGGAAGCTGGTGATGGAGCCTGGGCTCCAGCGTGCAGGGGGAAGCTGGTGATGGAGCCTGGGCTCCAGCGTGCAGGGGGAAGCTGGTGATGGAGCCTGGGCTCCAGCGTGCAGGGGGAAGCTGGTGATGGAGCCTGGGCTCCAGCGTGCAGGGGGAAGCTGGTGATGGAGCCTGGGCTCCAGCGTGCAGGGGGAAGCTGGTGATGGAGCCTGGGCTCCAGCGTGCAGGGGGAAGCTGGTGATGGAGCCTGGGCTCCAGCGTGCAGGGGGAAGCTGGTGATGGAGCCTGGGCTCCAGCGTGCAGGGGGAAGCTGGTGATGGAGCCTGGGCTCCAGCGTGCAGGGGGAAGCTGGTGATGGAGCCTGGGCTCCAGCGTGCAGGGGGAAGCTGGTGATGGAGCCTGGGCTCCAGCGTGCAGGGGGAAGCTGGTGATGGAGCCTGGGCTCCAGCGTGCAGGGGGAAGCTGGTGATGGAGCCTGGGCTCCAGCGTGCAGGGGGAAGCTGGTGATGGAGCCTGGGCTCCAGCGTGCAGGGGGAAGCTGGTGATGGAGCCTGGGCTCCAGCGTGCAGGGGGAAGCTGGTGATGGAGCCTGGGCTCCAGCGTGCAGGGGGAAGCTGGTGATGGAGCCTGGGCTCCAGCGTGCAGGGGGAAGCTGGTGATGGAGCCTGGGCTCCAGCGTGCAGGGGGAAGCTGGTGATGGAGCCTGGGCTCCAGCGTGCAGGGGGAAGCTGGTGATGGAGCCTGGGCTCCAGCGTGCAGGGGGAAGCTGGTGATGGAGCCTGGGCTCCAGCGTGCAGGGGGAAGCTGGTGATGGAGCCTGGGCTCCAGCGTGCAGGGGGAAGCTGGTGATGGAGCCTGGGCTCCAGCGTGCAGGGGGAAGCTGGTGATGGAGCCTGGGCTCCAGCGTGCAGGGGGAAGCTGGTGATGGAGCCTGGGCTCCAGCGTGCAGGGGGAAGCTGGTGATGGAGCCTGGGCTCCAGCGTGCAGGGGGAAGCTGGTGATGGAGCCTGGGCTCCAGCGTGCAGGGGGAAGCTGGTGATGGAGCCTGGGCTCCAGCGTGCAGGGGGAAGCTGGTGATGGAGCCTGGGCTCCAGCGTGCAGGGGGAAGCTGGTGATGGAGCCTGGGCTCCAGCGTGCAGGGGGAAGCTGGTGATGGAGCCTGGGCTCCAGCGTGCAGGGGGAAGCTGGTGATGGAGCCTGGGCTCCAGCGTGCAGGGGGAAGCTGGTGATGGAGCCTGGGCTCCAGCGTGCAGGGGGAAGCTGGTGATGGAGCCTGGGCTCCAGCGTGCAGGGGGAAGCTGGTGATGGAGCCTGGGCTCCAGCGTGCAGGGGGAAGCTGGTGATGGAGCCTGGGCTCCAGCGTGCAGGGGGAAGCTGGTGATGGAGCCTGGGCTCCAGCGTGCAGGGGGAAGCTGGTGATGGAGCCTGGGCTCCAGCGTGCAGGGGGAAGCTGGTGATGGAGCCTGGGCTCCAGCGTGCAGGGGGAAGCTGGTGATGGAGCCTGGGCTCCAGCGTGCAGGGGGAAGCTGGTGATGGAGCCTGGGCTCCAGCGTGCAGGGGGAAGCTGGTGATGGAGCCTGGGCTCCAGCGTGCAGGGGGAAGCTGGTGATGGAGCCTGGGCTCCAGCGTGCAGGGGGAAGCTGGTGATGGAGCCTGGGCTCCAGCGTGCAGGGGGAAGCTGGTGATGGAGCCTGGGCTCCAGCGTGCAGGGGGAAGCTGGTGATGGAGCCTGGGCTCCAGCGTGCAGGGGGAAGCTGGTGATGGAGCCTGGGCTCCAGCGTGCAGGGGGAAGCTGGTGATGGAGCCTGGGCTCCAGCGTGCAGGGGGAAGCTGGTGATGGAGCCTGGGCTCCAGCGTGCAGGGGGAAGCTGGTGATGGAGCCTGGGCTCCAGCGTGCAGGGGGAAGCTGGTGATGGAGCCTGGGCTCCAGCGTGCAGGGGGAAGCTGGTGATGGAGCCTGGGCTCCAGCGTGCAGGGGGAAGCTGGTGATGGAGCCTGGGCTCCAGCGTGCAGGGGGAAGCTGGTGATGGAGCCTGGGCTCCAGCGTGCAGGGGGAAGCTGGTGATGGAGCCTGGGCTCCAGCGTGCAGGGGGAAGCTGGTGATGGAGCCTGGGCTCCAGCGTGCAGGGGGAAGCTGGTGATGGAGCCTGGGCTCCAGCGTGCAGGGGGAAGCTGGTGATGGAGCCTGGGCTCCAGCGTGCAGGGGGAAGCTGGTGATGGAGCCTGGGCTCCAGCGTGCAGGGGGAAGCTGGTGATGGAGCCTGGGCTCCAGCGTGCAGGGGGAAGCTGGTGATGGAGCCTGGGCTCCAGCGTGCAGGGGGAAGCTGGTGATGGAGCCTGGGCTCCAGCGTGCAGGGGGAAGCTGGTGATGGAGCCTGGGCTCCAGCGTGCAGGGGGAAGCTGGTGATGGAGCCTGGGCTCCAGCGTGCAGGGGGAAGCTGGTGATGGAGCCTGGGCTCCAGCGTGCAGGGGGAAGCTGGTGATGGAGCCTGGGCTCCAGCGTGCAGGGGGAAGCTGGTGATGGAGCCTGGGCTCCAGCGTGCAGGGGGAAGCTGGTGATGGAGCCTGGGCTCCAGCGTGCAGGGGGAAGCTGGTGATGGAGCCTGGGCTCCAGCGTGCAGGGGGAAGCTGGTGATGGAGCCTGGGCTCCAGCGTGCAGGGGGAAGCTGGTGATGGAGCCTGGGCTCCAGCGTGCAGGGGGAAGCTGGTGATGGAGCCTGGGCTCCAGCGTGCAGGGGGAAGCTGGTGATGGAGCCTGGGCTCCAGCGTGCAGGGGGAAGCTGGTGATGGAGCCTGGGCTCCAGCGTGCAGGGGGAAGCTGGTGATGGAGCCTGGGCTCCAGCGTGCAGGGGGAAGCTGGTGATGGAGCCTGGGCTCCAGCGTGCAGGGGGAAGCTGGTGATGGAGCCTGGGCTCCAGCGTGCAGGGGGAAGCTGGTGATGGAGCCTGGGCTCCAGCGTGCAGGGGGAAGCTGGTGATGGAGCCTGGGCTCCAGCGTGCAGGGGGAAGCTGGTGATGGAGCCTGGGCTCCAGCGTGCAGGGGGAAGCTGGTGATGGAGCCTGGGCTCCAGCGTGCAGGGGGAAGCTGGTGATGGAGCCTGGGCTCCAGCGTGCAGGGGGAAGCTGGTGATGGAGCCTGGGCTCCAGCGTGCAGGGGGAAGCTGGTGATGGAGCCTGGGCTCCAGCGTGCAGGGGGAAGCTGGTGATGGAGCCTGGGCTCCAGCGTGCAGGGGGAAGCTGGTGATGGAGCCTGGGCTCCAGCGTGCAGGGGGAAGCTGGTGATGGAGCCTGGGCTCCAGCGTGCAGGGGGAAGCTGGTGATGGAGCCTGGGCTCCAGCGTGCAGGGGGAAGCTGGTGATGGAGCCTGGGCTCCAGCGTGCAGGGGGAAGCTGGTGATGGAGCCTCTCCTCCAGCGTGCAGGGGGAAGCTGGTGATGGAGCCTGGGCTCCAGCGTGCAGGGGGAAGCTGGTGATGGAGCCTGGGCTCCAGCGTGCAGGGGGAAGCTGGTGATGGAGCCTTAGCTCCAGCGTGCAGGGGGAAGCTGGTGATGGAGCCTGGGCTTCAGCATGCAGGGGGAAGCTGGTGATGGAGCCTGGGCTCCAGCGTGCAGGGGGAAGGTGCTCCACACTTCACTGCTCCCTCTCCTGCGAGTCTGAGACCTGGGAGGACGGCAGCCCCTGGGCAGCTGCGGGCATCCGTCCTGCTCACGCCGCTCTGGGTGTTCCCTGCACAGCACCAGGCGCTCTCCGAGTACCGGCCCATCCTGTCCGAGGCGCACCGGCTGCAGCACCACAGCTCCATGGCGGATAAGAAGCTGGTCCTCATCCCGGTCATCTTCATTTGCCTCCGGGTCTGGAGCACCGTGCGATTCGTGCTGACCCTCTGTGGCTCCCCGGCCGTGCGGGCCCCGGTGCTGGTCGTTCTGCACGTAGGTAGCTTTGCCCACCCTTCTTCTTCCCCCCCGGCCCCCCTGCCCTGCTGCTCCCAGCGGCAGTGTCAGATCACCCCCCTCCACACACACAGAGTGAGCACGTCCCAATGCATCCGCCAATGCAGGGCTGCCAGGGGGCTCGGCTCCAGTCCCTTCCTGCCGCCCGCCCGAGACAGGGAGCCTGGGTGAGAGAAGGTGGAAGGTCAGCGTGGCTCTAGTGCAGCCCCCGCGCGTGCGTCCAGTGCTGC
>NW_005365764.1:67536-68675 GCF_000412655.1 Myotis brandtii | reverse complement strand
GACTCGGGGGCCCAGGTGGACCCCGACGAACTTCCACACACCTGAGCCTCCCTTGCTGGTCTGGGCGGGTGCTGCCTCCCGGGACGACCGTGGCTCGGACCCGCTGCAGGGAGGGGGGACTCTGCAGCCGGAGCTCTTGAGGCTGGTGGACGAGCGGCTGCAACTCAGCTTCTTCTACCTCCTGGACCCTGAGGCAGCAGGTGTCCGCACACGTGTCCGCTGTGCTTGGCGTCTGTCCGCGTGCGGGTGGCAGCGAGATTCAGGGACACCAGTGGGACGTGACCACTGCCAGGTCAGCGGCCTCTGGACCACACAGCACTGTTTACAGTTTGAGGACCCATACCCGTGGGAAAAGCATGAAGAGCTACGCACACTATTTACCCTCCCAAGTAAAGCGCCAGGGGGCGCTGGAGAGGTGCCCCCCCCCCACACCTGGATATCATGGAGCAGATTCCCGCCGTTCAGGGTGTGGACCTGCCCCCGGGAGCGTGGCTGTTCTTGGGGAGCTTTGCCAGCCACCAAGAGCCGGGTACCTTGAACCAGGTGCCCTGGAGGTGCCCTGGTGATGCCCTGAGCGCAGCCCGCAGCCGGCCTCCTGGAACCTCCCCGCCTCTCGGGTGGCCAGCCTTGGTGTAGATGCATCAGAGTCTCCAGCACATGCCAGAACCCAGACTCCTGCCTCCCCCGTCACTTCAGATGCAGGTTCCCTCCTCCAGGCAGCGGCCGGGGCGGGAATAAGAGAGGCCGTGCGGGGACTCCCTGGGGATGCCCACGGTTGCAGGTCTGTGCTGTGAGCACCGGCCGGGCCGTGTCGGGAGCGGTCTCTTCACTTCCTAGTTCAGTTTTTACAGGAAAGGTGGCACGAATGGCCCCAACACTGATTCCGCCCCGAAGGTGGAGGTTTGGGAGTTGGTTGGGGAAAGTGACATAGGTCACAGGTGATAACTTACGTTTAATAGAAAAAGGACTTAAAATAAGCACCTGTATCGCTATATTCTGTGGCTCTCCCGCCAGCCCTTTAACTTTCTCGGAAGTCACGGAAGCCGGTGGCTAAGAACGGGACATGTAGCTGTCACTGCCGGAGCCTTAGTGGGGGGGCTGGAGCCTTAGTTGGGGGGCTGGGGCCTTAGTGAGGGACT
>NW_005365764.1:62102-67321 GCF_000412655.1 Myotis brandtii | reverse complement strand
CCTTATATGGGGGTCTGGAGCCTTGGGGGGGGGGCTGGAGCCTTGGTGGGGGCTGGAGCCTTAGTTGGGCCAGTACCACGTTATTCGCAGGTGTTACTCCCTGGGGCTCCGTGAGGGCTGTGCCGCATGAACATGATTTTCGGAGCCTATGAAACGGTTCTGGATTAAAACCAAAGCCACGCACACTGTGGGTTCCTGTTTCACTCCGAAAAGCAACGTCTGTAACAGGAAGAGAACCTGAAGGCATGGCCGTCTGCAGAACTAGTCCAAAGTGCTCCCTTTCGGTCGCCTTTAAAGTTTCGTTATGAAAATCAGCAAGAGGTGGGCATCCCCGTAGGATCCGAGGGGCAATCCCCTTACAGAAACGGCCGGGTCGGGGAGTCCGGGGGCCCCTGAAGCTGTGGCAGCAGGTCACGCCAGAGCCCGTCAAGACCCTCACGTTAGCTTCTGGGATGGAGCAGAAGTTCAGGGAGCAGCTGAGGCTGAGGATGGGCCACGAGGAAAGTTGCTGGGACAAGTCCTGCTCAGAAGGCCCCCCCCACCCCCACCCCCAGTCCCGGGCTCAGCTGGGCGTTTCCCCAGACAGGCTGCAGTCAGAAACGGCCGGCAGGGGGAGCCGGGGGCTCGCCGGAGACATGGCTGGGTGCCCTGCGCGTCCCCAAGTTCTCACCCCACGTGTCCGGAGCCCTGCCGTGCTGTTCGCCTCCGGAAACACCTCCGAGCAGCTGCACCTGGGACCTCCATCCCTGCGGCCCGCCTGTGGCTGCAGCTGGTGAAGGTGCTGCTGGGAGTGGTGGAGACTGTGGGCAGGCGAGTGGCTTGTCCCTGGGTCTGGGCCTGGGCCTGGGGCCAACCTGGGAAACAACAGCTGGTGGGTGTTCGGGGCTGGAGGGTGTGAGGCTGCGGGAATGAAGTCACGCGGGGGAGGGGAGAGCCCCAGGTGGAGGCAGGAGCACACAGCGGTGTGTTCCCTATACACTTTCTCCTCGTCGCTGTCCCTAATGTTTATCCACCTTCACCCCCAGTTACAGACGTGTGTCCTCAGCTGGAACAGGTGCTGTGGACTCAGACACTCTCTGAACCTTGGTCTTTATCACTATTTTAATCCTCACCCGAGGATATGTTTTTTATTAGTTTTTAGAGAGGAAGGGAGAGAGGAACATTAACTGGCTGCCCTCCGCACGCGCCCTGATTGGGGGGTTGAACCCGCAAAACGGGTCTGTGCTCTGACCAGGAATCAAACCCGCCACCCTTAGGCGCACGGGATGGTGCTCCCACCCACTGAGCCGCACCGGCCAGGGCTGATCCCTGGTCTTTTAATCACGTTTACCAGGCATTTTTGCCTCTTTTTGCTTCAGAGTTGTTTTGTTTGGTTGGTTTGACTTGTTAATAAAGATTATTATTTGGCCCGGACTGAGGCTACAAGCAGAGCTCCCCACATGTTCACGACAAGAAGAAATATTTTTACAAACTTCCCTTTTATGGCATAATAACATAGCGTGAGGTTTCTTTGCACATGCAACACTGTAATGAAAACCCTGACCATTTAGGTTGACGCCAAAGTCCTGCTATTTTAAATGAAATAAAATAATTACGTTCCCTTTGCGTGTTTGCTGAACGGATTGCCTGTGATGGCGGGAGGTGGGGCAGGGTGGCTCCGCGGGACCTGTGCTATGGGGGCCGCCCCAGAGCCTCCCACGCGGGGACCTGGAGACGACGTCTGGACCCTCCTCGGTGGGGAAATGGAGTCCAGTAGGCGGCCGCCCTGGAGGCGTAGTTTCTCCCGTGTTTGCCTGATGGGTTCACAGGTGTGTGTGGGAGGGGGGGGCATGGCTTCAGAATACAGAGTCCCAGGCCCTGTCCCATATGAGTACCAACAGGTCTGAGTTCCAAGGACCCACAGCTTGGGGCTCGACTCTCATGAGGGCGACGCCCCAGCACTGAGCCCTCCCCACACGCCTCTGCCCATCGCAGCGGCAGCTCCAGGCCTCGGTGCCAGGGACAGCGGGCGCCCACGGCTCTTCCTGCGGGCAGCGGCCTGGTTCTGAGCGGGTCTGCCCAGCCCACCCAGCCCTGCCTTCGAGTCCTCCTTCTTTCTTCTTCTTTCTCCTTCTCCTTCTCCTTCTCCTTCTTCTTCTTTAACTGCTGTATCCTGGGAACTTGGCTCCTCCAAAATGCTGCTTGGTGATTTGTTCTACTTTCTGGGTTTTGTGAAGTTAAAAATACATTAACTGTCAAGAGAAGAAGACGGGCCACAGACGGAGAAAATATTTGCAAAAGACACAGCAGCGCATCTCCACGAGAGGGCGCCCGTGGGGAGCAGCCTCACTCTGAGGCACACGCAGGCCTCTGCTCCGAGGTGGTACATGTGTCCCTGGAGAACCCGCGTCCTCCCATGTGGCGCCTAGAAACAACAGGGATGAAGGGGAAACTGGGGTTGAGGCAGGCCACTCGGATCCGTGCAAGTTCTTAACCAGAACTCGAACAAAAACAAGTGCCGTTTAGTGAAGTCAGCAGCCTGGGTGAGTCCCCACTGACGTTCGCACCCAGCCGCTCAGGGGTCCACACTCTCTCCTTTAAGACAAGGGCCTTTAGGCTGTTCATTTCCAAGAGAGAGCCCTTTCCTCAAAACGTAAAACATGACCCAGGCCACAGTCAATGAAAATGTCTTCACAGCTTCTTCAAGGGTTAGGCTCCCTTCCCGTTCTCTGTCCTGACAGGTTTCCAGGCAAATGTTGGAGGGTTCTATCAGTGAGAACCAGGCTCAGCTGCAAGCGACAGAAAACAAAACGGAAGAACATGTCATGTTAAGTTCAGGCAGTGGTCCAGGGCTGACATGTGCCCCACAGGGTAGGGACCCAGGCTCCTACCATCTTGTTGCTCTGTTCCGTGTGGCCTCAGTCTCGGGGTCAATGCCGGGGGCACCCTCATTTTAGGCAGCAGGGCTGGAGAAAGGGGCAGAGAAGAGAGCAAGGTTCCTGGAAGCCACCACCCACATGACACCTTTGCATATGTGGCATTAGACAGAACCGAGTCATCTGTCCATCCAAGTTCAGGGATGAGGGGGAGAGGCAGTCTTTATTTTGGGCAGCCGCAGGTTCTGGCCCAGGTAATTCCATTACTATTGAAGAGGGACTGAGCAAATGGATTCGGGAGCCACAGCAGTCTGCAATTGAAGCCCATGGTAAAACTTTAAAATTCCAGAACATTCCTAAGTAGAGGTGAGATGCCAGTGACCTGAAGTTCTGGTACCATTGTCTGGTCTCAACCCAGGGATTGCCAGTCTGCTTTGAGGTGCTAATTCAACAAGTTACGTTCTGGTTAAATTTTCCTATGTAAATTTTTTTCAATTCTGAAAAGCTTCATTTTCAAAAGGATCATTTTTTTCTTTTTCTTTTTATTCCAACACTAATACAGAAATTCTCTTATTTCCCCTCCACATCATACTGTCAGTCACCAAGTTCCATCAACTTGACATCCTAACTGTCTCTCAAACGTATCCTCTAATCTCTCGCACCATCATCTTTCAGCTATTCTACAGCAAAGAACTGCCCCCATTTCTCTCCCCCAAACCCATCGACCTCTTGTCCCCCTCAAGGGTTAGTTAACTGTTAAAAACACAAACCTGAGCACTCTCCCAAACTCTTAATGCCTTCTCTCTGCTCCTAGAACAAAAATCAAGCTCCTTCACGAGGCCCACAAGGGCTATCGTCTGGCCCTGCCCATCTCACCAGCTTCCTTCTCCCTTCACTCTTCCTCTCTGTTCTGTGTTCTTGAACCACACTGACCTTACCATTTCTTTAATACATTTTTATTGATTTCAGAGAGGAAGGGAGAGGGGGAGAGAGAGAGAGAAACATCCAACAAAGAGAGAGAATCATTGATCGGCTGCCTCCTACTGGGGCTCGAGTGCGCAACCTGGGCATGTACCCTGACTGGGAATCGAACCATGACCTCCTGGTTCATAGGTTGAAGCTCTGAGCACCCCGGCCGGGCTGAACTTACAATCTCTTGACGGCATCACACTCTCTTCTGCCACCGGGCCTCGCCACCAACTGTCCCCTGTCTGGGAGGCTCTCTCTGCTGCCCCCTCCCTACCCCCTTTGCCTGGGTAAGCTCTCCACCCTTCCTTCCCATCTCAGCTCAAGCTCGCTTTTTTAAGGAAGCCTTCCGTGACCACCCCACCCGCTCCCCGGTCTTCAGAGCCCGTCTGTAGTTATAGATTCATCACTGTGTTCATTTGACCAAGTCCTGTTTCCTCACCCGGAGTGAAGTTGCATGAGGCCAGGGCGTGTTTATCCTCTGTGCCCGGTCGCACCCCCTCTGCCACAGTAGCAGGCTCAGTGAAATAAATATAAACACATGCGAGGACCCAAGTCACCTGGAACCCTACATCCCAGCGCAACCCCTGTCTTCAGATTCCGGTAAGTCCTCTCAAATTGTGTGCTGACATACAGTGGGGCCTTGACTTACGAGTTTAATTCGTTCCGTAACAAGGGAGCTCGTAACTCAAATTACTCGTATGTTATTTGACCAAGTCCTGTTTCCTCACCCGGAGTTAAGCTGCATGAGGCCAGGGCGTGTTTATCCTCTGTGCCCCGTCGCACCCCCTCTGCCACAGTCGCAGGCTCAGTGAAATAAACGTAAGCACATGCGAGGACCCACGTCACCTGGAACCCCACATCCCAGCGCAACCCCTGTCTTCAGATTCCGGTAAGTCCTCTCAAATCGTGTGCTGACATACTTATATTTCATAACATCGAAGGTGTTCGTCATAAATAGCAAAAGCGATTTGGGAATGGAGATCTGAGACCCGCATTCTCAGGTCAGAGTCCTTGGCCAGCCAGGATGCCTGGCCAGGCTTTGCCCACGGTGGGAGGTCAGCGAGAGGGCCTCACGCAGGCCCCTTCGGGAAAGAGGAGCCCTACGAGGATGGAGCCCTAACAGGCTGTCCGGGGATGGACCACACGGTGGGGGGCGGGGAAGGAAAGTCCGGGAGGCCTTGCTGCACCGGGTGTGGCCCCTGCCGCTGTCCGCTGTCCCTGGAACTTGACAGATGACTCGCCGGCTCTCCTAGAGGTCCTTTCCAAACACAATCAGTTCCCTGGAAATCTGAACGCGAGTTCCCGGCCCCGGGACACACCTCGGCCTGCTCTCTGCACCCAGACGAAAGGCCGGGCTGCTCGCTGCGCGCATTAGTCACCGCCAACCGCGGGCAG
>NW_005365764.1:41604-42754 GCF_000412655.1 Myotis brandtii | reverse complement strand
TGCGCTCCTGGGAGGCGTTGGTGACGACGCGCGTGTTCCCTGGGACGGGCAGGAACTAGGTACCGCGGCCCCAGCTCCCGGGGGTCACCCGTGGGCCTAGGCTCCGGTCGGGGAAGTCGAGGCAGGGTGGGGGGTGTCTGCATCCCCATCACTCCTGGGTTCAGCCCCCCACTGGCCCGAGGCGCAGGGAAGGGGGAGAGGACTCGGGTGGGAGGCAGGGTTTCCGGTTCCCCACCCCCGGCCTGACTTCTGCAAACGTGTGCCATTTGTTTGTGTTTGCACCCCCTGTAGCTTCCCCGACACCCCCTCCTCCCACCCACCGTGCATTTTCCTCGGAGAACTTGTTACAACTCTTCGGAACGATTGGAAGCCTCGGGCCTTGCCAGGCTTTAGGTGGAAATCGTTGTCTTCTGGCTGGCCCGTCCTCCCTTTTATCTATTTATTAAATATGTTTTTATTGATTTCAGAGAGGAAGGGAGAGGGAGAGAAACATCCATGATGAGAGAGAATCATGGATCGGCTGCCTCCTGCACCCCCACACTGGGGATGGGTCCCGCAACCCCGGCCTGCGCCCTGATGGGGAATTGAACTGTGACCTCCTGGTTCATAGGTTGATGTTCAACCACGAGCCAGGCGGGCCAGGCCAGTCCTCCCTTTTAAATAGGGACAGAGGGACCACCCACCCCGTCACACACACGCACACGGGCTATTCCACCGTCACCCTCTTCACAGCCCCCCACACGGCGGGCGGAGCCGACCTCAAACCCCAGGGCTGCTGCTGAGGCCAGAGCTGCACCTGACTCCCAGGTAATTGCACTTGAAGGTGAAGGAGGCGAAGAAATGGCCAAAGGAATTGGGTTTGTGCCTCGGCAAGTCCAACAGACGGCCTGTCCTGGGAAGATGCCAGTCTGCAGGCCTCCCGGGACTTTGCTCTGGATTTTGGCCCCTTGGCCACTGTGCCTGAGGCCGCAGAGCACGTGCCCGCAGGGGGTCTGGCGGCGGCCTGGCCACGCGTGGAGGGCCCAGACCAGCAGCCGTGACTCACCCTCCTTGCCCTGCTGATAAAGGGCTTGGAGAGATTGATTGTGTTTTCAATAGCGATCATTACACAGAGAATAACAGCTCTGGGCCACTTCAGAAAAACAACCCC
>NW_005365764.1:39490-41570 GCF_000412655.1 Myotis brandtii | reverse complement strand
GGGGGGGGGGGGGGGGGGGGGGGGGGGGCAGGGCTCGGCTGCCTGGCAGGGACCACTTCCTGGAGCCACTCTGGCTCCCTTGACCCCAGTGCTGAGGGTGCTGGCAGCTCTTGCTTTCTTCCCATGTGTTTGTGACAGAAATAACCCTCCCCGTCACTCACCACGAGCCTGGTTGGCGAGGCTCATGCAGTGGGGACCGCAGACTGTGTGCCCACCGGGAAGGCGCTGGGCCCGCACCCCCGGGTGGGTGGGTGCGCCCATGTGCCCACTTGCTGAGCTAAACCCCAGGCATTTAATAGGAGAAGTGAGAGGAGGCAGCCCTGGCTTCCTGAAAGGCTTACTCGGCCTTAGGCTATAAAAACGCGATTGGCCGATTGGCCGGGACTTGACTGGCCAAAGTGCAGCCTGGTGTCTTCTCTCTCCAAGCAGTGCCTTCGCTCTTCTGGCTGAAAGCAAGTGAGCGGCACGTCTTCCCGGAGCGAGGATGGAGGAGGAGGGCATGGTCAAGAGGGAAGGGGTAAGTGGGCTTCCGGGGAAGGGCGTGGAGCAGCCCCCTGGGCCGGGTCGGGGCAGCCTTGCAGGGGGACCTCCTGGGAGCTCAGGGGGCGGGGGGAGCTCTGTTTCGTGTGACCTGCCCTCACCGTTCACCCAGCAGCTGGGCTTTTGCGGGGACGAGAGAAAGGAGGCATTCGGGGCGTTTGGATCTGAGATCCTTCAGGAATCATGCTGCTGGAGCAGCCTTGACAAGTACCTGCAGCCAATTGAAGGGACTCAGGGGGTTCATTTGCCCCAACTTCCTTCACCAAAAGAACCTGAGGTGAAGGGACCCCAAAACCAGCCACAGACTCCTTAGACATGGCTGGTGAGGGGGTTTTCCTCCTGTGTTTGGAGGAAACTCTCAAAACAGACTTTTACAATTAACCTTTTCAGCAGGTAACATAACGAAGCCAACGTGAATTTAGACGCAGAAAAGATGCTGCAGGAGTTGAATGTAACTCACACCTGGAGCGGAGATTCCCTACCTTTTAGATGATGAGGCGCCCCCCCCCCCCCCCGCCTCCTTTTTTTTGGAGACAAAGGTTTTTCTGGACCTGCTGTTAGACCAGTGGTTCTCGGGCCTTAATTTTTTTTTAAATATGTTTTATTGGGAATCTTTTAAAAATTCTGATTTCTGGGCCTCATCCTCTGGAAATTCTGTTTCTTTGTTATGGGGTGGGGCCACAACATTAGTAACAAAGAAACAGAATTTCCGGAGGATTAGGCCCAGAAATCAGGATTTTTAAAAGATTCCCAATAAAACATATTTAAAAAAAAATTAAGGCCCTAACCAGTTAGGCTCAATGGATAGAGCATCTGCCTGCGGACTCAAGGGTCCCAGGTTCGATTCTAGTCAAGGGCATGTACCTTGGTTGCGGGCATATACCCAGTAGGGAGTGTGCAGGAGGCAGCTGATCGATGTTTCTCTCTCATCGATGTTTCTAACTCTCTATCCCTCTTCCTTCCTCTCTGTAAAAAAATCAATAAAGTATATTTTTAAAAAAAGATTCCCAGGTAATTCTAATGTGCAGCCAAGGTTGAGAACCACTGTGTTAGACCTTTAGAGTCTCTTGCTTGAGGAAAATGCATAGACAGAAAGATAATATAAATATATGAATGCTTTTCAGATTTTGTTCATAACAGCATATGCTTATATTTATGGGAGGAGAAGTACATATCTGGGCAAATTATTGTTTATTCGGTTATGATTGTGAGCCCTGGCCATAGGCAGGTTTGGAGCATGCTCTGTACTGGGAGGTAGAGGCACCGGGAATTCATTCCTGCTCCGTCCTATTCTAAATGTGGGGACTTGGGCAAGTTATGTAACTGCTCTGCACCCCAGTTTTCTCATCCATAAAGTGGGTATAATAACCATGCCCTCTCCTAGGGCTGCTGGAACAATTAAATGACAGAGTGCATGGAAATGACCCGTCACATAATGAATTCCCCATAAATGTTCTGACTTTTCGATCACTGTTTAGAGCTGGGCACTGTTGACCTCTGGGCAGGGTAATGCTCTGCTGTGGGGGCTGCCCTGTGTGCG
>NW_005365764.1:38357-39322 GCF_000412655.1 Myotis brandtii | reverse complement strand
CAGTGGTTCTCAACCTTGGCTGCACATTAGAATCACCTGGGAATCTTTTTAAAATTCTGATTTCTGGGCCTCATCCTCTGGAAATTCTGTTTCTTTGTTATGGGGTGGGGCCACAACATTAGTAACAAAGAAACAGAATTTCCGGAGGATTAGGCCCAGAAATCAGGATTTTTAAAAGATTCCCAATAAAACATATTTAAAAAAAAATTAAGGCCCTAACCAGTTAGGCTCAATGGATAGAGCATCTGCCTGCGGACTCAAGGGTCCCAGGTTCGATTCTAGTCAAGGGCATGTACCTTGGTTGCGGGCATATACCCAGTAGGGAGTGTGCAGGAGGCAGCTGATCGATGTTTCTCTCTCATCGATGTTTCTAACTCTCTATCCCTCTTCCTTCCTCTCTGTAAAAAAATCAATAAAGTATATTTTTAAAAAAAGATTCCCAGGTAATTCTAATGTGCAGCCAAGGTTGAGAACCACTGTGTTAGACCTTTAGAGTCTCTTGCTTGAGGAAAATGCATAGACAGAAAGATAATATAAATATATGAATGCTTTTCAGATTTTGTTCATAACAGCATATGCTTATATTTATGGGAGGAGAAGTACATATCTGGGCAAATTATTGTTTATTCGGTTATGATTGTGAGCCCTGGCCATAGGCAGGTTTGGAGCATGCTCTGTACTGGGAGGTAGAGGCACCGGGAATTCATTCCTGCTCCGTCCTATTCTAAATGTGGGGACTTGGGCAAGTTATGTAACTGCTCTGCACCCCAGTTTTCTCATCCATAAAGTGGGTATAATAACCATGCCCTCTCCTAGGGCTGCTGGAACAATTAAATGACAGAGTGCATGGAAATGACCCGTCACATAATGAATTCCCCATAAATGTTCTGACTTTTCGATCACTGTTTAGAGCTGGGCACTGTTGACCTCTGGGCAGGGTAATGCTCTGCTGTGGGGGCTGCCCT
>NW_005365764.1:37456-38297 GCF_000412655.1 Myotis brandtii | reverse complement strand
GGCCGCCTCCCTGGTCTGCCTCCCCAGCTGCCAGGGGCACTCCCGGCCCAAGGAGAATCACTGCTTCCGAGATCACTGAGCGCCGGCACCGGATTATCTTGTTTGATTTTCACAACTAAGACAGTGCTGGTGGAGTGTGAGCCCTCTACTCTATCGAAAAGGGACTGGGAGGTCACGAGAACTGAGGGGTTTGGGGAGGTCACGGGAGGCCCTGGTCTGGTCTGTGTCCCCTCTTCCAGGAGAAATGCATGCCCAGGTGTGTCCCCAGGTGAGTGCAGAGGACGGACACGCCCCCAGTGGTGGTGCCTGAGAGCGAACAATGCATTTGAAAGGACATAATTAAAAGGGTCACATGCAAAAGGTATGGGCCGATCACAGCTGCCTGCCCCCTCGATTCTCTCGGGGGAAGGAAGCCTCCAGCCGCCAGGGCAATGCAGCTCCCCGCCGCCCCCCCCCCCCCGGGGCCGCCTGAGGGTGGACCTGCCCCTTTGGGCAGGTGCTGAGCTTCCTGGGAGATATCAAAGCAAAACTCTCCACTGGTGACTAATTGTAAGCGTCTGCAAATCATTAAGCCAAGCGGAGGGGAGATTTGGGAGCCAAGGAACGGTGGAGGGACCAGCGGGGCTGCAGGGAGCGGGGCTGGGCTGCCGGGCCGGTTCTCTGTCCCTGGTGGCTGCGTGACGCCGGCCTCACTGCCTTTGGGTTCCTCATATGTAACGAGAAAAGCATCCGTCTGATGTGCCTCAAGGACTTTCTGTCAGGAAGAGACTTTTAGTCAAAAGAAAACAATAAAATGGATTAGAAAAAAAATGCCAAAGTGCTTTGGAAATAGAATGAAAAC
>NW_005365764.1:31087-37393 GCF_000412655.1 Myotis brandtii | reverse complement strand
TTCAGTGGCGTTGAGCAAGCAACTTTCCCTCCGGGTCCTCGCTGTCAATAGTTAACGATGACAGGTGTGGCTCTGAGCGGTTTATACGTGGGGCGGGCAGCCACGGGTTATTGCCCACAATAAAGAACTCTGTGCCAAGCGTGCGGGAGGACAGCACGCAGGGCCGGCCACGTGAGCGCCTCCAGATTGTACCTAAGTGCCCCGTGCCCCTGGCCCGTCTTCTGGTTAATAAATCTCTTGTAGTCCTCACACCCGGCAGGTCGTTTTCCGTACCAACAACTGTCAGTCTCCTTTTGCCCATCCCTGTATATGAACGCCTTTATTCTTTTTCTTTTTAATCCTCACCTGAGGATATTTCCTCCATTGATTTCTAGAGAGAGTGGAATGAAGGGGGTGGGGGGAGAGAGAGAGAGAGAAACATTGGCGTGGGGAACCTGAAACCGATGTATGTGCCCTTGACAGGGAACCTAACCCAAGACCCTAAGGTCCACAGGCTGGCGCTCTAACCACTGAGCTAACCGGCCAGGGATGAACTCATTTATTCTTCACATCAATCCTGTGAGGAAGGTAGTGTCATTGTCCCCATTTTTTAAAAAAAAATATTTTTGTATTGATTTTAGAGAGGAAGAGAGAGGGAGAGAGAGAGAGAAACATCAATGATGAGAGAGAATCATTGATCAGCTGCCTCCTGCACGCCTCCCACTGGGTGTACCTCTGACTGGAATCAAACCTGGGGCCCTTCAGTCCACAGGCCAGTGCTCTATCCACTGAGCCAAACTGACTAGGGCTCGTCCCCATTTTGGAGGTGAAGGAACCGGGACACAGAGAAGCTCAGCCACTGGCCCAAGGCCGCACAGCCAGTGGCAGGAGAGCGGGGATTCGACCCCATGCTCTTGGGCTGCAGCCACGGTGCTCTGAAACCCAGTGACAAGACGAGGCACCGCCAGCCTCCCCCGCACATGGACCTCACTGTCCCTTTCTAAAACGTGGGGTCCCACAGTGTGGTAACATGACGTCCGGTGTTGACAACACTCACTTTGCCAGGGATATTTGCATTCTACCTGGGGATTCCTGACGAGGAAAATCTTACACAGAGCGTGTCTCCCATGGTGGGAAGGGAGTGGACACAGATGCCTAAGGGAGCTGACCTGGGCAGGTTCCTTCCCGGCCTCCTCGCTCACACCTGCCAGAGGGCCAGCCCGGCAGATGGGTGTTTTACTAGAGTCTCACTGTTCCCAGCATGAGGCAAAACAGGAAGCCAGCGGAGCGTGGGCACACGGGAGGTGGTTCCTAGTTTCTCCCAAATCCCAAAGTGAAAGAAAAGAACGAGAAGAGAAAAAAGAAATCTAAGCCCTGGCTTTCTTTTACATGCCTTTCTTAAACATTACCTTTAGTAAGAATATAACATACAACTCATCGTTTAAAGCAGTGGTTCTCAATCTTCTGGCCCTTTCAATACAGTTCCTCATGTTGTGACCCAACCATAAAATTATTTTCATTGCTACTTCATAACTGTCATGTTGCTACTGTTATGAATCGTCATGTAAATATCTGATATGCAGGATGGTCTTAGGCGACCCCTGTGAAAGGGTCATTCGACCGCCAAAGGGGTCGCGACCCACAGGTTGAGAACCGCTGGTTTAAAGTATACAATCAGTGTAGACTCACGGAACTGTACAACCACCACCACAAGCAGCTTTAGAACGTTTTTCATCAACCCTGAAAAACCTACACTCATTTTTAGCCAGTCCATATTCCCCACCCTTCCTTCCTCCACTCCCCAACCCTAGGCAACCACTGATTTATCTTCTGTGTCTATGGCCTTGCCTGTCCCGGACAGTTCACAGAGTTAGAACCAGGCAGTGGGTCGCTTCTGTCACTGGCCTCTTTCATTTATCATGCACTTAAGGTTCATCCATATTGTAGCGTGTATTAGTGCGTCATCCCCTTTTATGGCCAAAACATATTCCATCGTATGGATAGAGCACATTTGGTTTATCCGTTCATCAGCGGGTGGACATCTGGGTTGTTTCCACTTTGGGCGGTTATGAATAATGCTGCTGTGAACATTCATGTTCAAATTTCTATGAGTATGTTTTCATTTCTCTGGGGTCTGTGCCTAGGAGTGGAATTGCTGAGCCATTTGCTGACCTTACGTTTAATTTAGTGAGGAACTGGCCGACTTTTCCAAAGTGGCTGCGCCGGTTTACATTCCTACCAGAAATGGTAGAGGTTTCTCCGCATCTCTGTCAACACTTATTATTCTCTGTCTTATTGATTTTGGCCATCCCAGTGAGTGAGAAGGGCCCACATGTCCTGCATCTCAGGTGGGGTGCATGTGGGTATGTGTGTGGGTGTGCCTCCTGCCTCTGGAAAATACAGGGTAAGGTGGCAACAGCCCTGGAACCCGCCTTGCCTCCTGGGCACCATCACCTGCCCCCCCTTTGGTCATGCTCACCCCAGAAGATGGTGAGGACCGAGGACGGGAAACTGGAGCCCACTGCTCCTTCACAGGCTGCTTGTCTGCGGCTCTGACCTCCCTCACCAGAGCTTCTGAGGAATTACCGCTGCTCATTCATTTGGCGGCTGGAGGAGGAGAAGGCGGAGTTTCACTCGCAGCTTTGTGCCTGACCAGGGCTCCTGGCTGGTCCGCTCCTGCTCTGCGGGGGCTGACTCCTCTGTCCTCAGGGCATCACGACGACGAGGCAGGGGTGGCCTGTTCTCTCTCTGTCCTGCTCCTCACTTCTCACGGGAGGTCTTCTTTAGATCAGACGGGACACTGCCCACAGGACCACAGGAGCACCCAGCTTGCCCCCCAAGGGGCCTGTGCCCCACACGGCAGGGGGTGCGTGAATGAAGGTCTTGAATGGAGGGTTCCAACAGCCGTGTCCGGGCCCAGCCCCGTCAGCAGATTCTCTGCGGCTGGATGCTTTTCTAATTCATCCTTGCAGTAACTCTGGGAGTGTTACCATCCTCATTTTAAAGATGAGGAAACTGCCCTGGCTGGTGTGGCTCACTGGTTGGAGCATCATCCTGGGTGGCAGGTTCGGTTCCTGGTTGGGGCACATGCCCCGGTAGCAGGTTCAATCCCCAGCTGGTGCTCATGTGGGAGGTGGCCTGACTGATCTTTCTCACATTGACGTTTCTCTCTCTCTCTCAAATCAATACATTTTTTTAAAAAAAATAAAGATTAAACTGAAGATGGTGGAAATTAAGCTGGAAGGTGGCAGTGGGCAAGTTCAAAGTGAGATCTGTAGAGTCTAGGAGCAAAGTTCTTGCCGCTTTCATTTTTCTCCCGCTCGGCACGAAGGGCTGCCTTAGGTGAAGGCTCGGTTTCCTCGAGTGTCAGGGGTTATGTGTGTGTCAGGGTCCCCAGGAGTCTGTATGTAAACAGCTTCTCGCTGTGCCCTCTGCCTGTTACAGCGAAAGTGCAGGGGCTCAGGGACTTACTCAGTGGCCCTAGATAATGTAAATCGCTTGCGTTTTTCCTCTCTTTGAGTTCTAGGGCGGTTGGCAAATGCAGCCACGCAGCAGGAATGCCCGGAAGCGACTCAGACACTAGATGGGGTGTTCCAATAGGTCCCTCGGTATCTCTCTGACCCAGTGGGGGGGGGGGGGGGGGGTGAGGGGGCATGTAGCAATGTCTGGAGACATTAGGGTTGTCACAGATGGGGGAGGGGTGCTCCTACAATGCATACAGGACAGCCCCCCATAACCGGGGATCGTCCAGCCCTGAGTGCTCCCGTGGCGGCGGAAGCCTGTCCTAACCCCAGGTGAGCAGAGGGCGGGTTTCAAAACCAGGGAGCCGATGAAAGATGCAGATCTTCCGGCTCCATTCCGTCTCCCTACAAGACGTGGAACTCCCCCCCCCCCCCCCCCCCCGCGGCCTCCTGACCTCACCGTGACCTCTCCTCCCGCAGAGGCTGACGCTGGTGCTTGCCTTGGCCACGCTGATCTCGGCCTTCGGGTCCTCCTTCCAGTACGGCTACAATGTGGCCGCTATCAACTCCCCTTCCGAGGTAGGTCTCTGCGGGGAGCGAGACCCGGCCCCCACGACCCAGGGAGGTGGGTTTGGGGCAGCCCGGGCCCTGGGGGTGGGGGTGGGGGGCGCAGGGTGGGACTGCACACAGGTGGAGGGCACACAATGGGTCCTGGAGGGAAGGGACACCACGCAGGCCCCAGGGGACTGGCGGACACAGGACAGGGGGATGAGCCAGGGCCCAGGCCTGGCTGGACCCCCGGGGGGCTGGCCTTGATCTCCCGCAGCCTTGCCATCTACGGAGGAGTCCGAAGCGGCAGAGATCACCTACTGGACTGGAAGACGAGAGTCAGTCCTCTCTGGTGTTAGAAACATCCGGGCAGTTTGCCTCCCAGAGGCCTCGAGGCCCTCCCCAGGGGCCCCTGCGCCTTGCTGTTAATACACCGTTGTCCTCCCCCGTCTCCTCCATCTACCAATGTCCCTCTCTGCGTGCCCAGGCTGTCCCCTCGTGGGCCCAACAGCTTACGTTGCTCTTTCTGCAAAACCGGGTCACATTATGGGGGCCTTCTGTTTTGCTTCGTTCTCCAGCTCATGAAAGCATTTTACAATGAGACCTACTTTGATCGGACCACTTACTACCTGAGCGACTTCTCCTTGACGCTTCTGTGGTCTCTGTCTGTGTCCATGTTCCCCTTTGGCGGCCTCGTCGGGTCCCTCATGGTCGGCTTCTTGGTGAATAAACTTGGGAGGTAAGGAGAGGTGCACGTTCAACTTCGCAAAACGCATACAGCCTATCGGAGCTTAACACATTTCGTACCGCATAGAAATCTCTAAGACATACGCCAGGGACCGCACGTTTTTGGGCAAACTGCACGTTATTTAAATCATCATGACTACAGATCATAATGCACTTTAGGTGTTGTTTTTCAATAATTATAACATTTTTATTTACAAAAACAATTAAACAATTAAAGTTCCTAGTGCTTTTTTAACGTATGGTACTGCGTAAAACATTTTCTAAAAGCGCCAGGAACTTGAAGACAAAGACTTTTCGAATGACCAAAATACAATGTAACTGCAATGCTTTATGGGTTCGTGCAATTATATAGTTTTTCGTAGATTGACCTGCACGGTTTCCACCAATGAGATCGCTTCATTTGATGTGGACAAGACAGTATGTTGACATCTAAGGTCCATAACAGATGGCGCGTGAAAAACGAGAAAACTTGTGAGCGGTCCTTAACAGATGGCTCGCGAAACACAAGAAAGCTTGTGAGCGGTACGAAAGGTGTTAAGACCTAGCCTCCCGAGGAAACCCTTACTGTAAGGTGAGGCGAAGCCACGGAGCGGATTTCTGTTTCGTGATGTGGTCTTAAGACCAGACATTGGCCAAGTGTTGGGGTCATAGGCCAGGTCTTGGGGCTAAAGAGGAAGTGGCAGGTCTCAGGCTCCGGGCGGACACAGAGCGAGCAGAGCACTCCAGGGCCAGGCCTCCTCCCACGGTCTCTGCTCCCTAACCTGGAAGGTTTTGTGTTTGCTTGTTTGTTTGTTTTTATGTGGATAGTTTTGTACTAAAACCAAAACTGAGCTCGCTCTCTCTCTCTCTCTCTCTTTTTGCCTTTGAAGAGTCAAACCCCAGATGCCATGGCCAAGAGGCCAGTCCCAACGTCAATCACAGCACGGGGTTCTTGAACTCTGCCCCCTTGTTCTTCCACCTTGAGAACAAGGAATATGAAAAATTTAGCCCAAACTAAATTCCTGTGAAACTCTGAAATGGCTGGGGTTACCAGGCACTTCCCGGTGACACCGTGTGGCCCCAGGGCCCCTTTCACTGGGAGTGTAGTGGCTGTCAAGGGTGGGGCTTGTATCTTTGCCCCTGATTCTGGAAGCATTGGAAGTTCTGTTATTTGATTCCAAAAAAGGTCCCTAAGTCATCCCACTGCCCCATGTAAATTGCGTGGGCCCGAGAGACCAGCCTTGTGCTAAACAGCACTTAAGAGCTCTTCCCCTCACCCCCCTCTTCACGGATGAGTGCAGGGAGGCTGAGCGGGATCAAGTGCCCGTTCTTGGCCACAGATCTAATAGCTCAGGAGTCAAGGCAAGGCCAGAACCCGGACTTCGGTTCTTTCTCCAATTCTTTTCAAAAAGAGTCTGCGAGCCCAGGCCGGTTTGGCTTAGTCGATAGAGCGTCGACCTGTGGACTGAAAGGTCCTGGGTTCGATTCCGGCCAAGGGCACATGCCTGGGTCGCGGGCTTGATCCCCAGTAGGAGCTGTGCAGAAGGCAGCCAATCAATGATTCTCTCTCATCATTGATGTTTCTATCTCT
>NW_005365764.1:25179-30996 GCF_000412655.1 Myotis brandtii | reverse complement strand
CCTGCGAATAGGAACATACAGCCTCTGCTCTGGTACCTCAGGTCCTCCGGTCTTCCTGGGAGCTTGGCATTGAACTCACAGTGTTCCCTGTGGGCCTCGGGGAGCAGGACCCCGGTCAAGTCACAGTGGGATCTGTAGGACCCTCCTCCTTGAGGGACTTGCGGTTCCGTCCACAATGGAGCTGAACGCGGCTGGGTCAGCTGTCCGCTTGGGAATGTGATGAGTGCTATTTCACTGTGTATGGTTTTCTTAACGATTCACAGGTGTTCCTTAAATAACAGCAGCAACTAGCATTTTCTGTGCCAGGCTTTATCTTGAGTGCTTTTAGGGTTATTCATTCCTCTAATCCTTCCAAAAGCCATCCCCTTTTCAAAGACGGGAAAACGGGGCGCAGAGAGATGCTGCAGCAACCCAAGATGACACAGCTGGGGGCAGTTTCACTTCTGAGCTGGTGCAAGGCACCACCACACTGTCCTCTGTTGTATCAGGCAAACAGCTTCTCAATCCGTTGTTTTATTTTTTAATCATACATACAGTAGTATTTTTTAACATAAAAATTTTCCTTGTTCAAGTGGTCAACTTTAATTTACAGCTTTTGTTTTTTGTGTCTTAAGACAGCCTTTTAAAATATATATATATATAATTGATTTTTTACAGAGAGGAAGGGAGAAGGATAGAGAGCTAGAAACATCAATGAGAGAGAAACATCGATCAGCTGCCTTCTGCACACCCCCTACTGGGGATGTGCCTGCAACCAAGGTACATGCCCTTGACTGGAATCAAACCAGGGACCCTTCAGTCCGCAGGCCGACGCTCTATCCACTGAGCCAAACCAGTCAGGGCTTAAGACAGCCTTTTTCCTTCCTGGAGACATAAGGATAGTAATCTGTAATTTAAAACATAATTCAACAGTTTTGTTTTTCCCAGATAGACTTGGAATTTTGTTTTGTATATGGTGAGTGGTGAGAGACAGCTAATTTTTTTGCACCTAAAATCTGTATAATTTTGTTACCAGTGTCACCCCAATAAATTCAATAAAAAATAAAAATACAGTGACTACTGATAGGAAAGAACTAAAAAAACCCTAATTTTTTCCATGTGAAAGGTCCATTATTAAATTTCTTATTCATGCCCCTTTACTCTTCTGTGTTAATTTTGAAGTCATTTTATCAAAATCCCTGAAAAAAATTCTCCTTGGCATTGCTTTCATGTTTGTCATAGGTTTTTAGGAGACTTCACCTTTATCAGCTTACAGAAGTTCTATTTATAGTTTAAGGCTGTTTTTTTAAATCATAATATCAAATTTTATGGACTTCTTTTGCAGCTTCAATTGATAATCTTATATTTTCCCCAGTATAATCTTTTTTAAAAATATATTTTTTATTGATTTCAGAGAGGAAGGGAGAAGGAGAGAAACACCAATGATAAGAAACATTCATCGGCTGCCTCCTGCACGCCCCCTACTGGGGATTGAGCCTGCAACCCAGGCATGTGCCCTTGACCAGAATTGAACCCGGGTCCCTTAAGTCTGCTGGCCAGCACTCTACCCACTGAGCCAAATCAGCTAGGGCTCCAGTATAATCTTTCATATGGTATTTATATATGCCAAAAATTCTATCTGAGGCCTTTGGCATCTATGTTGATAAGTGAGGTTGGCTCATACTTCTCTTCTAATGTTCTTACCCAGTTGAGTTTTCAGATTATACCCAAATCATGTCAGCCCATGATTGCAAAACCTTGTACTGTATTCCTGGATCCTGGATCCTGCTGTCACCAGGCACACACTTGGTGAACCTTAGACCAAATTGGTTTTTACTTTTGTTTTGTTTTTAATGTATTGATTTTAGAAAGAGGAAGGTGGGGGGGAGAGAGTGAGAGAGAAAAACATTGATTTGTTGTTCCACTTATTGATGCATTCATTGGTTGCTTCTTGCATGTGCCTTGACTGGAGATGGGGCCCACAACCTTGGTGTATCAGGACGATGCTCTAACCCCCGGAGCTGCCTGGCCAGGGCCGGCCTGGCTGACGTGCTATCCTCTGCAGGAAAGGGACCTTGCTGCTGAACAACGTCTTCTCCATCGTGCCTGCCATCTTGATGGGTTCCAGCGAAGCTATCCACTCATTTGAGATAATCATTCTCTCCAGGCTGCTGGTGGGCATCTGTGCAGGTAAGCCAGGCGGCACTGCACTGCTGAGCTGTGATTGACAGCCGTCACCAGGAGGGAGGACAGGGGCCAACCTGGGGCCTCTGAGGCCAGACCACGCTGTCCCTCTGTGCTGTCGTGAGCCAGGCTCCAGTGCGGACAGTAGGCGGATCTCCCCTGATGTTTCCTGTGAAGCAAGCTGTTCTTTGAAAGACTGAGACACAGAATCTTATGTTCCGGAGGGTCCTTCCACCCCAATCCTTTATCTCAGTGTGTTCGGGACCAGCGAGAGGGTGGTGACATCTGTTTAGAGAGCAATGTTTCTGTGTGTGTGTGTGTGTGTGTCTGTGTGTGTGCGTGTGTGTGATTAATCCTCACCCAAGGATATTTTTCCATTGACTTTTAGTGTGTGTGTGTGTGTGTGTGTGTGTGTGTCTGTGGGTGTGCGTGTGTGTGATTAATCCTCACCCAAGGATATTTTTCCATTGACTTTTAGAGAGAGTGGGAGGGGGAGAGAGAGAGCAAAACATCAGTGTGAGAGAGACACTGATTGGTTGCCTTCCACACAACCCCGGTGTGTACCCTTGACCGCAATCGAACCGGGGACCCTTCAGTCTGAGGGTCGACGCTCTATCTACTGAGCCACACCGGCTCAGGCAGTGAGCAATGTTTTGTTTTTTGAACAGAGTCCACTGTGTCACTATCTTTTGAAACTTCGGTTCCAATTATCTATCTGAGTACGAATGAGACCCGGGTTGCAATGTAAAATGTATTTCTGTAGCTTTTACTGTGGGTTGTGGCCAAAAAAGCTTGAGGAACAACCAAATGCATGGGTCCCTCTAACGCAGCGGTTCTCAACCTGTGGGTCGCGACCCCTTTGGGGGTTAAACGACCCTTTCACAGGGGTCGCCTAAGACCATCGGAAAACACATATATAATTACATATTGTTTTTGTGATTAATCACTATGCTTTAATTATGTTCAATTTGTAACAATGAAAATACATCCTGCATATCAGATATTTACATAACAATTCATAACAGTAGCAAAATTACAGTTAGGAAGTAGCAACGAAAATAATTTTATGGTTGGGGGTCACCACAACATGAGGAACTGTATTAAAGGGTCGCGGCATTAGGAAGGTTGAGAACCACTGCTCTAACGGAAGGAGTTAATGGCAGCAACCTCTCCACTTTTATAAAGAATTGAGAGTTTGCAAAGGGCTCATCGTGGCTTCCATTTCACTCCCTCCCTCCATGCCCACCTGCTGGGCAGGGGAAGGGCCTGCCTGCGGCCTCTCCCCTTGGGAGCCCTGGAGCTGCTCTGCAAACCCTGCAGAGCTGGGCCACCAGGCTGTCCTGCTGGTGGTGATGGGAAACCCCCTACAGCGGCTTCCGATGGAAGAGGGGTGGGGAGAGCCTGTGCTGGTCCCCCTGGAGCCCATGCTCTCCCGTAGGCAGTGTCCGCCAGGCCGCTCCAGGTGAGTGAGGGGTGGAGTCAGGAGGCACCACTGCTGGGCCAGGCACCTGCAGGTGGGCACCCGAGGGTGAACGCCCTTACCCCTCCCCCCCGCCCCGGGCACCTCACTTACCTGCTCCACTTGCCAAGTAACTCTGTTTCTCCTTCCAAACACGGGGACAGGGACAGACAATTGGGCCGATGTCAGCAAACCCCTTACCTGAAGTTAACTGAGCACAGGGGAGACTCGGGCTTTTCTTCTCCGAGACCAAGCCAGTTAGGGGGAGACCTGAAGCCAGGCTGGCTTGTGCCCGCAGGTGACACCAGTCAAGAAAGTGAGGCCCCGGTCCATGAGCCTCTCTGGTCAGACTACTTTCTCCTTCCTCCAAGTTCAGAGGACCAAGAATGAAAAGGGGTGTTTGCTTCCTTGGGCAGTTTTCTGAAAGTTTCAGCCCAATTACGTGACTGCTGAGTGAGAACAAGCGTGTGGAGGCCGCGGCCCGTCCCCGCCACACCAGTGCTTCCTGATCCTGTCGTTTCACCCTCCTCCAGGTCTGTCTTCCAACGTCGTCCCTATGTACCTGGGGGAGCTGGCCCCCAAGAACTTGAGGGGAGCCCTGGGGGTGGTGCCCCAGCTCTTCATCACCGTGGGCATCCTCGTGGCCCAGATCCTGGGCCTTCGGAATCTCCTTGCAAATGAGGAAGGTAAGAGCAGCCGTCTCCGGGCCACAGCCCTGCCTCTGCTCGGTGGACGGGCATTCTGTGAGCTGGGCTTTTCTCTCTGCTCAGCTGGCTGTCCCTCCAGCCCCCACGCTGCCCTGGCCCCACGAGGTGCTGGTGACAGACTGGCTGACATGCTCTAGCCCAGTGGTCAGCAAACTCATTAGTCAACAGAGCCAATATCAACAGTACAACGATTGAAATTTCTTTTGAGAGCCAAATTTTTTTAACTTAAACTATATAGGTAGGTACATTGTTATTAACTTAATTAGGGTACTCCTAAGGCTTAGGAAGAGCTACACTCAAGGGGCCAAAGAGCCGCATGTGGCTCGCAAGCTGCAGTTTGCCGATCACGGCTCTAGCCCCTCTTAGGACCGGGGTGAGGCGGCTTTGAGGGAGCACGAAGCCGCCTGGCTTCCTCCTGGCCCGATGGGGCTGTCCATTCCAGGGCCAAGACAGAGTTAATGTTCCATTTCTGACTCTCGGCGGCAGGGCCCACCAGGTAGGCGATGGCGCCCGGCCTGGCATTGGTGAGACGGCGCCTGTGAGTCTGGCTTCCTTGCCAGTGCAGCGTAGAATCCATGTTGTGAACTCACCATGATTTGTGTTCCCATTCTACCACATGGGCTGGCATCGCTCCCGGGTTTTATTCAACAGTCGGGGGTGCTCTGCCCATTCTAGTTTGCGTGCCCGGGTGGCCGGGCCAACCCCTGAGCAGGCAGCGGGGTCAGAGCTGAGGGGCCCAGCACCCCCAGCTCCGCCGGCCTGTCCTCCAAGGACGCCACGTGTCCACACGGCGACCATGGAGACTTCCCAGTTGCCCACATTCTCGCCAGCACTTGGGGTTGTCGGTTTTTCACTTTGTCCGCCTGGAGGTGGGCACTGGCGGGTCATCACCGCCCCTCTTGTACGCATCCTCAGGGTGTTCGTTAAGCGCCCTCCTGGGTGCTGGGGACACAGGGATGGGAAGGCCGCTCCCAGGAGAACCCATCCGGGTGATGGGGCAGAGTGGCCGGCTGGGCGCTGTGGGGGTGCTTGGCTGGGGCCTCTGAGAGTGGCGCCCATCCCCCTTGCAGGCTGGCCCATCCTCCTCGGGGTGACTGGGATCCCCGCGGCGGTGCAGCTCCTGCTGCTGCCCTTCTTCCCGGAGAGCCCCAGGTACCTGCTGGTTCAGAAGAAAAACCATGAAGCGGCCAGGAAAGGTGAGACTCTCTTGGGGGAGGTGGGGGGCTGGGGGTGGGGAGGACAGGGCTGCAGCGTCTTTGCTCCGGGGAAGCCGTGGGCCCCCTCAGACACCGCCCCCTGGTCCCTCAGCCCTGAAGAGGGTGCGTGGCTGGGACGACGTGGAAGAGGAAATGGAGGAGATCCAGCTGGAGGCCGAGGCCGAGAAGGCTGCAGGCTTCATCTCCATAGTGAAGCTGTTCAGGATCAGGTCGCTGCGCTGGCAGCTCATCTCCATCATCGTCCTCATGGGCGGCCAGCAGCTGGCTGGAG
>NW_005365764.1:3467-25121 GCF_000412655.1 Myotis brandtii | reverse complement strand
TAGGGCCGCAGGCTCTGGGCAGGCGGTGGCCTGGCCAGCCCACCAGCCTCGCGGTTGCCTTACAGATCTACTACTACGCAGACGAGATCTACAAGAACGCGGGGGTGGCAGAAGATGACGTCCAGTATGTGACGGCGGGCACTGGGGCTGTCAACGTGGCGATAACCATTTTAGCCGTGAGTGTCCCCGGGAGCTGAGTGCCCTCGGCTGCCCAGGATGGAGGGCGCCTCGTGAGTGGCCCAGGAAGGAGCCCTCGGTCCTTTCACGTGTCACCCCTGGGCTCTGCTCAGGTGACAGCCTGTCTCTTACGGGAGCTGGCCTATGGCTCTTCAAAGATGGAGACGACCCCGCCCTCGGCCCCAAAGCTCCCACTGTGCGAGTGGCGCTTCATGGAGGCCACTGCCCGTGCCAGGGCCCCAACACGACGTAGCAAAGGGGACTCCTGGGCTGCACAGTGCTGGGCCCGCTGGCCATGCAGGGACCCCCCTGGGCACACCACACATGGGCTCCTCCCGGCGCCCCTCAGAGGGGGTGTACGCAGTGGGCGGGCAAGGAGCTTCCTGCAAAGGCCACTCCAGGCTGGGGTGTGTGTGTGGGGGGGGGGGGTGGCTCATGGCTCCTGAGCCCCCGCTTTTCCTGGCCCCTCCCCTCCAGGTGTTCGTGGTGGAGCTTTTGGGGAGGAGAATCCTGCTGCTCCTGGGCTTCTCCATCTGCTGCTCCGCCTGCTGCGTGCTCACGGCCGCTCTGGTTCTGCAGGTGAGAGGGTGCAGCCCCCACACCCCACCCCCGGCAGCCCACTGCCCACTTCCAGTGGCAAGAGGTGGCACCTCCTGTTGAAGGAGGAGTCCGGTGCCATCCTTGCTCCGCCTGGGCAGAGCAGCCGGCCCTCTGGGAGCTGAGATTCCTGGCGCTCCCTGTCCCAGGCTGTCTCTGCGCTGCCCCGTGTGACCCAACTCTGTTCCCCCCACAGACCACCATCTCCTGGATGCCTTACCTCAGCATCGCCTGTGTCCTCATCTACGTCATAGGACATGCCCTGGGGCCCAGTATGTACCCAGAGCTGGTTCTGCTTCCACTGCCCACTCCCGCACCATCAGCCCTAGGAGCTCCCGGCTTGAGCTCCCTGGAGGGGCTCTGGGGACCCCTGTTCCTGCTGCAGCGGGGTGTGGGCAGAGCCTACTTAGAGCAGAAAGAGTAAAGCGGCCGTGTAGGCTGAAACACGCTGCCCCGGGGGATTACATGCTGCCCCGTGGGATTGGGGTTGAGAGCCTAACAGATGGTCAGCCCTTTGGGGACATGGTAGGATGTCACATACTGTGCTGAATTCTGGCTTCTGGCCTTCTCACCCTGCTGCTGGACCCCGAGTCCTGGAGACTCGCCACGCCTGCCCTGCACCATACCCCGAGGCCCCTGGCACCCAGCAGGGGCTCCAGGACCCTCGGTGGGCGTGCTCTGCCTTCAGCGAGTGCAGCTCTTCCTCTTCCGCCCCCGCAGGTCCCATCCCCGCGCTGATCATCACCGAGATCTTCCTGCAGTCCTCCCGGTCCTCGGCCTACATGGTGGGGGGCAGCGTCCACTGGCTCTGCAACTTCTCGGTGGGCTTGCTCTTCCCCTTCATTCAGGTAAGTGTGACCTGGGGGCCCTGGGCCCCCGACATCCTCACGCAGGAACGGGAGAACCTCTTCCAGAAAGTGAGCCTGGCTCCCCTTCCCGCAGGAGGGCCTCGGGCCCTACAGCTTCATCATTTTTGGTGGGGTGTGTTTTCTCACCACCGCCTTCGTGTTCCTGGTGATCCCGGAGACCAAGGGCAAGACATTCATGGAGATCAACCAGACCTTCGCCAAGAGGAATCATGTGTCCGAGGTGTACCCAGAAAATGAGGAGCTAAAGGAGATTCCGGAGGAACGCAAGAAACTTCCGGAGGAAATGGAACTTCCGGAGGAGACAGAACTTCCGGGGGAATGGAAGGAACTTCCGGGGAAGCAGAAGGAACTTCCGGAGAAGCTCAAGTCCGTCTCGGAGGAACTAAACTTGGTGTCGGAGGGACTAAAGGAACTTCCGGAGGAAGTGAAGTCCGCGTTGGAGGGACTAAAGGAATTTCCGGAGGAACTGAAGTCCGTGTCGGGGGGACTAAACGAACTTCCGGCGAAACTGCAGACCGTGTCGGAGAATCTAAGGGCAGTTTCAGAGGCGCTGAAGGCCGTGGCCGAGGAACGTCCGGAGGAACTAAAGGAGCTTTCGCCCTCCGCCTCAGAGCAGTAACTCGGGAGGAGGCGCCTGCTACGTGGTCGGCGGCGTGGAGCCCCCTTCTTGGGTTTTTTTTCTGAGTAACAGTTGTCTATAAATATCCAGAACTAGGACAGTCCAGTGTGGGATGCAGGCCCCAAAGGGCTTCCGTGCAGTTACGAAAGCCAGACTGCCCCCTCCCCAGGCCCAAGTCACAGTGAGCAGCCGTCCTCCCGCCATGGCGGGGTTAGCCTTTGTGTGGCTCCTGTAACACCGGCTTTTAGGACAAAAAGCATTAGTGCGGCGGTGAGAGAGAAGGAATCCAATTTGGCCAGAGAAGCAATCCTTTCTCCAACCCCGTGGGTCTTCTGGGGGCCACGGGCCTGTGTTCAGAGCAGAATTCATCCTCTTGTCAGATCCACCTCCAGCATCACCGCTCCGGGAAAGTGTGCGGTCGCAAGCAACGATGTCCAGGAAAGTGGAGAGCAGGTCCCTACGGAGACTTGAACCAAGTCAGGGATTGTTAATCCTAAATTGTACTGTTAGAGGACAGTGGAATTGCCTCTGAATACTCAATAAAACAAATGCGATCATTTTTCACCAAGATGTGCTGCTTTTCTATGAGCAGGTGGGAGGAGGGGGGTATTCCCTGCTGCTCCAAGCAGGTTGACTGCACTGGAGTGTAAGCCCATTGAGAACGGGGGTTTGTTGATCCCAGAGTCCCCACTGCCTGGAGCAGGCATGAAGGAGGCACTCAGGCAGTATCTTCTGGAAGAGGGGGAGAAAGGAGAGATGAGGTGGTTGCAAAGTTGTGAGTTTTTAAACTTGAGATTGGGGAAGCCTCTGCATGTCTTCAGGTACATAGGGAACACCGAGAGGTCCTAAAGGTGAGATGGGGAGGGAGGGAGGGAAGTGGGTGTGCCCCACAGATGCAGCAGAGCTAGAAGCTTTGCATAGAGACCTGGGTGTGTGAAGAGGGCATGTGCAAGAAGATGGAGAAAACTTTGAGGCGTGGGAAAGGAAAGTGGAGAGAACACCTACTGAATAGAAAATCTGGTATTGGGGGGCGGGGGGCGGGCAAAAGCTCAGAACCAGGTGGGACAGAAGTGGGATTGGGCACAGCTTTTGTGGGGGGAGAATGATCAATTAAATAACCTATAAGAGTGTTGAAGACACAGACCAAGTAAATAGCAAAACGCTGGGGTTGAACCATCCTTGACCTTCTGCAGCAGGGAACTGCAGTGTGGAGGGGCCACAACAACAGCCAAAGATGGAAGCTCTCGACTCTGGGGAGCAGTAAGGCTGGCGTGTGGGAAGACAAGGGACTGTGGCGTTATTAATTCAGCTCAGGTTACCTGCAACGTCTCGAACACAGGAAAGCTGTGGAGTCCATGACTCTGGGGGTCTACCCCCTGGGGTCAGCCTTGGTTCTGCCGCTTAGTAATTGCATATCTTGGCTTGAACTTTTTTGTACCTTCTGGCTTTTCTGTACCTCAGTTTCCTCTTCTGTTAAATGGGAGTAATAATAAAATGTCTCACATGGTTGGTTATGAGAATTCAATGATGTGTTTAGATCAGTGCCTGGGGTATATTAAACACTTATTTATTTTTTAATTAATTAATTTATTTTTTTAAATTAAATCGTTGTTGTTAAAAGTATTACATATGCCCTCCTTTTTCCTCCATTGACCCCTTTTAGCCCACCCCCACTGCCCTCCCCAGGCCTTCACCACCCTATTGTCTGTGTCCATGGGTTATGCATATATGCATTTAAGTTCTTTGATCTCTTCCCACCTACCCACCCTCCTCCGTCTTCCCTCTGAAGTCTGTTCTATGCTTCCATGTCTCTGGATCTATTTTTGTTCATCAGTTTATTTTGTTCATTAGATTCCACATCTGAGTGATATTATGGAGCATTTAGTTAACTTTTAAGTGCTTGGGAATGGGCTTTGATTTTGAGGGCAAATAAATTCACAGGTAACATACAGTGAGAAACCTGTACTATACATGTATACTGAGATCTAACAACCAAGCAAATGGATGGCAGATGGAGGCAACCATCTCATTGTTGCAGTGGTAAGTTACAGATAAACCATGAGAGAGAGTCTAGAATGATCCACGTGGTATTAGAGTAGAGCTGGAGATATTGGTATGAGCTCATGGTCAGCTTCTTATAGACTCAGGTGGCTACATATGAGAAAATTTATAGATGTGTGCATTTACCCGGTCCAGTAAAATCCAACCAGAAGAAAAAGAGATGGGCCTGGTGCCATGATTGCACTGAAGGAAGATGTGGAATTAGGAAAGACAAAAAGGATTTCTCCAGCTGGAGAAGATGCAGTTGGAAAGTGTAGGATGGCTATTCCAGGTGAGATGTGGAGGTGTTTAGGGGAACTCCGGATTGGTCTGAAAGTGAAGCCAGAAAGATGTGGGAAGCTTACCTAGAATCTGTGGGTCCTTAGGAGCCAAATTGAGTGAGAACTTTGACCTCTAGATAATGCCGGTGTTTTCGTGACCTCTGAGTTTCAGAGCTGGTGTGGCCGTAATGAGAACGGGGTGGAACTTGGGTAGGGCACCCAGTCGATAAGAAATAATGATGGCCCTGCAAAGCCAGCAGTGGTCAGGCCCAGCAGGGAGGAGGAATTCGAGAGAGACTCGGAGGATGCAGTGACCACGAGGCCATCACAGGTGAGATGCCATTCCTTCAATATTTCTGAGCACCTACTATGTGCCCAGCAGTGGATACAATGGATCTAACAGTCAAAAACACAAGTAAGCACATACCTAAGATCATTTCAGATAGCACTCGGGGCAAAGTGTTAGACAATGTCAGGCAAGAGTGGGTTTACTTTCAAAAGGGTGGTCTCAGGGAGGATGGTAAGGCCCTGAGACTGAAAAGCCACCCCTATAAGTGGAAGACAGGGGCCGGCCACTCCAGTCTGGTCATTAATAGGGTCTATTAAGGGGAACTCACATCCGAGGCATGTCCTGGGTGGCTGCAATGTGAAATGACTTCCCGTGCTGCTTGGCAAGTGCCAACAAATTATATAGTCATGGGGGGAGGGAGGATGGGGGAGAGGTTTGAGTAGTCACAGGTGCTAGTCCGTGAATGCCACAGGTCTGGGAAATGACGGGCTGGACCAGGTGAGAACAACGGCCTGTTCAGGGACCAGCGCAGAGCAGGAGATAAGGGAAGGGGGCTGGTATATGCCCGAATGAACATCAGTTATGATCACACAGCCTCAAGGTGGGGGTGGGGTGCAGGAAGCTGCCTCCCCCACTGGCCCAGGTCCACTCGTGGGTCCGGCAGCGGTCACCTCATGGAGCAGTCTCTCCTCCACAGAGGCCCTCCCCAAGGAGGTGGCGTTTCCGCTGAGACCCGGGGGGAGGAGGTTTCAAGCAGAAGAAACAGCAGGTAGGAACTCGGTTTTGCCATCAGCTTGACTTTGTTGCTGTGGTTAACTCAGAGGAAGGCAGTCAAGACATCCAGAGATGATCAGCGTTATCAAACTCCGAGCCTCGTGGCCAGCCAGCCAGGTGGCGTGCCAGTGGGACGCAGAGCGCACTCCCTGGGAGCTGAAAGGCCTGCTGGACCAGCTCTCCAGGGTCTTTAGGAGCAAACAGAGAGAGCTATGGTCGAAGAATAATGCCCCCCCCCCACTATGTTATGTCAGATGGCAAAGGGAATGGAAAGTGCAGATGGTATTAAGGTTGCTAATCATGTAACTTGGAGATGGGAGATTACGCTGGATTATTCGAGTAACCACATTGAAGAGGGAGAAGCAGGAAGACAGCAGCACAAGAGAGACACAAGAAAGACTCAGTCTCCAGTGTCGGCTTTGAAGACGGGGAAGCGGCTGCTAGCAAGGAAGGCAGGCGGCCTCCCGGAGCTGGAAAACGCAAGGGAAGGGATTCCCCCTGCAGCCTCCAGGAAGGAACTCGGCTCTGCTGACACCCGATTGTAGCCCCGTGAGACCGGGTCACAGTCATGACCTCCAGAATTATAAGGTAATAAGCGTGTGTTGTTGTAAGCCACTAAGTTTGTGATGGTTGTTACAGCAGCCAGAGGAAACTCATACACACCTTGGTACTGGGGAGTGGGGGAAGCGCTAACAAATACCTAAATATATGGAATGGCTTTGGCATTGGGCGCGGGGGAAGAGGCTGGGAGAGTTTTGAGGAGCGTGATAGAAAAAGCCTAGATTGCCTTGTACAGACTATTAATAGAGATATGAATGTCGAGAGTTCACTGTTGACTGGGTGGCCAGGCTGTGCAGCCAAGTTAAAGGGCAGGACAGTGCCACCTCGGGGAGAGACCAGTGTATGATTCAAGGTCACTGAGAACGGACAGTTCACACACCTGGCTCTAGTGGTGCAGCATGGACTTCCAGCAAAAGAGGAGAGAGAGCCCTGGCCTGTGGCTCAGCTGGTTGGAGCCATGTTCTGTGCACTGAAAGGCTGCCAGTTCGATTCCCAGTCAGGGCACGTGCCCAATTTGCGGGCTCTGTCCCAAGGAGAAGGCATACAGGAGGCAGCTGATCAATGATTCTCTCTCATCATTGATGTTTCTATCTCTCCCGCTCCCTTCCACTCTCTGAAATCAATAAGAACATATTTTTAAAAAGGAGAGAGGGCCTGCACAGAGCCTGTCCCTTGCAGTGTGTGGGTCCCCCGCTGTGCAGCTGTGGTAGGCGGGCGGTGTGGCTGCACGCACTGTGAAGGGACCCTGCCTCCTCCCCAGGGGGCCTGAAGAGCAGAAGGCTGGGTGTGCCTGAGGCCCTTGACTCACTTGCTTTAAGCAGAGCCCAGGAGCACACATTGTCCCAGCCCAGGGCCCATTCTTCTGTGACAAAGCCAGCAGGGCAAGGGACACATGCCTTTCTTTCCTAACAGCCACTCCGCTGGCCGGGCCCCAGAAGCAACAAGGGGCACCGCAGAGACCACATAGCACTTTGGAGCAGCGACATAAACCCGTGCGCCCCGAGAATCCTTCAGACGTGCGATAGCTGACTATTTAGTCAGGGGCGCGGACCTCTCCCTTAGACCATCAAATAACAAAATGCCAACAGCCAACACAACAAGAGCCATCCAGTGGGAACGAATCAAAGTTATACAAAAAAGGCATCAGAACGGCAAAACAAATGTATGGTGTGTGCAGAATGTTAGTAATTGGTTTCTGTGTGCCAGGCGATGAAAAGGTGGAACACCCTGCTTTAGAGAACCCCTAACTGTCAGGAGCAGATGGGTGGGAGCAATAAGGACCTCGAGTTCTTTCGCCGTGTGCTGCGCCCTCGGGCTGCCACCCACATGCCAACACATTGCGCCCAGGGCCCTGGTACGTCTCGCTTTGGTGACTTCGCGTAACGTTCATAACGTGCTGCCACATTCTTACGTAATTTTCATTATGATCCTTTGATCATTATTCATATCCTTTGATCATAATTTCCTAATTAGCCTGTCATCGTTATTCAGTCACTCCCTACTTCGTTTTTTCTCAGTAGAGGTAATTCTGAAATGAACACCTTTGTTGAATATTTTATTGACTTGTTTAATGCCGGTAGGTGTACTTAGGAATAATTACGTTGTCCGCCTGTAAAAGTATTTTATTTGCTCTTTCGTCCAAACGGACAATTAGTCCACGTGGGTGAGAGGAAGCACAAAGAACTAACAGGAGACGCGGCTGAGACCCAGGCAGACTCCCAGTTCTGCCTACGGCTAGGGAGGGACCAGTGGCAGGCACCCCCGTGGTACCTTGGTGGAGGCAAAGACAAAATCCATGCTTGTGTGAAACATATCTTATCAGACGCCCAAGGAAAGTGCGCTCTGGGGAAAGCGGGCAGGGTCCAGAGGCCAAAGGGCAATCGGGCCACCCAGGCCCCGCGGCGAATCGGTGGGTGCGGAACAGACCCGGGTGTCGCTCCGAGGCAGAGCGCACCCACTTCTCACCTGAGCAGCATGGAGGTGCCCAGCCCACCCCGGGAGGGGGTAAGTGCCAGGCTAGGAGAGGCCCCTGTCACTGTCCCTTTCCCACCAGAAGAGGGGACCCGTGGAGGGAGGGGCGGCTTCTGAAACGCCTACAGCGGCAAGAACAGCACTGGGGATCAGTCAGCTGAATCCCGCACCCCACCCTTCTCCGCAGGCTGGATCCCAGGCCAGCAGGGCTGAGGTCTGCGGGCAGTCACGCAGCTGATGGTGGGGTGGAGTTAGGGGCGCAGTTAGCAGGCAAGCCGAGGGTGGAGCGTGGCCCAGGGCGGTGGCTCTGGACCACTGGTCTCCTGGAGTCCCGGGAAGCACCGCCTCAGGCAGCTGCAGACCTGCCCCAAGTCTGCGCCCCCTGGGCTCTGGGGCAGTTCCCCGGAGCTGCCCTGGGTTCTGAGGTGGCCAGGGAAGTGGAATGTGGTGGCCCGGAGTGAAGGACAAGCCTCAGGCGCTCCAGCCCTCTGTCCCTGGCTCCCTCCACCTGGACACTCCTCCCCCAGGCCCAGGGCTCAGCCACTCAGGGCTCAGCTCCCAGGCCCTCCTCAGAGGCCAGCCCTGACCCTGCTGAACACGCCCCCCCCCCTTCTCCCCTGTTACCCTGTTGGTCCTCATAGCATTATTGGTACTTGGTGTCTGTACATCCTTTTTCTATTTGGCCTCCCCCCTCCCTAGAATGTAAACTCCAGGAGGCCAGCGGATGCTGGACCTTTTCCCAGAGCCTCCCCCACTCCATCCCGGGCCAGCACGTGGTGGAGGCTCAGCTTTGTCTTTAGGGAGGGAATGACTGTGTGCCAGGAACAGGAAACCATGCCATCCACGGTGCCCCCCACGTCTCAGAGCCCTGAGACCCCACCCCCAGCCAGCCACCGCCCCACCTTCCCTGGGCGGGTCCTGGGGTCCCCAACACCTGGCCCAGCTGGTGGGAGCCCACTTCTCGGGTCATGGACCTCATCTCCACCTCATCTCCGCAGAGGCTGCAGCCCACGCTGGTGCTGGCCACCCTGAGCGCGGGCTTCGGCTCGGCCTTCCAGTACGGCTACAACATCGCCGTGGTCAACACGCCGCACAAGGTGGGCTCCGGGCACTGGGGCTGCCGCCCGCTCCAAGTTCGAACACGAGTTGCCCAATCTTCTTGGCTACCGTGGGGCAATGTCTTCCAGGTCTTGAAGTCATTTTATAACGACACCTACTACGCGCGACACGGGACGTCCATGGACGAGAAGCACATGCTGCTCCTGTGGTCCTGCACCGTGTCCATGTTCCCCCTGGGCGGCCTGCTGGGCTCGCTGATGGTCGGCGGGCTGGTGGACAAGTGTGGCCGGTGAGCGGAGGGCGCGGTTCTCACTCGCGGGTCACGGGGGAAACCCCGCTGTCTCTGGGTGGTCTACACGAGGTGGGGGCTTGAGGTGACCTTGAAAAGCCTCGTCCCCAAGGTGCCACAGACCTTATGCCCTGAAGCCAGTCCCTGAGGTTCCCGGGACCCTTCCCTTGTCCTTGCACGGGAGCAGCAGCCCCTCTGTCCCCAACCCCGAGGGCGAGGTACCGCCCTTGAGAGCAAAGTTCTGGATGCAACTCCCCTTGGTGCCGTGTCAGCACCTGCAGCAGGTGCTCCGTAAGTGCTTGCCAATCGGGTCTGATGCGTGGCCAGGTGACCCGAGGCTCCAGGTGTGACAGCTGCAGCCTCGCCCCGCAGCTTCACCTGGGCTGCTGATCTGAGGTTGGGGGCTCAGACTGAGTCACTCCTCGTGCCTGTCCCGTGTCTTTGAGATGCACAGTGGCTCTTTGTCCTTTGCTGGGCTTGCCCGGGCTCCCTAATCTGGGTGCCTAAGCCCAGGAGCTGCAAAGAGGTGCCTCCCCAGATAAGGCAGGTGCCCAGGTCAAGGTCCCCAGGGAGGGAGAGTGAGCCAAGGCCTCAGGGTGAGGCACCGGGATGCCATCTGGCCACATCCCACTCGGAGGAATTCGCAATGACACTTGGACTCGATACGAGGAGACCAGCAGTTTTGGGGTGTGCGTGGAGAACCTTCTAAAGTAAAGAACTTTTAAAGAACTGTAGCCCTTCAGTTCCCACACATGGGAGAAAATATCGGCGACTGAAAACCAGTTACGCATTTCAGCGGGACCCATAGGACCCCTTCTTCTAGGTACTTGATTGGCACTTGACATATGTCGGGCACGTGAATGAGGAAACATTCAGTATGCTGTCCTTATGCCATAACCCAGGCTTTTGTGTAATCCAGACTGGGCTGTTCTCAGCTACACCAGTGGCTGGACTGTTCTAGAAGCCCAGGCTTGGCCTCCTCACCTGGACCTCCCGTCACAGAACCTGGGAGCTCAGTGATGGTCTCCTCGCCCCCTCACCTTGCAGACGAGGACACAGACTGCTCTGGTGGAGCCGGCCTTGTCCCAGTGGGTTCCCAACCGCCCTGAGCAGGAGGGGCTGGGCGAGGCCAGGCAGGGGGCGCTGTCCTTTCCGGCCTCGGGGCAGCTGATCCTGGGCTCTCAGCCTGGGCCCCGAGGGCAGCTTTCTCAGAGGAACAGCCGCCCTGGAGAGAAAAGGGGCCTGGGAAACCATCCCACACACCTGGGTGTCTAGCGCTGCCTCGTTGGGGATTTCCATGGGACTCTGTGCTACCCCTCCAGAGGGGTTTCTGTGTTTCTGTTTAAAGATCCCCCCCCACCCCTGCTCCTGGCATTGTCCTCAAAGGCGGGCAGAGTGTGGGCAAATGTCAAAGGCGGGTGCAGCCAGCAGCCACCCCACAGCCGGGACCTCTCTTCCTTCCTCATCCTCCACTGGTGTCTCCTTTGGCAAAGCCCAACCCAGGTTGGGGGTCCGGGCTGTCAAGGGAGCCATTGATGGAAGCCATCAAAGGGCACAGAGTACAGTCTGGAAGGGAGGGATGGTCCTGGGGGGCAGGGCAGCATAGTCCCTTTTTCTAGACTCCCCCTCCCTCTCGTTCATAGACTCCTGGGCTGGCAGCCTTGTCAGGGATCTGAGAGATGCTCTAGTCCAGTGGTTCTCAACCTGTGGGTCGCGACCCCTTTGGGGGTCGAACGACCCTTTCACAGGGGTCGCCTAAGACCATCGGAAAACACATATATAATTACATATTGTTTTTGTGATGAATCACTATGCTTTAATTATGTTCAATTTGTAACAATGAAATTGGGGGTCACCACAACATGAGGAACTGTATTGAAGGGTCGCGGCATCAGGAAGGTTGAGAACCGCTGCTCTAGTCTAACCCGGTGTCCCGCCTGTTGTGGGAATCCCCTGTTCAGCATTCCTGAGGGTCCTCCTCTAGTCTAGTCTCTGCCTGAATGCCACCAGGGACAGGAAGCTCCCTGCCGGAGGCGGCAACCACTCCTCGTCCTTCTCTGCTGTCCGCAGTCAGCTCCGGCTGTTGGCCCCAGACCTTCCTTCCTGGGACTTGTGTCTCGGTCCCAGCTTCCCCGTCCCTCCCAGCCATCGGTCTTCTCAGGCACGTTCCCGCAGGGGGTACCAGCTGCCTGCAGAGTAGAGTCGTGTCAGGACAGCCTCTGCGCCTCAGCCCCCGCCCTCTGGGCTCTGCTGTCCTTGCAGAAAGGGAACCCTGCTGATCAATAACATCTTCGCCATCGTCCCTGCCATCCTGATGGGAGTCAGCAAAGCGGCCAAGGCTTTTGAGCTGATCATTCTTTCCCGAGTGCTGCTGGGAGTCTGCGCAGGTACCTGGAGCGACGGCTAAAGCCCCAAGGCCACGCTCAGGTTCACCAATGGGGGGAAGGGTCTGAGGCCGACATACCCAGCACAGGGGCCCGAGGCTGGAAGCCGGGGAGATGAGGGTCCCCCTGGCCCTGCCCGGCCCGTGTCCCTTCTGGGGCACCTTCCTTCTCCTCTGCCAGACCCTGCGAAGCTCATGCTCTCCCTCCCCCTCACTAACAATAGCTATCAGGGCTTTAAAAATGCACTTTTGGGTGGTGAGCACACAATAGAGTATGCAGAAGTCGTATCATAAGTTTATAGACGTTATTAACCAATGTTACCCCAATAAATTTAATTGTAAAACTTTTCTTAAAAACCCCCACTTTTGCCTTGAAGTGTAACTAACTGAAAGGCTTTACAAGGTATTTTCTGAGGAGGATGTCCAGTGTGCACGGAGGGGGAGGGGCTGCGAGCGAAAGAAACAGGGTTTGGGGCCTCGCTCAGCAGGGGAGCCAGGTTCCTCAACCACAGTGGTTTCTTCTGTGTGTGTGTGTGTGTGTTTTAAGTGATACAAGTTACCTGTGCTTTAGAAAAGTCAGAAAATAGGTCAAAGCAAGAGAATCGTCCCAAAGTCCCACTATCCAGGGCCCCAGCTCTGCAACTAGGAAGGAGAGGACTTTGGCATCATGCCCTGCAGGTGGCCCCTGGGGTCGGAGGATTCTGGAAGGGTCCCCTCAGCAGTGCAAACTAAGCAGCCCACAGGGCCGGTTCTACGTCCCGGAGGGGAGGCGGGGCTTGCAGGGGCGGGGCTTTCTGGGGCGGGGCTTGTTCCAGGAGGCGAGGCTGTGTGGGGAGGCAGGTCTTGTGGGAGGCAGGTCTTGCAGGGGCTGTGCAGGGGCGGAGCTGTGTGGAGAGGCAGGGTCTTGCAGGGGCGGGGCTTGTATCAGGAGGCGTGGCTTGCATGGGACCAGCTGTGCAGGGGGCGGGGCTGTGTGGGGAGGCAGGGTCTTGCGGGGGCGGGGCTATGCAGGGGGCGGGGCTGTGCGATCTACCTGTCAGTGGTGGACACCCAGGAGAAGTTAGGGGGTTATGAGATGGAGCTGAATTACATCCGGGTCCTGGGTCCGGGGGCTGGGACTGCTCTTCTCCCTGATTTTTGTTTTGCTGGAACCAGGCATCTCCTACAGCGCCCTCCCCATGTACCTCGGAGAGCTGGCTCCCAAGAACCTCAGGGGCACTCTGGGAACAATGACCGAGGTTTTTGTCATCGTGGGAGTCTTCCTAGCGCAGATCTTCAGCCTGCAGGCCGTCCTGGGCAATCCTGCAGGTACCCAGGCGGTGCACGCCAAGGTCAAAGGGGACGAGGGAGGGGCCTGGGAGTGGTGTGGGGCCGTGGGCGCTGGGTCCAGTCGTTCGCTCAGCTGTGCCCATGTTATTGGTGGATCAAGCCTGTTGAAGCCAAGAGGTGACCTCTGGGCTGCGCAGTGTGCAGCTTGGTGGACACAGGTGACCTTGATGAGGACAGTGGTGGTGAGTGATGGGGACAAACTGTGCTTGGGACTGGGAGGAGAGGACTGGGACAAGAGGCACAGGCACTCTTGGGAGTTCTGCTGGTGAAGGGAAGGAGAGCTGGCGGGCGCTGGATGGGGGAGTGAGCTGGAGGGGATGTTGTCCCTGGGAAAAATAACCATGCACTTGGCTGCTCACTGGTCCAGAAGCGGGAAGGCGGTGGGACCAGCTGCACGGGGCTGGCCATGGTCACTGTTTGTGGGTGGGCATGGCCCTTGTAGACGTTTTCTGCTGGTTCCTTCCATCTTCTCAGTGGAAGAGGAGGCAGGGCCATTGCCTGAGAGTGGGTGGGAGGGGGTGGGGATGGTGGGAAGTTCGGCGAGGGAGAGGGTGGGACCGCGTCTAGGCCGCGGGTGCAGTGGAGTCTGGTTTTGGGTTTCATTTTACACATTTCCCAGTCAGGCATTCCTTAGTGGGTGGACTTCCGTCCTTGTATTCCCCACGGTGCCTTGAAGGGACTTGGTGCTCAGTGCAAGGTTTTTAGTATCAGCGATTCCCAGGCTGCCCCGAGCAGCTGAACGGTAAACACTCGTCACAGCACGGGCCCTGAGTGGAGGCCACGCTGGCCGGCGGCTGCCCAGAGCCACCTCGTACGCCTGGCACGTGCGGTCTCTTGCAGCCCTCACCACCCTTGATGTGGTACTTTGTCATCATCATCATCATCATCATCATCGTATCGTAATCTTTACTGATGAGAACCCCGAGGCTTGGGGAGGTTAAATAACTCCCAGTTCCCACGTAGCTCAGGGTTACTCGAGTCTCAGCACCGCCTGCCTAGCACAAACCTTCAGAAGGAGCTCAGATAGCCATGCTGCTGGGCCCATCCCCCCGGCCCAGCCTCCAGGGAGGTAGACTTGGGTCGTTTCCAGCCATAAAATTAGAAACAACACCTGCCATTGTTTTCTCTAGGCTCACACATTTAAGTCAAATACCGTTCCTAAGAAAAGCAATGCTCCTCCTGCAGAAGGAATTAATGCCACTTCTCTTTAAAATTATCATTATTCCCTCCATTGGTAAACGTGGAGCCCTGTGTGGGTGGGTCGTGGGCAGCCACCTGGTGGCAGGAACTAGGTCCCTGCTGGCCTTGGCTCTCACCGAGGGCTGGAAGGTCGTGGGCGAGTGACCTTGTAACAGGAGTCAGGCCCTGGGGAAGGTCGGCTGGAGGGCGCCACAGCCCCAGGGACCCTGCGGGTCAGTGTCAAGTTCTGGGTGGTGGTCCCTTGCAGGCTGGCCCGTGCTGTTGGCACTCACGGGGGTCCCCGCGCTGCTGCAGCTCCTGTCTCTGCCCTTCTTCCCCGAGAGCCCGCGCTACACCCTCATCCAGAGAGGAGACGAGGACACGGCTCGACAAGGTACCGGGATGCAGGCTGCCGGCGCCTCCCACGCCCGCCAGACGTCCCTCCATGGCGCCCAACGCTCGGGACAGGTGGTGGCCAGCAGGGAGAGGGGCCCCAAGGAGCAGGTGCCAGTGGGCTAGGAGGAGTCCAGGCAGCTCCGGAGTAAGGCCCAAGGGGGAGCACAAACAAGGTCAGAGCCACGGCTGACCCGTGTTGGCTTGAGAGCCTGACCAGCATGGGATGTGGTTGGGGTTGGGGACACCATCACATGGTTGGGTCCTGGTTGGGTCATGAGCACTCCGCACTGGGAAAATGGGGAGCCGGTGTCCAGAGGTGGGCCGAGCAGGTGGGCCGAGCAGGTGGGCGGCTGCCCTCCGCCCCGAGCACAGGTGAGTGCGGTCAGCCACAGGGGCTGCTCTGCTCCCCGCAGCTCTGAGGAAACTGAGGGGCTGGGCCGATGTGGAGGACGAGATCGAAGAGATGCGCGTGGAGGACCAGGCCGAGAGGGCCGAGGGCCGCCTGTCCGTGCTCAACCTGTTCACCTTCCGGCCCCTGCGGTGGCAGCTCATCTCCATCATCGTGCTCATGGCCGGCCAGCAGCTTTCCGGGGTCAACGCGGTACGTGGGGCCTCGTGGGGCACCTGTGTGCCTGGCAGCCGTGCGGGCAGGGGGTGGAGGGTAGAGGGGGGCTGAGATGAGTGATCGGCCCTGCAGGCGGCCGCAGAGGTGCCTGGCCAGGTTCTCCCTCAGAACTTCTGGTCCATTCGAAAGCCGCTGGATTCAATCAGACGGGCTGCATCCCAGTCTCCTAACGCCATGTCCCAGCTCTTTTCCCAGCTGCCTCCCTCCTGTCCAAGAGCCCCTTGGCCTCCCAAACTGTTTGCTGTAGAGTCAGGAAAGGCAGGCCAGTGGCCGACCCCGTGGGCCGGTCCTCACAGCCCTGGGTTTCTGTTTCAGATTAACTACTACGCAGACATGATCTATACATCCGCTGGCATATCAGCCGCTCACTCCCAGTATGTAACCGTGAGCGCCGGCGTGGTCAACATAGTCATGACCGGTGTTTCGGTGAGCGACCGGGAATACCCTTTCCACTGGGGGGGAGGGGACCCTGGCAGGTGCCCCGCAGACAGACAGGGACCCCACAGAGCCCACTGAGGTGCTGGTGACACCAGTCCCAGGTCACTGAGGGACACAGACTTTGGGATACGCACACGCACACGCACACGTTTCTTCCTTTGTAAAATGGTTACAGCGATTGCAATACCCAGGACGCTGGTGTGGGTCCCGGGCACAGAGACGAAGTTGGCCTTCTCTCTCTAACCTGCACGCGGTGGTGGGCCGCCCCTGTGGGCCTCGCTCGACGGCGGGGACAGTCCCACCTGCAGGACTGGAAGTGACGTGCACGCAGTGACCGTAGAGGGCCCGCCACCGAGTTGGCCTCGGTGTGGCCCCGGTGCTGGCGCTGGCGGTAGGGATGCGGTAGAACTGGAAATGCGTTAGAACTCGGAGAGAGGAAGGAAGGCCAGCCAGGGCAGCGTGGCCCAAGTTGGGAACATCCGAGAGGGTTCGGGCTGAGAGAGAGGTGCGTGTCCGGGAAGTGGAGGAGGACGTGCGTGGGGTGACTGGGCCTCGAGACGGGAGGTCAGATCCTGGCTGCTCACCGCCTGAATTGGAGCAGCAGGTGTCAGGGGGGGCCATTCTAAAACGTAGGATTTATTATTGTTCAGGGAGGGGTAGGCCGGCATAGCAGGAGGTGATTGCCATTGGAAAGACAGTCTGCCACTCCTAGTTCCAAACTGTGTGAGGAGGGAGGGGCAGGCCACGCCACTCAGGGCCACGCCGGGAGGCACCAGGGTCAGCCGGGAGGCGGAGGGAGCAGGGGAACGCGGGCAAGAGCCTGCATTGTGGTTTCTGTGGGACCACGGGGTGAGCAGGCTCAGGCCTGGCCCGTGTGAACAGTTTCAGGGATTCTGGGATGCGGGGGCTGCCCGGGTTGTCTGGTACCTGCCCTGGGTGATCAGGACAGGGGGACAGCAGCCCTGGGTGTGAGCGCCCCCTGGAGGAGGAGGTCGGAGGTGCGGGCTCTGGATGGGGCAAACTTTTTGACTCGAGGGCCACAATGGGTTCTTAAACTGGACCGGAGGGCCGGAACAAAAGCATGGATGGAGTGTTTGTGTGAACTAATATAAATTCAAAGTAAACATCATTACATAAAAGGGTACGGTCTTTTTTTTTTTTAGTTTTATTCATTTCAAACGGGCCGGATCCGGCCCGCGGGCCGTAGTTTGCCCACAGCTGGACCTTTAGTTTCACCTGAAAGGCACATTCACGGGCGATGTTGGCTCTCTAGAAACTGGCCAACCACCGTAGGAACAGTCCTTCCAGGGGTCAGCAGGGCCCCAAGATGGCAAAGCATCAAATGCAGAAACTAGAAAATGTAGAAGGGGTGGAGGGCCAAGAGTTCCGGGCGCCCTGGGCCTGGAGGCTCCTCACGTCCTCCCTCCCCACAGGCCGGCACCGTGGAGTGGCTGGGCAGACGGCTCCTCCTGCTGGTCGGCTATGGCATCTGCGGCTCGGCCTGCCTGGTGCTGACGCTGGCGCTCCTCTTCCAGGTCTGGTTCCTTTCTGGGCACCTGGCACCCGGCACCCCCTCCCCACCCTCAGGACCCAGAGCCGCAGGCGGGTGGGAGGTCCCGGTGACAGACCGGCTCCAATAGACCAGGGTGGGTCTCAGCCAGTCTGGCTCCACACGCCTTCAATGCAAGTATTGTGCGTTGCTGTTTTTTTGTTTTGCTTTGTTTTTTTAACCCTCGCCCGAGGAGATTTTCCCATTGATTTTCTAGAGAGAGTGGAAGGGAGTGGTGACAGTGACCTGTGCAGCTGGGTCGGTTGAAGTCTGTTCCCCTGGTTTTGTGTCGGCCATTGTCCTGGCTGTGGGGAGATGGCCCACCCGCTTTCCTGGTCCCCGGGCTTCTAGAAGGATCCTCTCAGCTAGCGTGGAGTCCTGGCCCCGGCGCCATCCTGCTGATTGTCTCACCTGGGCTGTTGCTCGACCCCCCAGGGCCCTCCTGGTCCGAGTTCAGGCTCTCGGTGCTGAGTCCACATCTCTAGGTTTGAAACAATAATGTCCCGCTCACAGGCGTGTCATGGGGATTAATGGTTAACGTTGTGATGGGTGGAGAGTGAGTGAGCTCATGGCAGGCAGGTAGGGCTGGAGGGATCCTCTGGGAGCTGGAATGCTGGCCAGCCCTGGTTTCATCTTCCTCCTGCTCTTGCCCAGCACCCTCGAGGCCCTCCCACGTGGGTGAGCAGAAATCCAGGCTCCTCCCTGTGGTGGGAAGGCGCCTGGTGTGGTGGACTCACCTGCCCTGAGCTCTCCAAGGCCGCAGGCGGGTGGGAGGTCCCCTAACAGACCGGCACCGACAGCCCTGCTCTCCCCACAGAGCGCGGTCCATGGGCTGTCCTACCTCGGCGTCATCTGCGTCTTCTCCTACATCGCGGGACATTCCATTGGGCCCAGTGAGTACCCGCACCCCCTAGCCCTCCACAGATAGAGCCCTAGCTGGTTTGGCTCAGTAGATAGAGCATCAGCCTGCGGACTGAAGGCTCCCAGGTTCAATTCTGGTCAAGGGCACATGCCCGGGTTGCAGGGTCGATTCTCTATTGGAGGGCAGGCAGGAGGCAGCTGATCAATGATTCTCTCTCATCATTGATGTTTCTCTCTCTCTCTTGCTCTCCCTTCCTCTCTGAAATTAATAAAAATATACATTTTTTTAAACCATAGATAGATATACAGTAAATAAACAGATATACAGTGTACCTGTGGTGGTGAAACTTTATAAGGGATGATGATTAGGAAAAAATGGGTTTATAAATTTTAGACAAGTCTCCTTAATGACAAAAGGTGGAGAAACAGACCTCAGGCAAGGTGCGTGCAGCAGGGGCCTGCCATTCCCCAGACCTACCACAGGGGGCAGCACTTCCCAGACACAAGCACTCATTGAGCTCTGCTCCCCTTCATTGAGAATTTCAAAATGGCACCAACACCGGGGAGAGTGGACTCGGTGTGACCTCGAGGGCCCCGAGGGAGGTTGTCCCCCCGCCCCATGCCACTGCAGCCCTGGTGCGCCCGGAGGAGCCAGCGGGGAAGGAAGCAGGGCGCTGGCTAGAGATGCCGGCTCCTCCCTGGCCATCTAGGACCCAGGAGGCCTGGGGCCTACAGTTCCATCGTGTTTGCCTGATCGGAGGGGCTGGGGCTGGGCGAGGGCCCCCCCGAGCCCGCTGCGCCCCACTGGCCCTGTGCTCTCTGCCCTCGAGGTCCCGTCCCCTCTGTGGTGAGGACTGAGATCTTCCTGCAGTCCTCCCGGCCGGCCGCCTTCATGGTGGACGGGGCTGTGCACTGGCTCACCAACTTCATCGTGGGCTTCATGTTCCCTTCCGTCCAGGTGAGCAGGTGGTGGGCGGGAAGCATGGTGGGTGGCCCCTTGCCCCCCTCCCTGTCCCACCCTGCCCACCCCCAGGCAGAGAGCCTTGGGGAACCAAGCACAGGCTCCTTCTACTAAGAGCATCAGCTATTTCGGCATACGTGGTACCTTATTGGACAAACTTATTGGTCAACACAAAACTGGCCACCGAGGAACTCCCGGGTGGCGCCCCGAGGCCTCCCCGGGAGCAGCCCCTGTCCTTTCTTCCTCCGTTCCCTCCTGTTTTCTTGTCTCTCGGCCCAGGAGGCCATCGGGGCCTACAGTTTCATCGTGTTTGCCGGAATCTGCCTCCTCACTGCTGTTTACATCTACATGGTGATTCCTGAGACCAAGGGCCAGACATTTGTGGAGATAAACCGAATATTTGCCAAGAGAAACGGAGTGGAGATTCCAGAGCCGCGAGAAGAAACCACAGGTGTTGAGCCTCGCGCGTCTCCGCCCGCAAAGGAAACTTTCTTCTGATGGCTCTGCAGGTGCCACACCACACTCGGAGGCCAGTCCCCGAGAAAGGGACTCCCCCCAGGCCTCACGGGAGGGTCACAGCTCTGAGCTTTCTGCGCCCGCAGTGGCAACTGGAAGGCTTTGGAAAGATCAGTCCCTGGTTTGGTGGAGACGTGGTTAGCTTCCAGCCGTAATTACCGGGTGGTGTGACTCCGGAGAATGGGCAGGCCCTCCGCATTGATTGGCAGGACTCGGTGCTCTGACTATGGATGTAGGGGTCAGAGACTCATGGAATACTGCATGGATGTACTTTTATAAAGTAAAATGTTTCAAGTTCAGCTATTCATAGGGAGACCTGAATTCCAATCAATGTATTGGCTTGCGAATGAAAGGAACTAGAGGCCAAGGCTCCGGATTCCACTGCCGCTCACGCTCCGTGCCGTGGCTTGCACGTATTCTGGTCAGCGTCACAGCCTGCAGGGACAGCTGCGCAAGAGAGGTAACAGGTGTTCTTGGGCCTGTTTAGAAAAACGCCCTCTCTGGGTGGGTCAGTTGACCTCTGCCTTGGAAACAGGAGAGCACTGTATCGAAAGATACAAAGTACTAAAGCTCACTCAGTAGGAAATAGACAGCCTGTGTAGTCCTACATCCACCAAAGAAATTGAATCTGTGGTTAAAAACCTTTCCACAAAGAAAACCCCAGGCCCAAATGGGTTCACTGGTGAATTCTACCAAACATTTAAGGAAGAAATAATACCAATTTGACACAAAGTCTTCCAGAAAATTAAAGAGGAAGGAATACTTCTGAATTCATTGTAGGAAGAAGTCATCATTATTCCGATTCCAAAGCCAAACTAACGATGTTACAAGAAAACTACAGATTAACACCCCGCATGAACATAGATACAAATTTTACCAGATTTTACCATAGATACCAGATTTTAGCAAATAGAACACAATAATAAGGATAATAATATATTCTGACCAAGTGGGCTTGTTCTAGGAATGCAAGGTTGGCTTAATCCTCCACAAATTTATCTATAGATTCAACACAATTAGAACCAAAATTGCAGCAGGCCTTTTTTGGGCGGGGAGGGTAGAAATTGACAAGCCCATTCTACAATTTATGTGGAAATGCAAAAAAACCTAAAGTAACCAAACCAACTTTGAGAAAGATGAAGTTGGAGGACTTATTACCTCATGTCAATACTCATATAAAACTACAGGTATCAAAACAGCATGGTTGGTATAGCAGGTAGATCAATGGAGAACAAGAAAGAACCCAGAAATAAACCTCCACATCCAGAGATAACTGATTTTTGTCTAAAGCAATCTGAATGGTGACAGGATAGTATTTCCAACAAATGCACTGGGGTATAATTATATCCATATGTGGGAAAAAAGAACTTTATCCATACCTTACATTAATGCAAAATGGATCACAAGCCTAAATTAAGACTTAATAAAACTTCTAAAATAGAACATAGGAGATAAATATTTATGAGCTTGGATTACACAAAAATAACACCAAAAGCACAATTCACAAAAGAAAATATTGCTAAATTGGACTTTGATACAATTAAGAACTTCTGCTATTTGTAAGACACTATTATGAATATAAAAAGACAACCACAGACTGACACATATATATGCAAACCTCATATCTGAGAAAGACGTGTATCTAAATGTATAAATGTGTAATGAATAAAGAACTCTCGCCATAGCCGGTTTGGCTCAGTGGATAGAGCGTCGGCCTGCGGACTCAGGGGTCCCGGGTTCGATTCCGGTCAAGGGCATGTACCTTGGTTGCGGGCACATCCCCAGTGGGGGGTGTGCAGGAGGCAGCTGATCGATGTTTCTCTCTCATGGATGTTTCTAACTCTCTATCCCTCTCCCTTCCTCTCTGTAGAAAATCAATAAAATATATTTT
>NW_005365764.1:0-580 GCF_000412655.1 Myotis brandtii | reverse complement strand
TCTGACTGCCAGCTTGGGCCCAATCCCCCAGGGAGCGGGCCTAAGCCAGCAGGTGGACATCCTCCGAGGGGTCCCAGACTGCAAGAGGGCATAGGCCGGGCTGAGGGACCCCCCCCCGAGGGCACAAATTTCTGTGCACCGGGCCTCTAGTATATATATAAAAGGCTAACATGCTAAGTGTTGGACCGTCCGACCGGTAGCTATAATGCGCATTGACAACCAGGTGGCAGACTCTCAACGCAGAAGCTGTGCAGCTGCAGCAACTTGGCAGAGGCGGTTCTCAGGTGACACACCCCAAAACCAGAGAGGAGGGAGCCCGATTCCTCGCAGGGCCGCATGATTCCTCCTTCGGCCGTGGGTTATGTTGTCGCTGGGGCACTTTTGGCCCCGAATCTGGTTTACCACACACTTGTGTTTGCATTCCACACCCTGTACGACAGCAACTTTGCAGAGTGCCCTCTTGCACTCTGGGACCCCCTCGGAGGATGTCGGAGAGCCAGTTGTGGCCCGATCCCTGCAGGCCAGGCAGAGGGACCCTACCTGCAGAGGGACCCTGCTCACTCCGCAGACACCCTTCAAG
>NW_005365763.1:2211398-2214586 GCF_000412655.1 Myotis brandtii | reverse complement strand
CTGGACAAAAATTGTCCACCTATGGATGAGGACAGTGTGGGGGGGTAAAGTCAGAGGGTGGTGTGGGAACTGGGTGAAGGGGAGCTATGGGGGAAAAAAAGAGGAACAACTGTAATAATCTGAACATTAAAGATTTAAGAAAAAGAATATTATATAACAAGGAACTAATTGGAAGGCAGCTGATTATTAGAGTTGAGGTTCCTGAGCTCAGGGTTCTTCAGCTGCAACACAAACCCATAACATGCTCAACAATCACCTTGGCTGTTCCATTTCACCCCTGTGACACTTGGGGACTGTGGCAAGGGAAACCAGTGTGAGCATGAAGCTGGTGCTTCCTGCTGTGCAAAGTCTTTTGTCTCCAACCTGGAAGTTTCATGTTTTCTACCAGCATTTATGAAAGTGTGGCAACTTGTCTGCTTGCAAGCAGTGTCAATTCTCAGACCCTTCACAGTTTACATTTGTTAAGGTAAGTTACAGCTCAATAGGTAAGTTACAATATGAAAAGAAAGTTGCTCATACAGAAGTATGAGTATCAATACTAGTTCAGCTTGGTGGTAGTGATTGGGAGAATAGAGTCTGTAGGATGAGTAGGACTTTTACTCATAGAGAAGAATAAAGATATTTCTAATAGAGGAACAGTGTACATGAAGGCAAAGAGTTATTAAGGGACCTGATTTGTCTAGAGACAGTAGAAAGTTTGGTGTAACAGAATGATTTTGTGAATACTGAAGATAATATTGGAAAGTATTAGCCCATTAAAGGAGGGTATGTTCAAAACTATAAAACATAGCTGTAAATTGCAGTTTTCTCACCTTATTTTCAAACAAATTAATTATCTCAGAAGTAAACATGTCTTTGAGCAACTTGACTATTCTGGACAAATTTCAAGTTCAAGTAGTATTATTATCCTATATAATAAAAGCCTAATATGCTAAGTGTCTTGTCATCTGGTCGGCCGTTCAACCAATCAAAGGGTAATATGCTAATGATATTCTAAGACTGCTCAACCTCTCGCTATGATGTGCACTGACCACCAGGGGGCAGACCCTGTGATCAGCAGGTTAGCTTGCTCCTGGGGTCTGGCCAATCGGGACTGAGCGAGACAGGCTGACACACCCTGGAGCCCTCCTTCAGTCACTCCCTGGTGGGTCAACCTCCTGCATCCCTCCCTGGCCCCAATCGTGTACCGGTGGGGTCCCTCAACCTGGCCTGCATCCTCTCGAAATCTGGGACCCCTCAGGGGAAGTTGGAGAGCTGGTTTTGGCCTGATTCTGCAGGCCAGGCTGAGGGACCCCACTGGTGCACGAATTCATGCACCAGGCCTCTAGTTTTTTAACAAAGGAAATTGTTTGAATGTATAAGTATGTTTACTTTTTTTAAAACCTTGTAAGACATGCTAAAGAAGTTAATGGATTTGGGGATCACAAAATAATAGATTTTTGTTTGTATGTCTTTTTAAAAATTTTATTTTATTGACTTGAGAGGGAGAGAGAGACATTGATTTGTTGTTTCACTTATTTATGCATTCATTAATTGATTCTTGTATGTGCCTGACTGGGGATTGAACCCACAACCTTAGCATATCAGGACGATGCTCTAACCAATTGAGCTACCCAGCTACGGCTGTATACCTCTTCTTAATACATATAAGTTATTGTTCATCATGTATACATACTTCTAATATATTCCAAAAATGTCTGAAAAATACCTATTCTAAGATCAAGTGCTGTAGCTTAAGTTGTTTTTCTTTTAAATATCAGTTTTCACATTTTTATTTTATAGTATTCTTTATCAGCACAGATAGGTAAAGCCTATAAATAGAATTGTACATGTGGAATCTGGAAATAAACTTAAGATTCTTCTAGACTATTATTCTTCTGCAAGCTTGATGTAATTGTTCTACCACTAAAGGTAAAAATTGTTGTCTTAATTAATAAAAACCATTAGGCTAATAGACATAAATTTTAATTTTCCATTTTGCTTCCTTAAAATTTTTGCATAATTTTTGCCTTATATTTTTCAAAAGAGAATCTACATAAGATAGCATCTGAATTAGAATTGAATTATTTATTAACTGTTAAAAGTATAGAAATAATCATTTTATAGTATTCGTTTAGAAATGTCTCAATTTCCAGGCACTATGTCTCTTACCTGAGTTTAAGTTCTCTAAATCCTTACTTTCATAGAGGGACCCGAGACTTCCTTGAAGGTTATGAAATTTGTCCAGATGAAAGATTGGAAACCCTGTGTTATGAATATGTTTCCTGCTTTCCCACTGCCCTGGAGCCCTCTTCTGTTTTTCTTCCTCCTTCTTACTACCAGGTACCCACTCACAGATATAGTCATTTCTCTTTCTCCCAATCTTTAGTAGGGTTGATTGGTTAGAAATGGCCAGGAAAAAGGGTGAAAAACTTAAATGAGAATGAACATGGATGAGAGCCCATGATGACATGGAAAGAAAACAAAGTGATATGAACAACAGGAAAGACTGTTGGGTGCTGGAACTCTTCTTAATCCTAATCCTAATCCTAATCCTAATCATGGTGGCTACAATTTTACTGTATGGTCATTTAAAATAAAAGTAAAGGCTTGATCCCCAGCAGGGCATGCAGGAGGCAGCCCCTATCAATGTTGATGCATCGATGTTTCTATCTCTCCCTCTTCCTTCATCTCTCTCTCTCAAAAAAAAATCAATTAAAATAAATAAATAAATAAATAAGTAAATACAGAAAACAAAGTGTAAACCAGTGCATGGGATCATGCCTCCAGTTTTTTCTATCTTCCACAACAGTTATATGGGAAAGTGATAAGGATCTAGGCCAGTGGTAGGCAAACTCATTAGTCAACAGAGCCAAATATCAACAGTAAAACTATTGAAATTTCTTTTGAGAGCCAAATTTTTTAAACTTAAACTATATAGGTAGGTACATTGTTATTAACTTAATTAGGGTACTCCTAAGGCTTAGGAAGAGCCACATTCAAGGGGCCAAAGAGCCGCAAGTGGCTCGAGAGCCGCAGTTTGCCGACCACGGATCTAGGCTATGAGTGAGTAACTTATTACAAATAGGGTAGGTTAAAGACCCACCAAATTTACACATATGCTGATTTCTAAGACTACATATTGTGAATGCTTCACTTTGTTTTTTCTTCTGTGTCCCCCCCCCTCCCCCCCCCCCCCCCCTCCGCAC
>NW_005365763.1:2206800-2210009 GCF_000412655.1 Myotis brandtii | reverse complement strand
ATTAGCAAAAGACACCTTTTTGGAAGCAAGAGGTTGGTAACAATTTTTTCAGTTTGGTGTGAAACATGAAAATTTATTTTATTAAGTATTAAACCATTGTACAATTCTTACTATATTATTAGTCTTATTTGCTCTCCCACAGATATCTGAGTAAACCATAAGGCATTGATACCCAATTAAATCTCTTAACCTTGCATATGTAAATATGCTATTTTAGAAATTTATTTGCATAATCTTGATGTTGAGCATACTTAAGCACTTAAGACCCATTTGGCACTTTTGGTCAACTACCTTCCTTTGCCCAGAGACTATGTTTTTTAGCCCATTTATCCTTGTTCTAAATTAGCTTCCTTCCAGACTTGTTACATTTGATTTGCTCTGCTTTCTTTGTCTCTTTCTTCTTAAATGGGATGACCTACATTACTTATTTTTATTAAGTTACAAGTTCTCCATCTCTATCATCACATTTATCTGGGTGGATCATGATTCATGTTCTAACCCCAGTGACACACATACTTTTAATATGACGTAACAGTTAAGAAAATATCTTCTCTCCTTCTTTCACTTGTCACGTATTATTTATTGCATTCCTTTACTCATATTCACCCTCTAGTCCCAGTTCTGAGAAATCACCTTCTAAATGAACTCTCAAATGATATAAGTATTGGTATTTCTTTAAAATCAGCTCTCAATACAGCTTTAATCTTATTAAATTACCTGTCTGAATGTGACTGCAAAGAAACGTAAAGGATTCATAGATAATATTTTTTTATGTAAAAGAGAATACATTTTCTTTTCTTTTTTGTTGCCTAAGTCCACACTTCATTCCCATTTCCTTAGCTTTTCTCTGATGTTCTCTTCCTGACCCATTTACCACCCAGGATTCCACATTGTTTATTCCTCAGGTCTGCTCAGGCTCCTCTGGGCTATGACAGTTTCTCAGAGGACCCTGGCTTTGATGACCTCCGCGGTTTTCAGGATGCGGCAAGGCCTGTTTAGAAAATCTCTCTCTGGGATTGCCTGCTGTTTCTCTCTGGATACCCTGGTTACTGCCTCTCTACCCTCAAAGTCCAGCGCCATCAGCCTCCTGGGCTCTGGGCTCAACAAGTCACATTTTCAGCATCTGGGTTTCTGCTCAGAAAGTTACAGTTCTATTCCTGACCTGAAGTGACAGCCACAGTGAAAAAAGAAAAGGACAGTGTCCTGAGAGAACACATATGTGGAGCGCTTCCGAGGAGCGGGCACCCGCGTGGCTGCATGCCCGCTGTGCCCACCTTCTCACTAGGCTGACCTCTGTGGAGGAGATGCTGTGGGAAACAGGCCACAGCCAAGCAGGTGAGCGGGGAAAGGATTTCTTAGGATAGGGGATGTGGGGGGAGGGAGGACTGGGGAGACAGCCTGCTCAGCCTTGGCACCGGGGGCGGATCCGGCCAGCCCTGCTCACACGGCGTGCTGGGTCCACCTTGGTCCCGAGTGTCACTCCGAGTGGAACTGTTCTAAGCGTGTGCCCACTGTCCCCTGGAGCACACTGCGTCGCCTCGCCGGGGGTGCTCTGTGTGGGGCGGACGGACAGCGGTGGTGCAGAGGCCTGCTGGCTGCGCCAGGTGTCTTGGCACTGGCTTCCTCTCAGCCTCTGCTCCATGGCCCTCAAAAGCAGCTGTTCGCTTGGCTGAAATTCTATAATTAGTACGCTGCAAGGGATTTTAACCAGACGTTTCCATGGCAATCTGGCGTCTTGACGGCTTGTCTTCTTCTGGGCAAGGCTTGCCAGGATGTTCGGATGCTCGAGAAAACGTGAATGACGAGCTCATCGTCCCTGCGCTGACAGGACAGACAGAAGGCCTCCCCAGTTCCATCTGCGAGGGCACAGTGCAGGGGTCACCTTCACTGCCCACCCACTGTGAGCAGCTGACCCTGATGGAAGCTGCACATCTCACTTCCCCACGGAGCTCCTAAAACATGGGCGTCCTGTCCAGGCTGGTGATCTGGATGTCGCTGGGCCCGTGGGATTTGAATAAGTGAGCACTGATCTTGGTGGGCGCTTTCCAGAGCAGCGTCACAGTCGAGCTCTGAGGACTAGGTGTTCCAACTCAGTCCCCAGAGAGAGGCAGGAGCAAGGCAGGAAAAGCAGGAAGGAAAAGGAGGAGGATCTGGGCCTGGGAAGGAACCGAGGGTGCAGCCCAGGGCAGAAAAAGGGTGTGGGAAGAAGGGGAGAAGTGGAAGAGGAGGGAGAGGAAGGGGGAAGGGCAAAGAAATGCGGAGAGGAGAGGAAAAGAGGGGATGGGGAAGGGGAGGAAGGAGCAGAGGTCTGGAAGGGAATGAAGGCCGTTTTCTTTTCTTTTTAAATAGTTTTGAACCAGAATTTTCTAGGAGAGTAAAAGACTGTTCATTTGGTTCCACCTTCCCATACAGAAAATCTTAGGGGCTCCTTGCTTTTCTGATTAGAGACCTTGTACTTTTCTTTTTCTTTAAGTGTACAGTTGGGCGATTAAAAAAAAAATTACTGACTATTTTTTAGAATAGCTTTAGAATTTACACAGAAATTGAACAGTTAATAAGGAGTTCCCATATACCTTCTTTCACTGCACCCCCCTGTTTTCCATATTAACATCTTACATTAATATGGAAATTTGTTACAATTAATGAATCTATTTTGATATTGTTAATTAAAATCTAAAGCTTCAGGACAGAACCTGGGCTTGTGTAGCCCGCCCCCATCCAAGGAACAGCAGCCTCCTGTTCACCACACCCTCTGTCTGAGGAACAGCAGCTGTGTGTGAAGCCTCCCCCCACCAGCCAGAGGAGCCACCACAGCAGTGAACAGCACCCACCACAGGAGCTGCTCCCAACTGAGGAGCAGCTGCTACCACAACCGCCCGATGAACAACCACAGCCCGAGGAGCCACTGCCACCCAGGGAGCAGACACTGAAAGACTCAACATCTAGATATGTCCGTGAGGTCAAACATGGGTAGACAAAGAAACCCCCAAAGGAAAGAAAAGGAGGACTCGCCAGAAAAGCAGCTAAGTGAAACCGAGGCATGCAGCATGACAGAAAAAGAATTCAGATTAAGGGTCCTAGAATGCATAAACCGGATGGAGGAAAAAATCAACAACTTATGCAAGAAGCAAGAAGAAACAGATGAAAAAAATCAATAAATTATGTAAGAACCAAGAAGAAATGAAGAGTGATATAGCTGCAATAAAAAA
>NW_005365763.1:2199653-2206130 GCF_000412655.1 Myotis brandtii | reverse complement strand
AGTGCTGCAGGAACTTTGGCCTGGAAGTGCGCGAGCACCTTGGAACTGATCCTGCGCGCACTTTGGGCTTCGGAGCCCTGGGCTGGGAGCAATCGCGCGAACGGGAATTTGTCTGCCTAGCACAGGCCCAAGGATCCCTTTTCTCGGGGCAGGAGGCAGCACCAAGCACCAGTGACTTGACTGTGTTTCTTATCACCTGCGCCTGAGATCCTGATTCCCTGTGCATTCATACTAAGAGCCAGTGAATCCAATTCCTGGTGCAAGGGCACACAGGGACCCTGATTCTCAAGGCGAAGTCGCGCAAAGCAACAGAGACTCTGATACTGGACTCTTGGGGAACTCTGACTCCTGGCGCATGCTAGGGGGCTCTGGTTTTCAACACGCTCCAGGGGGGTCTCTATTTCAGCACGGTGCAGGCAGGGTCCCTAATTCTAAGGGCACATACGAGGCCACATTGAGCGCTGGCAACACTGACTCAGAGCGAGCCTGGTTCCCACCAACCAACAACAACCACACATCTTAGTGTCAGAGCTCTTCAGTGACACTAAGGTGGTGGGAGGCTCCCACTGCACACGGCCCAGGCCCACGCAACCCGACCTTTGATCCATCGGGAGATAAGCAGAATGAAGAAACGACACAACACCCAGAGGAAAGACAATGAGGAATCACCAAGAAAGGAAATTAATGAAGTTGAAGCGTGCAACATGACAGAAAAAGAATTCAGAATAATGGTTGTACAATTCATTCACCGGATGGATGAGAAAATCAACAACCTATGCAAGAATCAGGAAGAAATGAAAAGTGATATAGCTACAATCAAAAACACCATGGAAAGTTTCAACAGCAGGCTGAAAGAAGCAGAGGACCGAATTAGTGAGTTAGAAGATAAGGCAGAGAAACAAGCTCAATCTGAACAGCAACTGGAGAAAAAAATTAAAAAACAGGAGGAGAGCCTAAGGGAGCTTCGGGACAACATGAAACGAAGTAACATACGCATAATAGGGCTGCAAGAGGGACAAGAAGAGCAGCAAGGATTAGAAAATCTATTTGAAGAAATAATGACAGAAAACTTCCCAGATATGGGGAAGAAAAAAGTTACACAAGTACAGAGAGTCCCAGGCAAGATGAACCCCAAAAGACCCACACCAAGACACGTCATAATAACGATGGCAAATGTACAAGACAAAGAGAGAATCTTAAAGGCTGCAAGAGAGAAACAGAGAGTTACCTACAAAGGATCCCCCATCAGATTATCAAACGATTTCTCAACAGAAACACATCAGGCCAGGAAAGAATGGACAGAAATTTACAAAGTGATGCAAAGCAAAGGACTGAATCCAAGAATACTCTATCCAGCAAGGCTATCATTCAAAATTGAAGGGGAAATAAGAAGCTTCACAGACAAAAAAAGGCTAAGGGAGTTCATCACCACCAAGCCAGCAATGCAAGAAATGCTAAAGGGACTGGTGTAAAAAGAAGAAATAAAAAGCCCAGAAAGAAAACAGCCACACAAAAAAAGAAATGGCTACAAACAAGTACCTTTCAATAATAACTTTAAACGTAAATGGACTAAATGGTCCAATCAAAAGACATCGAGTGGCTGAATGGATAAAAAAACATGACCCATACATTTGCTGTCTACAAGAGACCCACCTCATTAAAAGGGACTCACACAGACTGAAAGTGAAGGGATGGAAAAATATCTTTCAGGCAAATGGAAATGAAAAAAAAGCTGGGGTAGCAATACTTATATCCGACAAAATAGACCTCAAAGTGAAGGCCATAACAAGAGATAAGGAAGGCCACTTCATAATACTAAAGGGATCAATACAACAAGAGGATATAACCCTGATAAACATATATGCACCCAATGCAGGAGCACCCACATACATAAGAAAACTCCTGGAAGACATCAGGGGAGAGATCGACAACAATACAATCATAGTAGGGGACTTTAATACACCACTGACATCACTGGATAAATCCGCTAGACAAAAACTCAGCAAAGAAACAGCAATCCTAAATGACTCACTAGATCAGATGGACTTAATTGACATCTTCAGAACACTTCACCCCAAAGCAACAAAATATACGTTCTTCTCAAGTGCTCATGGGACATCTTCAAAAATAGACCACATATTGGGTCACAAACAAAGTCTCCCCAAATTCAAGAAGATTGAAATCATACCAAGCATCTTCTCAGACCACAAGGGCATAATATTAGAAATAAACTACAATAAAAACAACTCAAAATACTAAAAAAATAAAGTAAAATAAAATAAAATAAAAATAAAAATAAAATAAAAGACAGAACCTGGCTGGAGATCCTGGATAGAACCAGGCCAGAGAACCCAACCATGCTGGTCAACTGAAAAAAAAAATAAATAAATAAATAAATAAATAAATAAATAAATAAATAAAATAAAATCTAAAGGTTCAGATTTCCTTGTGTTTTGTTTTGTTTTGTTTTATTTTACCTAATGTCCTTTTTCTGTTCTAGGATCTTATCCAGTATATCACATTACATTCACTACTCATGTCTCCTCTTGTGACCATTTCTCAGACATGTTTTTATAACCTTGATAGTTTGAGAAGTACTGGTCAGGTATTTTGTAGAATGCCCCTCTATTGGAATTTGTATGATGTTTTTCTCATTATTAGATTAGAATATATGGGTTTGAAGTAGGAAGATCACAGAGGTAAAGTGCCATTCTCATCGCATCACATCAAGGGACCTGATTATCAACAATGAGTTATCATTGTTAATGCTGATCATAATCATCTAGCTGAGGTAGTATTTGTCAGCTTTAGGCATGGTAAAGTTACCCTTTTATTTATTTATTTATTAGTAATTTTTTAAATAATTCTTTATTGTTGAAAGTATTACATATTTCCCCTTTTTACCCCCATTGACCCCCTCCAGTTCACCCCTGTTCCCTGCCCCAGGCCCTCACCGCTCCATTGTCTGTGGGCCATTCATATATGCATGCAAGATTCTTGGTTGATTACTTCCCACCCACCCATCCTCTCACACCTTCTTTATGAGATTCCACACTCTGTTCCATGCTTCCATGTCTCTGGATCTACTCCATTCATCAGTTTATTTTGTTAATTAGATTCCACATATGAGTGAGATCATGTGATACTTGTCTTTCTCTGACTGACTTCTTTCACTTAACATGATTCTCTCCATGTCCCTCCATGCTGTCTCAAAGGATAAGAGGTCCTTCTTTTTTACTGCTGCATAGTATTCCATGGTATAAATGTGCCACAGCTTTTTTATCCACTCATCTACTGATGGGCACTTGGGCTGTCTCCAGATCTTAGCTATTGTAAATTGTGCTGCTATGAACATAGGGGTGCATTTATTCTTTCTGATTGGTGTTTTGGTTTTCTTAGGATATATTCCTAGAAGTGGGATCACTGGGTCAAATGGAAGTTCCATATTTAATTTTTTGAGGAAACTCCATACTATTTTCCATAGTGGCTGCACCAGTCTGCCTTGCCATCAGCAGTGTACTAGGCTTCCCTTTATTCCACATCCCCTCCAACACTTGCCGTTTGTTAATTTGTTGATGGTAGCCATTCTGCCAGGTTTGAGGTGATACCTCATTGTCATTTTAATTTGCATCTCTCTGATGATCAGTGACTGAGCATTTTTTCATATGTCTCTTGGCCATCTATATGTCCTCTTGGAGAAGTGTCTATTTAGGTCCGTTGCCCATTTGTTAATTGGATTGTTTGTCTTCCTTTTGTTAAATTGTATGAGTTCCTTATATATTTTAGATATTAACCCTTCATCAGATGTATCATTGCCAAATATGTTCTCCTATACATTGGGTTCCCTTTTTGTTTTGTTGATGGTTTCTTTTGACGTGCAGAAGCATTTTGTTTTTATGTAGTTTCATTTGTTTATTTTCTCCTTAGTTTCCTTTGCCTTAGGAGATGTATCCATAAACATATTGCTACAAGAGATGTCTAAGATTTTGCTGCCTATGGTTTCTTCTAGGATTTTTATGGTTCCAAGACTTACATTTAAGTCTTTTATCCATTTTTTAGTGTATTCTTGTGTATGGTGTAAGTTGGTGGTCTAGTTTCATTTTTTCCCATGTATCTGTCTAAATTTCTCAACATCATTTATTGAAGAGATTATTTTGACTCCATTGTCAAATATTAATTGAGTGTAATGACTTGGGTCAATTTCTGGGATCTCTGTTCTGTTCCTTTGATCTGTATGCCTGTTCTTGTGCTAGTACTAGGCTGTTTTGATTACAGTGGTTTTGTAGTATAACTTGGAATCTGGTATTATGATTCCTCCAACTTTGTTTTTCTTTTTCAAGATTGCTACAGCTATTTGGGGTCTTTTTTGAGTCCATATAAATTTTGGTCTATTTGTTCTAGATCTGTGAAATATGTTGTTGGTATTTTAATAGGAATTGCACTGAATCTGTAGATTGCCTTGGGTAGTATGGACATTTTAATGATTTTGATTCAACCAATCCATGAGCACGGTATATTTTTCCACTTGTTTATGTCTTTTTTCAACATCCTGCAGTTTTCCAAATACAGGTCTTTTGCCTCCTTGGTTAAGTTTATTCCTAAGTATCTTAAATTTTTTGTTGCAATGGTAAATGGGATTGTTTAGTTTCTCTTTCTGAGAATTCATTATTGATTATAAAAAAGTCACTGATTTTTGGGTGTTGATTTTGTATCCTGCTACATTGCTAAATTTATTTATTAAATCTAGTAGTTTTTTGGTGGTCTTTAGGGTTTTCTATGTACCATATCATGTCACCTGTGATAAATGAAAGTTTTACTTCCTCCTTTCCAATTTAGATGCCGTTTATTTCTTCTTCTTGTCTGGTTGCTGTGGCTAGGACTTCCAGTACTATGTTTAATAAGAGTGGTGAAAGTCGACATCCCTGTCTTGTTCCTGTTCTTAGGGTAAATGGTTGTAGTGTTTGCCGGTTGTATATGATGTTCACTGTAGGTTTGTCATATATGGCCTTTATTATATTGAGTTATTGTAAAGTTACCCTTTTAAAATTCCCTTTTGCCCTGGCCACATAGCTCAGTATATTAGAGCATCGTCCCAGTATGCCCACATTTTGGGTTTGACCTCGCATCGGGGCACCTACAAGAAGCAACCAATGAATGCATAAATAAGTGGAACAGCAAGTCGATGTCCCTCCCTTTCTCTCTTGCTCTCTCTCTCTGTCTGTCTGTCTCTCTCCTCTCCCAAATCAATAAAACAAAATTCCCACCCTGTCGAGTGTGTCTCAGTTGGTTGGGCATCATTCCATGCACCAAAAGGTTGCTTGTTAAGGTCACATGCCAGGGTTGCAGGCTCAATCCTCAGTGTGGAATGTACAGGAGGCAGCCAATCGATGTTATACTGCCACATTGATGTCTCTCTCTCTCTCTCTCTCTCTCTCTCTCCCCTCTTCCTTGCTCTCTTTCTAAAAATCAATAAACTATTTTTTAAAAATTCCCTCTTCATATTATATTCTTTGGAAGGAAGTCACTCTTCCTGGTCTGCACTTGAGGGAAGAGTTATGCCACCCTCCTCCTTTGGGGTGAAGTATCTACATAATTTATTTGGAATTCTCTTGCATATGACTGTTCTCCCCCATTTATTAGTTTATTCAATTATCTATATTAGTGTGTGTCCATGAATATTTATTTTATTTTTTGGGTTATAATCCTCAACTACATTATTTTCTTGCTCAAATTTTCTAGCGTTGGCCATTGGGAGTTCTTTCAGTTGATTCCTGTGCCCTTTGATAGAACTCCTATCAATGTAGATGTTTTTATTTTTGAACATTTCCTTACTTTCTTACATTGCAACATACTCCAGGCTCATCATGTGTATTCCTGCTGCAGTCCTACAGTCAGTTATTCTTCCAAAGAGGAGCCTTTCACTTTTATAAGCATGAAACTGCCACCTCAAAGATGAAAACTGTTCTTCAATCTCTCTCTCTTTTTTTTTTAGTTCACTAGGAACAAAAGGTTGAACAATGTTTATTAAATGGAATAACCAGGAAATGCAAAGTCCCAGTAAAGATTTAAGAAATAATGATTCTGGAGAGAGAAACCAAGATGGCGGCATAGGTAAACACCGGAGATTGCTGCCTCGCACAACCACTTCAAAAATACAACTAAAAGACAAAACAGACATCATTCAGAATCACAGGAAGGCTGGCTGAGTGGAAATTCTACAACTAGAAGGAAAGAGAAAAGATCACTGAGACTTAGAGGAGGTGTGGAAGTAAAGTGCAAATGTATGGAGGCGCACATGGAAAGGGCTGGCAACTGAAGACGCGGTTGTCTTTTTCAATCGGGAGGAAGACACACGCTCCCGCTCTGAACTCCAGTTCCAGGTGAGTCTCTGGGGACCCAGACTCATATGGGGAGAAACTGGACTGTCTGGCATCGGTTGGAACTCAAGGGCAGCTTTCTCTCAGAGGTGCTTGCAGC
>NW_005365763.1:2189998-2197961 GCF_000412655.1 Myotis brandtii | reverse complement strand
TATGGTGGGGGGCGGGGGGGAAGAGGAACAACTGTAATAATCTGAACAATAAAGATTTAATTTTAAAAAAAAGAAATCAATGTTATAATAACCAGGATATCAATATGGAAAATAAAAAAGCAAAAAAAAAAAAAGAAAGAAATGATGATTCTGATTTACTGTATAGAATATAAAAATGTGATAAATTATTTAAAATCATAAGTTTTCCAGAAAAAGTAGGGCTCTTTGGGTTTCATGTTTATAAAGAACGTGTATGAGGACATAAAATTATTCTGCTTGGGCTCCTGAAATAGTAGGTTCAGGTAGATTATAAAATGAACTTGGAAAATTTTGAAAGAGAAAACTATATACACTCACAAGTAGAAAATGAATAGAAATGGACATACTTTGCTTACTGATTTATGTAATGGTGTTTAGAGATATTCTACCTAAAATAGTTTTCATTAATTTTCCTTCTTAAACATTAATATTTAAATTATTTGCCTAAGAGTTATTTAATTGTGCTGATAAAGATCAAGAACTGGCTAAAAAATAGCATATCTATTTTAAAAACAGCATATCTATAATAGGATCTAACTTGTATATTTAATCATATTCATAGTAAACTAGGGGGCCAGTGCACGAATTTGTGCACCTTGAAAGGAACTGTGGGCAGCGAGGCTGCTGTGGACACAGGGGTGGGTCTCGGCCCATCCTCGGCGCCCCTGCCCAGCCCCACTTTCCTGTCTGCCAGCAGCCCCGCTCCCGCTGCTGCAGCTCCCACACGCTGATGGCACCAGCCCCGCTCGCACCTGCTGATGGCGCTGAGCAATTGGGACCAGAGCCAGGCACCAGCAGTGGGTGCAAGCAGCGACTCTGGCCCCATCTGCGGGTGTGAGTGGAGCCAGTGCCAGCAGTGGGTGCAAGTGGTGGGCAGGACTGTGCTGCACAGAAGCAAAGAATTTTCAGTAACCACCAGAGGCTTACTCCGATGACAGCGACCGGCACCCCGCCTTGGTCTTGCACCCCTGCTCACCTGCTCCGCCATCCCGCGTGGCCGACACCCGCCATGTTCTGCACTCTGCCACCTGCTGCTGATGCCCGCCATGTTTTGTACGTGCCCCCTGGTGGTTAGCGCACGTCATAGCCACCGGTTGTTCGGTTGGTCCGCTGTTCGGTCTATTTGCATATTAGCCTTTTATTATATAGGCTATCTTAAGGAATATTTATCAACCTTAACATGGCTGCCTATTTCTGTAATATTGGCAGTTTTTCACAAAAAAACATTTATTACTATTGAAATTAAAAGAATAAAGGAATTTGCCCTAGCCAGTTTACTCAGTGGTTGGAACTTTGGCCCACGGACTGAAGGGTCCTGGGTTCAATTCCAGTCAAGGGCACATACCTCATACCTCCTTTGTAGGCTTGATCCCCCGCCCTGGTCCAGGCGCCTGTGGGAGGCAACCAATCCATGTGTCTCTCAAATCAATATTTCTGTCTGTCTGTCCCTCTCCCTTCTACTCTGTGTAAAAATCAATGGATGGTGGACACAGACAATAGGGTGCTGAAGGCCTGGGGGGAAGAAGGGGTGCTAGAGGGGGTTAATGGAGGAAATAAGGGGACATAGTAATACTTTCAACAGTAAAGAATTATTTTAAAAAAACAATCAATGGAAGGGCCTGGCCCTAACGGCTTAGTGGTTGAGTGATGACCTATGAACCAGAAGGTCATGGGTTTGATTCCCGATCGGGGCACATGCCCAGTTTACAGGCTCAATCCCAGTGGGAGATGTGCAAGAGGCAGTGGATCAGTGATTCTCTCTCGTCATTGTTGTTTCTATCTCTCTCTCCCTCTCTCTTCTCTGAAATAAATAAAAATACATTTAAAAAATCAAAGGAAAAAATATCCTCAGGTGATGATTAACAGCAACAACAAAGGAATTCAATAAACATTATACAAAGCTCAAGCATGCCCTAGCCGGTTTGGCTCAGTGGATAGAGCATCAGCCTGTGGACTGAAGAGTCCGGGTTCAATTCTGGTCAAGGGCACATGCTCAGGTTGTGGGCTCGATCCCCAGTAAGGGGCATGCAGGAGGCAGCTGACGAATGATTCTCTCTCATCATTGATGTTTCTATCTCTCCTTCTCCCTTCCTCTTTGAAATCAATAAAAATATATTAAAATAAAAAAGAATATAACACACACAAAAAATAAAAAGCCTCAACATATCTAGTCTTTGTTAAAAAGTAAAACAAGGAAAGAATTTATAGATGAACTAGGACTTGAGGTTTAGTTTGGAGGTGAAGACCACCCATTGTTTGAAGTGGTGGCTTGAAATGTTGGCTAAAGGATACCTTTTTTATTTCCCCAGAAGGAAAAATTAAACTCAATTTAATATTAGGGGCTTGGATGCTGTAACTTTTATATATATATATATATATTTTTATTGATTTCAGAGAGGAAGGGAGAGGGAGGGAAAGAGAAACATCATCAATGAGGGAGAATCACGGATTGGCCGCCTCCTGCACGCCCCCTAGTGGGGATTGAGCCTGTGACCCAGGCATGTGTCCTTGACTGGAATCAAACCTGGGACCCTTTGGTCCGCAGGCCGACGCTCTATGCACTGAGCCAAACCGTCCAGGGCACTTTTTTTGAAATGTAATTTTCCTATCGTCTTGGTTGAATAAGGTATGAGAGGATGAGAGAGATCTCTGAAATTTAGAAATAGAGGGATGTTGTAGTGATTCATGTTTCACACTCTTTATGCTAGTTCATATCTCTCGCTAGAGTTTATTTATTTATTTTTTAAATTGTATTTATTGATTTGAGAGAGAGAGAGAAACATTGATGTGTTGTTCCACCCATCCATGGACTTATTATGGGTTGCTTCTTGTGTGTACCCTGATGGGATGGAACCGGCAACCTTAATGTATTGGAGGATTCTCTAACCAATTGAGCTACCCGACCAGGGCTCTAGCTAGAGTTTAAAAGGAAGTGGTGAGAGCAGAGGCGGTTTATGAGTCACAGCAATGGTTCTCAGACTTTTTGGTCTCTGGAACATTTTATACTCTTGAAAATTATTAAGGTACTCAAAGTGCTTGTGTTTATGTGGGTTATATATATCAATAGTTACCAATTTAGAATTAAAAAGAAATTTAAAAAATTATTTATTTAAAAATAATAAACCTAAGCACATGTTAACATAAATTGAATGTTTCTATGAAAAGTGACTGTATTTTCCAAAATAAAAATTTTAGTGAGAAGAATGACATTGTTTTCCATTTTGTATATCTCTTTCATATCTGGCTTAATAGAAGACAGCTAGGTTCTCTACAGTTAATAGTCTTTTTGGATAAATGTAGATATTCCTTTCTGACACTACAGAAAACTTGACAAGTGGTAATTTCTTACAGGTTAATTGTAATGAGGAATCTAAAACCACATCAAAGAACCTTTGTATTCTGCTTTTTATGTGTGAAAGATTAAAGTTGGTGATGCTACACTGGCAGGCTAAATAGCCATCTCAGTCAGTGATTTTTAAAAAATAGAATTTATTTAGGGAAAATGGGACAAGGCCTGGGATATCCAAAGGGAAGGGCTACACCGAGAAAAGGGGTCTTGGAGACAGGTTCAGGGGGTTAGCCATGGACGAGCTGCCATTGCCCATTGCTCCTCTAGCTGCAAGTCTCATGGAGTCCCTTAGAGGTTATAGGATATGTGCTTGTGGGGGAAATAAAGAGAAAAGAAAATGGCAGGGGCGTGCTCCTTGGAGGAGAGTGGCACTGGGTCCTTTGTCCTGAGTATATTTATATTTCTCTTGCAGGTGAAAATCTTAGGGAAGGTCTCAGGAAAGTGGCTCAGTAGAATACTCATCAGCTTTCCAGGTGTCATGGTCTCCACGGATTGGTGGGTGTCAGAGCAGGGGCTTATTAGTCAATGTAGCTGCTCCTTAGGCAGCCACTGCATCTCTTGTCTGGTTTTGCTGCTTTTCTGGGCCTGAGGCTGAGATAAACTGAGGCCTAGATCTTTAGGGAGGAAAAGGTCAGGGGGTTAAAACTGTCTGACCAGCGATTTGAAAAATCCAGGGTCCAAACCGCATGACCAGTGATATGCTAGGGGAGGTTAGGTTACTCTGGGGGTGAGGTTCTTGTTTTCCCAGATTTGCCAGCTGGGCATCTGGAGCTTTCTGCCTTGCTGAGTGTCTTTACCTGGCCCATTGTCCTTGCTCTGCTCATGTCTAACAATGTGCACACACACAAATACACATGTATGTGCACACATACCTATATACCCATTGGTCTATCTTGCAAGTTGGGTGAATCTTTTATCCATACATGATTTTGCAATATCCTGCATTGGTCATTTGGAAAATGTTGGTTCATTGTGTCATGTAGATGACCCATATGTTGACATACCTCATAAAATATCAAAATGTCATATTAATTCCACTGCAGTTTCCTTAGAAAAGTCTTTAAGCTGTCAAATTCATGGTGGTGAGCACAACTTTTGCAAATTTTCAAATTTCACTTGAACGCTAAATTATATCACTGGTAACAAATACTGTCAGGTGTTCTTGAAGTGTTAGGCTCATTTTGGAGAAATATTGCTTAATTCCTAAGTCAAAGTAACATTAGTTTGTCAATTGTTCTTTCAAGGAAAAATGATGTTCCATGAAAAAAGCAGATCGTTCAGCTTACAACTCAGTCACACAGGTGTCTTTCTTCCTGTCATCTTAGCATATGTATTTCCCATTACTTCTCACAGACTATTAGAAAGATGTGTACATAGGGGTGACACCTATAAAATTAATACTTTTTACTATCTCATCAAGGATATTCCTAAATTAATTTTTTAAAACTGTTTTTGGCAAAGTTGTATAAATGGCATGCATATATCTAGTTTTCTCTTTCCTCCTTTCCTGTTAAGTAATAACCAGGTTATCACAATGACCAATAGGACAGTTTTGTGTCACACTCTTGATTCCTCATAATGCAATGTCAGCAATATTACTATTGTTTTGTACATCATCAGTACAAATGTGACCCCCCCCAAAAAAATAAGACAAAAGACACGTATTATTATGAATATTGTTTTTAGCCTCTGGACCCCATAAGGCTTGCAGATTTCCAGAGGCCTGGGAACCACCCTTTAATTGCAGAATTAATAGAAGGAGAACATGTGAGAAAAAGGTCATGTAATGGAAATGTGGTAGGCAGTTAGACAGATGAACAGAGCAAGAACGATGGGCCAGGTACAGAAGGTCACCAGGATAGAAAGCCCCAGGTGCCTACCAACGGACAATTGTAATTTAGGACCTCACCCCCAGGGTGACCTTTCTTCCCCTAGCACAGGGGTCCTCAAACTACGGCCCGCGGGCCACATGCAAATACAAATATTGTATTTGTTCCCGTTTTGTTTTTTTACTTCAAAATAAGATATGTGCAGTGTGCATAGGAATTTGTTCATAGTTTTTTTTTTTTTAAACTATAGTCCGGCCCTCCAACGGTCTGAGGGACAGTGAACTGGCCCCCTGTTTAAAAAGTTTGAGGACCCCTGCCCTAGCATATCCATGGTCATGCGGTTGGACCCCTTGACCTTTTCTCCCTAGAGATAACATCTAGGCCTCAGTTGTATTTCAGCTTTAGATCCACAAAAGCAGCAAAATGAGACCAGTGACCCCATGGCTGACCTCAGGACCAGTTGCATTGAATAATGACTCCCTGCCTTGGAGCCCACCAATCAATCAGTGGAGACCTAGACCCTGGAAGAATACACCTGGAAAGCTGCTGAATATTCTATTAAGATCTTCCCCTGAGCCCTCCCCTAAGATCTCCGTCCTCAAAACACTTAGGATGGAGGACCCAGTCAGCTCTCCCTCTCAGAAGCATGCCTGTGCCTTTCCCTCCCCCACTTCCTCCAGGCTTGTTACTCACTCCCAAGCTCCAAGGGCCCTTCCTTTGCCTCTAAAACTTGTTTTCTCAGCCCATCTCTTCTACGAATTACCTTTTCCACCTCTGTGCTTTTATAAATAGAGGCCTAGTGCACGAAATTCATGCACTGGGGGTAGGGGGAGCATCCCTCAGCCTGGCCTGCACCCTCTTGCAGGCCGGGACCCCTTGCTCCTTACCGCCTGCCTGCTCACTGCTCCTTACTGCTCAGCTTGCTGCTCTTTAGCGCTGCTGCAGAGGCGGGAGAGGCTCCCGACACTGCCGCTGTGCTCTCCAGCCATGAGCCTGGCTTCTGGCTGAGCAGTGCTCCCCTGTGGGAGCACACTGACCACCAGGGGGCAGCTCCTGCATTGAGTGTCTGCCTCCTGGTGGTCAGTGTGCATCATAGCGACTGGTTGTTCCCCCGGTTGTTCAGCTGTTCGGTCGATTTGCATATTAGGCTTTTATTATATAGGCTGTTCTTTTACAGTTGGAGTCTTGGCTCTGAATTCTTCCCTAACCAAGGTTACCAAAATTGCTGAACCCAGGTCCAGTCTGATCCCATGGGTGTAACACTCAGTGCTGTTCCAGCTGCCTACAACAGAAACAAACAGTTGAATTGACTTCAGTATATAATAATTTTATTAAAACAAAGGATACAGATTTCAAGTGCCAGGAGAAGCAGATTAGGAGAAAGACCAGTGGGGTTTATCAGGTCAAGAGACAGGATTTTAAATGGGCCTTGAAGGATTGGTACAAATTGTTTGAAGAAAGGGTTGGAAAGGAAAGGTTTGCTCAAAACATGCAAATGAAGAACTAACCAAGGCTCTGACAAGACTGACCACTGAGATCTTGTGGATATGAAAGGCAAATAAAGAATAACACCAGGCTTTTGGTCCATTGTGGTCCTCTATATAGGAGGTGATCAGTAAATCTATGTTGTCAGTATTACCCTTTAAAATTGTGAGGGAGCCCTGCCGGTGTGGCTCAGTGCTTGAGTGTTGATCTATGAACCAGGAGGGCATGGTTCAATTCCCCGGGTTGCATGCTCGATCACTGGTGTGGGGTGTGCAGGAGGCAGCGATCAATGATTCTCTCTCATCATTGATGTTTCTATCTCTCTCTCCCTCTCCCTTCCTCTCTGAAATAAATAAAAATATATTAAAGTAAAATAAAATTGTGAGGGAGGCCTGGCCAGGTAGCTCAGTTGGTTACAGCCTCTTCCCAATACACAGAGGTTGTGGTTTGACCGGCATCAGGGCACATACAAAATCGCCTAACGAATGCATGAGTGGGTGGAACAACAAGTCAATGTTTCTCTCTCCTTCCCTCCTTTCTTCTGCCTCTAAAATCAATGAATTAAAAAAAATTGTGAGGGAGGAAAGTCCTTTACATTGATAGGATGGTAATGATGGAGAGGTCAAGACTCAGAATTTGTCTGTAGATGAAAATCCACTAGAAAAGGAGTATGTCAGAGAGAAAAGTAGTTTTGCTGATGTATTCCTGATTATTTGAAGAGCCCAGGGGAGCACTTCTCCAGCCTTTTGGCTGAAATCAAGTGAAAAGCCCGTGGAAGCGTGTGGCAAGAAAATGGGGGTGTCCGAGAATATTTACACAGGTCTGAAACAACTCAAAAGAAAACACTTGTGTTGAAAACACCTTTCCAACATATTAATATGTCAGACCCAAACTCGGTGGGTTCTGAGTCTCTTGAGCTCAGTGAACGGAACGTCTCAGAGTCCCTTCAGACTGGGACTGCCAGGCCTTTCGCGATTGCACTAAAGCGGGCTCTCTGCGCTTGCCGTAACGCGGACTCTACCATTGCGCTCCGAGGGGGGATTTGGCGGCAGCGGAAGAGGGCGAGCAGAGGGTGTGTGTGGGAAAAGCCGGGCCCTCGGGAGAACAGTCGTTTCACGGATCCCTAACCAGCCCTTCCTTCTCCCCTTCACCCCTCCCCTCCGCCCCTGTCCGGCCCGGGCTTCTCTGTGTCTCCGCGCGGTGACAGGTGAGCGTGGGGCGCGCGGGTTCCCAGGTTTCGCAGCGCACCCCCTATGTCTCC
>NW_005365763.1:2183498-2189734 GCF_000412655.1 Myotis brandtii | reverse complement strand
AGGAGGGGGGAGGGGAGGGGGCGGGAAGCGGGTGGCCTGGGAAGATGGTGTCTTGTAAGTGTTTCCGGCTTCCCAGAGCGCTGTCCCCTATTCCGGCCACCCCCTGGTCTGGGTCCCTGGCCTCCACAACCTGGCCTTGGCCGCCCCTCCCTTGGCCCCATTTTCCTCGGAAGGAAGGAAGGTGAGAGTGCGTGTACTCATGTGCTTATTTGCATGCTCACAGGGATACACAACTCTGTGTTTGGGGGTGGGGGACGGCGTCAGTCTCTGGCATCCTTACCACGAGTATTTTCACTTTTGTTTCCGCAGACAACGAGGATTGATAGCTATGGGGAGGAGTAGCCTACGTACATGCTAGCCTGTCTTAACAATTAGGGTCTGGTGAAATAAGCTGCTCAGGCTCTCTGCAGAGCACTTACACTAGGAGGTCTGGACCATTCCCTACACCCCACAAATACTGTACGTGCATGTAAACAAAACATCTGTGAATTGCACACTGATTATTGTTAAATCTTCTCCTTTCCCCCACGGATTACTATTACCATTGAAGGACCGTACTTTGGAAGTTTAAAATTTGAAAATAGTAAGATATAAACTGTTAACATTAGCTGTAGAATCTTTATCCTCTCTACCCTGTGATTTTCCGTTTTATAAGTGTGAAGTTAGTTTACCCATGTCTTTTATGCTCACCAGCCTATCACTAAATTAAATGTTGTGGATCTTCTCTAAAATCAATTTTGCCTTATCTATCAGTTAAATATTTATTAAGCTCCTGGTTCTTTTGCCAAGTGTAAGACTCTGAAATTTCTGCTCTCCTGGAGTTTCAGTTTTGGTGGTGGGATGGGAGAGGTAGCCAATGAATGAGACAGGAATAATTTCAGAAAATCATGTGTTATAAAGGAAATAAAATAGGGAGTTGTGGTAGTGACTGGGAGACTACTTCTGATGCTGTGGTCAGGAAAGCCCTGTCTGAGATGACATTTGGCCCGATATCAGAAAAGTGAGAGGGATTTAGCCTTTGGAAATATGACTGAAGTGTTCCTGTCTGAGGGAACAACAAATGGAAATGCCCAGATGTAGTATCAAGCTTGCGTTAAGCAAACTGAAAGAAGCTCAGGTAAGGCTTGTGTGAAAGGTAAGAAGTAAGGTGAAAGCCTAGGGTCAGATCGTGTGGGGTCTTATTGCCCAAAGGCCTTTGGCTTTTATTTTTAAAGTACATTGAAAAACTATTGGAATTTTTGCAAAGCTGGGAGTGGTAGGGCTTGATTTACAATCTGACTGGAGGAGATGGGATGAGAGGAAAAAGGAAGCAGGAAAACAGTGAAAAGACTGTGGCAGGCTGAGTAGAGTAGTGTTAGAGACAAGTAAAAAAGGTTTTGAGGTACATTTTGGAGTTAAAGGTATTGAATTTGTGGTTTGGATGGAAGTGCATTTGGTTGGGAGTGGTGCTTTCTGGGTTTTGGGCTTTAACTGGAGGGTGGCAATGCCATGTATAGAGATAGGGAAGAGGTGAGGGAAGCAGGTTATATGGGGATAAGGTAGGATTGGACATGCTAAATAGAAACTATTAGATGTTCAAGTAGAGGTTAGAAGCAGGCGTTTAGATATACAAATCTGGAATTTAGTGGAGAGGTTAAGGAGTTGTTTATTCAACAAATATTTTCCAAGCACCAGCTATGGACCAGGCAGTGGGGATATAGTAGTGAGAAAGTAGATAAAAATCTCTGCCTTCATGGGACTTAAATTTTGATGAGGAGAGAAAGAGATGGGGAGTCATCAGCATTTATCTGTTGGGTTATTTATGTTTTGAATAAAAACTACATGAGTCAAAATTTAAAATGTTTAATGGAAAAAAATGTTTAATGGAGTATAGAATGAAAATCTCTATTTTTTTGTCTTCCATTACCAGTTTTGCTTGGCGCCAAACAATATAAATGTTTTCTTACATGTGCTTCCAAAGATGTATTTTATGCACATATAAGCAAATATGTACATATTCTCCCTACTTTGCAAAATTGGTAGCATACTTCACCTGCTTTGACACCTTGCATTTTTTTTAGAGTATTAAATAGTATTTAAAAGTTATGAAACAGGATGGGACCACCTAAGGAAACATGTAGAAAGCAGAGGAGAAAGTCATGGGGCATGGCAACATTTTCTAAGTTGGTCCTTGCCCTCTGAGTTTTGGACCTACAGATGTGGAGTTGTTTAAAGAGCTTTTTGTGACATGTTTTATAAAAGTTTGCATTGTTTCTTTTGTGCCCCTTTCTTATCTGCCTGTTTTCTTAAAAAAAAATTTTTTTTTTTAAATTGATTTCAGAGAGAGGAAGGGGGAGGGAGAGAAAAATAGAAACATCAATGATGAGAAGGAATCATTGATCTGGTGTCTCCAGCACACCCCCTACTGGGGATGGAGCCCACAACCCAGTCCTGTCCTGATGGGAAATCAAACCATGACCTCCTGGTTTATGGGTTGACGCTCAGCCACTGAGCCATACCACAGAGCTGCCTGTCCTCTTTATATGCTGGAAAAGTATTTCAGTATTATTGAAAGCACTTTTCATGTATGTATTATCAAAGTAAATTGATGACAGGATCAGGTCTTGAATCTTAATATGTTGAAGACTTTTTACTGGCTAATGTTAAATCTTGGAAAAACAAGCAGAAATTTAGAATGTTACCATGAGATTTATAATAGGTTATTGATCTTTGAGATATATGACTAAATTCTCTCTCAGTAATAAGTTAATCACAGTATCTGTTCATAGTGATCTGGCTCCTTGCCTGGGTTTGAATCGTAACAGTCATGGTTTTATTACATTGCAGATGTTAGCATAATCTTTGTGTTACTATCTTCAATATATAGATTCATCCTGTGTTACTACTTTGAATTGTAAAGGCCTATTGGAGATACTGGACCCATGCAGTTCTTTTGATTCTTAAAATTTTTTTTTTTTTTTTTTGAAGTACAGACTAAGTTTTTAATTCATATTCTTAATACCAATCTGGGTAACAGCAAAATGAGAAGCCTACATACTCAACAAAAAATTTTTTTTTTATTCTTAAAAGTTTTGAAATGTGTAGTGTTAAGAGCATGATGTTAGCATCTGCAACAATATTTGGGGTGCAGTTGAACCCTGTTAATTGAGTCATCTGGAGGAGGGGAGATGGAATATTTTCTGTAAGTTGCTTTAAGCATTATTACTTCGAAGAATTAAAAATCTGGACTCATATTGGGTTTTCTATTGAATTTATAATGCTTTCTGTATTGGATGACATTTTGATTTTCAGTTAGCTGTATTTAGCCAGATGCTTTCTATATAAATTGACATACCTATTTATTTTCTGAGATTGTTCTTGGTTTAAGAACTGTTTAGTTTGATTTTTGTGGTTAATTTTATTGTTACCTCTCTTTAATTCTTTTTTGCCTGAGATTAAAGTAAGCAGCAGGTTTCTACGTTGGAGAAATATAATCTTTGATAGGAAAGATTTAATAGTACTTTCTGAAGCATTAGACATTAATTATTACATATAAGACCACTGTGTGAAATATGTGAGGAGTTTGTTAAGCTTATTTAAACTCTGTAAATGTATAGGGTTAATGTCCTATTTGAAGATTTAGTTATCCAAAGGATTTTCATTTATATACTTGAACATTATAAATGATGTTACTGTTGCTATTTAATCATTAGATTATAGTCTCTGTGTGTCTCAGAATTTTTCATCAATCAACTTGACAGTTTATCATTTTAGAGGTCTGGAATATAGGAAATAAGTATCTATTAACTCAGTGACTTAAATCTTGTTTTAATGTAGGTTGCTTTTCAAATAATGAAATGTTGGGTTTACTCTGTATAAATAATTCTTGGATTTCTCAACTTTGTTTTAATTCAGTTGAAGGAGAAAAAGTACTGGATACTTAAAAGCATTAATACTTTTTTTTGGAAATAATTTTGGACTTACAGAGAAGTTGCTAAAAATGGTATAGAGAGCTCAGGTATACCCTTCACCCAGCTTTCCCTAATGTTAACTTATATAACCAGAACACAATGATCAAAACCAGGAAATTAACATTGGTACAATACTATTAACTAAATTACAGACCTTATTTGAATCTCACCAGTTTTTCCACTAATGTCCTTTTTCTGTTTCAGGATTCGATCCGAGGTCAGACATGGCATTTAGTTGTGTCTCCCTAGTCTCTTCTGATCGTGACACTCTTTTCTTACCATTCATGACCTTCACACTTGTAATGAGTGTAATTGGTTATTTTTCAGAATATCTCTCAATTTGAGTTTGTCTGATATTTTCTCATTATTGGGTTGAGGGTATACATTTTTGGGAAAATACTACACAAGTGATGTTGTGTCCTAATCAGTGCATCATTATCACAGGATACAAGATGTCAGTAAACCAGTTTAGAGATGATGTTAGCTCTCATTTGGTTAAGGTTGTGTCTGTTAAATTTCCCTACTTGTAAAGTTACTATCTTTCTCTTTATAAATACTATCTTGGGGAGATTCTTTGAAACTGCAGATATCTTGTTCTCAAAACTTTTGCATTTTCTCCGCTGCAATCCTGGAATCAATCATTCCTCCAAGGGTCTTAAGTATTTTCCTTATTTTCTGTACTTAGAATATAACTTGTTCTAAACCTGTTCATTAAAAAACTAATTATAGTATATTATCTTACCTGAAATTTAGGCTCCGGTATTACATTTTATTGGTAATTTTTTGAATGGCCACATATATATTTAAATATATTTTTATTGATTTCAGAGAGGAAGGGAGAGGAGAGAGAGATAGAAACATCAGTGATGAGAGAGAATCATCAATCGGCTGCCTTGATTTTCTTAATTGCTTCTTTATTCTCATCTTTACATTAGGTTACCTAGCTGTTCTCTTAGAACTGGTAACTGATTTTAAAACTGTTGATGTCAAATTATTAGTATTTATTGCCTTTTATGGGCATGGTAAGGAAAGCACAGTTTTATTATTATTTTTATATTTTTATTGATTTCAGAGAGGAAGAGAGAGATAGAAACATCAATGATGAGAGAGAATCATTGATTGGCTGCCTCTTGCACACCCCCTATTGGGGATCAAGCCTGAAACCTGAGCATGTGCCCAGACTGGGAAATCGAACCGTGGCTCCTGGTTCATAGGTCGACACTCAACCATTGAGCCATGCCGGCTGAGCTATTATTATTACTAGAGGCCCGGTGCACGAAATTCGTGCACTCGGGGCGGGGGTCCTCAACCCAGTCTGTGCCCTCTCGCAGTCCAGGAGCCCTTGGTGGGTGTCCAACTGATGGCTTAGGCCCGCTCCCCGCGGGAGAGGCTCCTGCCACCACTGCTGCACTTGCCAGCAGTGAGGCTGGCTCAGGGCTTCTGGCTGAGCGACGTTCCCCCTGTGGGAGCGCACTGACCACCAGGGGCAGCTCCTGTGTTGAGCGTCTACCCCCTGGTGGTCACTGTGTGCCATAGCGACCAATTGTTCTGCTGCCTGATTGGTCGATTTGCATATTAGCCTTTTATTATATAGGATTACATATTACTTTAATGTCTCATTTCCCAATATATGACAGTCACTTTTTAAAGTATGTTTAGGCTGCCTGGCTGGTGTTTCTCAGTGGTTGAGCATCAACCTATGAACCAGGAAGTCACAGTTCGATTCCCTGTCAGGGCACATGCCCAAGTTGCAGACTAGATCCCCAGTGTGGGGTATACAGGAGAAAGTCGATCAGTGATTCTCTCTCACCATTGATGTTTCTATCTTTCTCTCCCTCTCCCTTCCTCTCTAAAATTAACAATAAAAATATATTAAAGTATGTTTAGGCTAAAAATTTACAGTCTTTTGATATTACCCAATTTAAATATTCGTAGAAAAAGTAAACACCTACTTTTTCAATAGTTTATCAGTATTACTACTGAGTCCACAAACTATGAGAATAACAAAAGACCTACTCTTTTACTTCCTCTTAAATTCCAATTATTGAATCATAAATGGTACTCCATTTGAGATGATATTTTTTGCAGAATATTTGGTGAATTATATTGGATTGTTTGTATGATTTCTTCAGAGTTCTTAATCAGGATAAATTCTCTTTCATTTTTCAGGGTTACTGAGCTGTAGAATTAGATCTTGATGGCACTATTTATCTTCAGATGGTAATATGACATAATGGAGATTAGCATGGACTCTGAAAGTTGAGGAACCCAAGCTCAAATAATAAG
>NW_005365763.1:2168430-2182503 GCF_000412655.1 Myotis brandtii | reverse complement strand
TTTTCAGCCATTATTTCTTCAAGTACTCTTTCAGCTCCATCTCCTTTAATTTCTTCCTGGACTCCAAATGTTACAGTTTTATTTATTTATTTTTGTTGTTGTTATGACTCCACTGGTTCCTGTGGTTCTGATCTTTTTCTGTTGTTGTTTTCAAGCCCATGTTCTCCCTATTCTCATTGGATATTTTTATTGTTATATTTTCTAGTTCCCTGAGTGTTTCCTCTGTTCCATCCATTCTGCTTTGAGCCTATTCACTGAGTTATTTATTTCAGTTATTATATTCTTCTGTACTATAATTTTCATTTGCTTCTTTATAGCTTTATTTTCTTTGCTGAGACTTTCTGTTTACTTGCCATAACTTTCTTTTTTTTCCATTTAAGGATGTTCAAAATCACTCATGTAAAGATTGTTTTGATGGCTGCTTTAAACTTATTATCAAATAAATCTGTCATCTCTACTATCTCAGTGTTAGTATCTGTTATCTTTTTTATTCAGTTTTAGATCTTTCTGCTTCTTTGTATGAATAATTTGATAATTGAAACCTAGAAATTTTGAGCATTATGAAACTCTGGATCTTTTTCAACCCTGTTTCATCTGGGTTTGCTTTGATACTGTTCTGGTAAGGGAAGGGTGAGATGCCACCTCATTATTTCAAGAAGAGAGTAGAAATCCAGGTTCCCCAGTTGGCCCAAGGTTTGTAGGTGTGTGTGTCAGGGGAGGGGATGGGTATTCATTATTGTTATGAGATGGTGGGAATTCTGGCTCCCTGCTATTCTTCTGCCAATATCTCCCCATGTGGAGGGATAGGTCTGCCTTGTTTCTATTTCTTACAGTTTCCACTTACATGATCCGGGACTGACTCCCGCCTGGGACTGGCTCCCACCTGGGACTGACTCTCGCCTGGCGCGGCTGGGACCGGGACACACTCCCCCCGGACTGCTGCCCGGACTGACTCCTGCCCGGGGACTGACTCCTGCCCAGGACTGAGACTGGCTCCCGTCCGGGACTGGTTCCCACCCAGCGCAGCTGGGACCCGGGACTGACTCCCGCCTGGGACTGGCTCCCGCCCTGGACTGGCTCCTGCCCGGACTCGGACTGACTCCCGCCTGGCTTGGCTGACCTGCAGCCACGGCAACCCAGCACTGACTTCCAGTCTGGTTGAGCTTTGTCGTAACAGTTGTTACACCCTGGCTCTTTATTATAGAGATTAGAGGCCCGGTGCATGAAAATTCATGCACTGGAGGGGGGTGTCCCTCAGCCCGGCCTGCCCCCTCTCACAGTCTGGGAGCCCTCAGGGACGGGAGGCAACCCGGCAATCAGGGGAAGGCGATGCCCGATCACACCTCTGCTGCTGCCACTGCCGGCAGCGTAAGCATCGGCCAGCCCTGGTAACTTGAGCCTCGGGCAGCCACCATGCAAGGCTTGCCTGCGCCTTGGGCCAGCCTTGCCGCGCCTGCCACCCTGGCAGCTGGGGGGCTGAGGGGACTGGGGACTCCGGAGGCAGCCGCGTGTCTGCCGCCCCGGGGGGGCTGAGGGGACTGGGCGCTGCCATCTTTGAGGGCAGGGCAGTCAATTAGCATATTCCCTCCTTATTGGCAGTGAGTGTTGCCATCTTTGAGGGCGGGGCAGCAATTAGCATATTCCCTCCTTACTGGCTGTGGGTGCTGCCATCTTTGAGGGCGGGACAGTCAATTAGCATATTCCCTCCATCTTTGAGGGTGGGACAGTCAATTAGCATATTCCCTCCTTATTGTCTGTGGGCGCTACCATCTTTGCAATGGGGTGAGGGTCAATTAGCATATTTCTCTTTGTTAGATAGGATTATTTTGTTAATCCTTACCCAAGGATATTTTTTCCATTGATTTTTAGAGAGAGTAAGAGGGAGGGGGAGAGAGAGAGAGAGAAGAGGGCGGGGAGGGGGAGAGAGAGAGAGAGAGAGAGAGAGAGAGAGAGAGGAACATTAATATGAGAGGAACACATCAATTTAGTTGCCTCCACATGCACGTCGAGTGGGACTGGGGATCGAATCTGCAGCCCAAGTATGTACCCTTGGCTGGGAATCGAACCCGAGACCCTTCGGTGTGCAGGCTGACGCTCTAACCACTGAGTCATGCTAGCCAGGACAAGTTTTATTTTTATTTTAAAATATGTTTTTATTGATTTCAGAGAGTAAGGGAGAGGGAGAGATAGGTAGAAACATCAGTGATGAGAGAGAATCATCAATTGGCTGCTTTCTACATGCCACTGACTGGTGATCGAGCTCGCAGACTTGGCATGCGCCCTGACAAGGAATTGAACCTTGACCTCGTGGTTCATGATTCGATGTTCAACCACACAGCCACACTGGCTGGGCAAGTTTTATTTTTTTATTAAACAAAATATTCAATACATACTAGATTGTAAGTTAAAGTGTTTGAAGAATTTTAAGGTCATGATATAATTAGATTTGTATTTGGAAAGCTTACATTGGCCATGGGATATGGAATGTACCAAGGGGGCAAAAAAGGATACAGGCAGATAATTTAGGAGTTTATTGGGTGGTAGTTGGGTCAGAGGTGGTGGTTTGGATTAGGGTGATGTCAGTGGGAATGGGAAGAAATGGATGTGTTCAAGAAATGGTTAGGCCCTGGCCCGTGTAGTTTGGTTGGTTGGAGCGTTGTCCCATACACTGAAAGGTTATAGGTTGGATTCCCAGTCAGGGCATATACCTAGGTTGTGAATTTGGTACCTGTTTGGGGTGCCTATGAGAGCCAACCAATTAATGTTTCTCACGTCAATATGTCTCTCTCCTTTCCTCTCTCTAAAAATCAATAAACATATCCTTAGGTGAGGTTAAAAAAAGAAGAAATGGTTTGAACATAGAGTTGGTAGAAATTGATTGATTGGATTAATTTGTAGAGGAGAGTAGGAAATCCAGAATAATTATAAAATTAAATTTCTAGCTTGAGTGAGGTGGATGACAATGTCATTACTGATATGTGGCATACTGGAAAAGGATGGACATATTGCATTTTGAGGGGTTACGTTTGTTGAGATATCACATAGAGTAAAATTCACCCTAAAAAAGATACAGTTCTTTGAATTTTGGAAAAAAAGTTTTTAAAAAAATCTTCAACTGAGGATATGTTTTTTTAAAATTGATTTTAGGGAAAGAGGAAGGGAGAGGAAGATTGAGAGAGAAACATCATTGTGAGAAAGAAACATCAATCGGTTGCCTCCTATATGCACCCAGACTGGGATTGAACCTGCAACCTTTAGAAATAAAGAATGACCCTCCAACTGAGCTACCTGGCCAGGGCTTGTCAAAAGTCTCTGATGGCTTGTAGACCATTCTGAGCCTCTGACAACCAATGATCTGATGTATATTCCTATATTTTTGCCTTTTACAAAGTCAGATAAGTTGAATAATACAACATGTAGCCTAATGAGTCTGTTTTCTTTCACTTAGCATAATCATTTTGAGACTCATCTATTGTTGTCTATGCATCGGTAATTTGTTCCATTTTATTGCTGAATAATAGTATACCATTGTGTGAATACACTACATTTTGATTTTGTAGTCACTAGTTGATGGACATTTGGATTGTTTCCACTTTTTGGCAGTTATGAGTAAAGGTGCTCTAAAGATTTGTGTTTAGGTTTTTGTGTAAGTATATGTTATTTTTCATGTATAAATACACAAATGGGATTGCTGGGTCACATGGAAAGTGTATGTTTAACTGTAATAGAAACTGCCTAGGTGGTTATAATTTAAATTTCTACCTGCAGCAAAGGAGAGTTTCAGCTGTTCATGTCCTCATCAGCATTTGATACTGTTAGTTTTTTTGAGCCTTTCTAACAACTGTGTAGTGGTATTTTGTTGAGGTTTTAATATGCATTTCCCTAATGACTAATGATATTGGGCATCTTTTATGTGCTTAATTTTCCATCAGTATATCTGAACTCTTGTCTTTTGGCCATTTGTTAGTTTGGTTGTGTGTTTTCTTATTATTGAGCTTTGAGAGTTTTTTATATATTTTGCGTACCTTTTCTCCCAGCCTGTGGCTTATGTTTCATTTTCTTTTTTATTGAGATACTAGAGGCCCGGGGCATGGATTCGTGCATATTGCCATGAATCCATGCACCGGATTCGTGTTTGTGTATATTGCCAGATGATCACCACAATATGTCTACTTAATATCCATCACCATATATAGTTATACATTTTTTCTTATAATGAAAAACTTAAAATTTATTTTCTTAACAACTTCCAGATGTGCAATATAGTATCATTGATTATAGTTACCATGCTGTACATTACATCCCTATGACTTATTTTATAACTGGAAGTTTATACCTTTTAACATCCTTCACTCATTTTGCCAACCCACCAATCTTTATCTGTATCTGTGAGTTTGGTCTTTTTGTTTTATTTTCTATTTTAGCATTGTTTTTTCTATTTGTGAAAAATGCCTTTGGAGTTTTGATAGGGAGTGTATTGAATCTTTAGATTGCTTTAGATTGCTTTGGCTAGTATGGACATTTAAAAATATTAATTTTAATGCATGAACATGGCATATCTTTCCATTTGTGTCTTCAATTTTTTATTAGTGTTTTATAATTTTATGTGCTGATCTCTCACTTTCTTGCTTAAATTTATTGCTAGGTGTTTTTTTTGTTTTTTTTTTTAAATACACTTTTATTGATTTCAGAGAGGAAGGAAGAGAGAGAGAGATAGAAACATCAATGATGAGAGAGAATCATTGATCGGCTGTCTCCTGCTCACCCCCCACTGGGAATCGAGCCCGCAACCTGGGCATGTGCCCTGGACTGGAATTGAACCCGAGACCCTTCTGCCTGCAGGCTGACGCTCTATCCACCGAGCAAAACCAGCTAGGCTATTCCTAAGTTTAAAAATTTTTTTTGATGCAATTGTAAATGGTATTGTTTTCTTAATTTCTCTTTCTGATAGTTCATTATTAATGTATAAAAACATGACTATTTTTTGCATATTGATTTTGTATTGTGCAACTTTACTTTGATTCTAACAGTTTTTTGGTCGAGTTTTTAGGGGTTTTTTTGGTATGTAATATGTCATCTATAAACAGTGACAATTTTACTTTTCTCTCTTCTGATTTTGATGCCTTTTATTTATTTACTAGTAGCCCTGTGCATGAATCTGTGCGCCTGGAGCTCTCTACAGGGTCTGGCTGCTCCACGCCTGCTGCCCAGAGGCTCTCCATGGCCCAGAGGCCCATCTGTAGCTGGGCGCAGAATGCTTGCCTCGTCGCCGGGGCTACAATGCAAGCGTTCCGTGCCCCATCCTGGCCAGAGGCCCATCCGTGGCCAGGCGCGGAATGCTTGACTCATCTCCAGGGCGACAACGCAAGTGTCCCCCCTCCCTCCCATTCCGTTCCCCACCCCCCCACCCCGCGCCGTTCCGTGCCTGCTGCCCAGAGGCCCTCCGCAGCCAGGGTGGAACGCTTGCCTCATTGCCACGGCGACGAAGCAAGCATTCCACCAGGCTACTCATGCTGCCCACTCTCAGCGGCTGCCCACCCCAGGACTGGGGGACTCCGGTGGGGCTGAAGGACTGGGCGCCGCCATCTTGTGGCTATGGGCGCCACCATCTTTGTGATGGAGTGATGGTTAATTTGCATATTACCCTTTTATTAGATAGGATTTTTCTTGTCTAATTGCTCTGGCTAGGATTTCCAATATTATGTTGAATAATAGTGACAAGAGTATAGGATATTAATGTGATTTGTCACATATGGCCTTATCATGTAGAGTATGTTCCCTCTATATCCACTTTGTTCAGCGTTTTTACAGTAAAAGAAAATTGAATTTGTCATGCTTGCTCTGCATCTATTGAGATGATCATTTGATTGTTATCTTTCCTTTTGTTAATGGTATATTACATTGATTGATTTGTGCATGTTGAACCATTATACCCCTGGAATAAATCCCACTTGATGATGGTTTATGATCCTTTTAATGTATTGTATCTGGTTTGCTAATATTTTGTTGAAGATTTTTGGGTCTGTGCTCATTGGGGATATTGGCCTATCATTGTCTGTTCTTGTGGCATGCTTCCATGGTTTTGGCATCAGGGTAGTGCTGGCCTTATAAAAGGAATATGGAAGTATTCCTTCCTCTTCTGTTTTCTGGAAGAGTTTGACGAGGATTGGTATTAATTCTTATTTGAATGGTTGGCAGAATTCACCAGCGAAGGCATCTGGTCCTGAACTTATTTGTTGGGAGGTTTTTGATGTAATCTCTTTAGTAATCAGTCTGTTCATATTTTCTGTTTTGTGTTTTTTTTTTTCATGAGTCAGACTTGGTTGGTTGGTTGTTTCTAAGAATTTATTCATTTCCTCTAGGTTGTTAAAATTGTTGCATATAATTATTCATGGTAGCCTTCTATGATCCTTTGTGCTATCAGTTATAATGTCTCCTTCATTTCTGATTTTATTGTTTGAGTTCTTGCTTTTTTGTTCATGGTAAGTCTAACAAAAGGTTTGTCAATTTTATTTTTTTCAAAAAGCCAGCTCTTAGTTTCACTGATCTTTTCTATTCTCTTTTTTTTAAATAAATCTTTATTGTTCAGATTATTACAGTTGTTCCTCTTTTTCCCCCCCATAATTCCCCTCCACCCAGTTCCCACCCTACCCACTGCACTTACCCGCTCCCACTGTCCTCATCCATAGGTGTACAATTTTTGTCCAGTATTTTCCCCAATTCCCGTGCTCTGTGTCCCTACAGCGACAGCCAATGTGGCTCCTAAGTTCCTGTCCAACATGAGCCTGCCAGTGACCCTGCCAGAGGACCTGCCTGTGGGTGAGTAACCGCCTCCTGTGTCCAGCCTGGGCCAAGTCTTTACCCCCAAGAGGATCCCAGGGGCTCCCATGGGGGCGTGCTCCTCATCCTGCAGCACCAGGACCTGTCACAGGCAAAGGTGATCTGAAGAGAGTTTGTTCCAGAAGTTTGTTTTGGCCTCTTCAGCACTTGGGTCAAGAGCCCTCACATAGCATCAGATAACCCAGACTCACACAATGGTCCTGCTGTTTTCCACCTCTTTTCATCTTCCTGGTTCCCCCAGTGGCCAATCTCCCTCCTTCTCCCTGGCCAACGCCAGTCTTTACTGGAGGTTTGGGGAGAAGGGAGGAGATGACAGCACTTGGCAGGAAGCCAGTGCTCACTGTCATCAAGGGAATGTCCACTCTGGTCAGGTTCCCTGACCCCTGCCTGCCTCCTCCCCTCCCCAGGCCCAGATGCCTGTATACTCTCCCTCTGCAGCCTCCGGGGAAGCTAGTTACTTTATTGTTCAGAGCAACACACTTCCCTCCTTTTCAGCCAGACTAAATGAGGGTCTTTTGCTCTTTTCTTTCTTTAAATAAATATTTTTATTGATTTCAGAGAGGAAGGGAGAGGGAGAGAGAGATAGAAACATCAACGATAAGAGAAAACCATTGACTGGCTGCCTTCTTTTTTCTTTTTGTTTTTCCGGTTGGGTGTTTTTTGCTTCTTGGTATTTCAAATCTTTGACTTGATTCTTGGGATCCTCTTGTCTGCTGTTGGATCTCTGTATATTATTCTTTATTTCAGTCCGTGTATGCTTAATTTCTAGTTGGTCCTTTATCACAACATCGAGGGTCTCACTAGATTTCTTAAGGATCTCAATACATTTATCGGCGGTTTCCATAAAATTCTTGAAAAATCTTAGAACCGTGGTTTTGAACTCTATATCCAGTCGTTTGCTGTCCTCCATTTCTGTCATTTGTGACCTGTTTCTTTGTCTTCGCATTTTGTCTGCTTCCCTGTGTTGGTAGAGTGGTTTTGTGTGCTAGGTGTCCTACAGGGCCCAGTGGCTCAGCCTCCCCAGTTACCTGAGGTGGACACTCTTGGTGCACCCCCTTGTGGGCTTTGTGCACAGTCTTGTTGTAGTTATGCCTTGATTGTTTTAGGTGTCACTGGGAGGAATTGACCTCCAGGCCAATTGGCAGTGAGAATCAGCTGTGTCTGCAGTGGGAGAACTTCTGTGCTGAAGACACCCTTCTGGGGCAAGACTTGCTTCAGTGGGGCTTTGGTGCTCACTGAGTCTGCCCCCTGAGTGTGTCCCTTATGGATCTGAGGAGTTGTAATCTGGATGGTCCCACTCTGACCACTGGGTACACTGGCTCTTGGATCTCTAAGGAGGTGCTAATTTAGCCTCTGCCTGAGGCTACCCAGCAGGAGCTATGGAGAGATCTGCAGATTCCTCTTCCTTGTTTGGGGTTTGGAGGTGCTCAGATGAGGCCCAGCTGTGAAGAATGCAAGCTGCTGTGGGGCCTTGAGCCTTCTTTTGGATGTTCTGGTTCTCTCTGACCCAGCTGCAGTTTGTTAGGTAATTTTAGATTGCAAAGGGCCAGGTCATTCATATGCAAAAGCCTCTGGGCACAGCTTGGGTGGGGCGGGGTCTCGGAATCAACAGGGTGGAGCAAACAGCTATGGCTGGTCCTCAGTCCTGCCCTAAGAGGCCCCCGGGTCTCAGTGTCCCGGGGTAATCCCTGCAAGCACCTCTGAGTAAGCTGCCCTCGAGTTCCGCCTGCTGCCAGACAGTCCAGTTTCTCCCCGTATGAGTCTGAGTCCCCAGAGACTCACCCGGAACTGGAATCAGGGCCGTAGGGAGCTTGAGACTCCCTCCTGATTGAAAAAGACACCGGTGTCCTCAGTTGCCAGCCCTTTCCGCGTGCCTTCTTACCTCTGCACTTTACTTCCGCACCTCCTGAGGCTCAGTGTGCTTTTCTTTTTCCTTCTAGTTGTAGAATTTCCACTCAACCAGCCAGCCTTCCTGTGGTTCTGGGTGATGTCTGTTTGTCTTCAGTTGTAGTTTTGAAGTGGTTGTGCGAGGCAGCAATTTTAGGTGTTTACCTATGCCGCCATCTTGGTTTCTTTTTCTCTATTGTCTTTTAAGTCTATTTCATTTATTTCTACTCTGGTCTTTGTTATTTCATTTTTTGTATTAACTTTGGATTTATAGTTCTTTGAGGTTTGAAGTTAGGTTGTTTATTTGAAATTTTTTGTTTCTTTTTTTTTTTTTTTTTTTAATATATTTTATTGATTTTTTACAGAGAGGAAGGGAGAGAGATAGAGAGTTAGAAACATCGATGAGAGAGAAACATCGATCAGCTGCCTCCTGCACATCCCCCACTGGGGATGTGCCCGCAACCAAGGCACATGCCCCTGACCAGAATCGAACCCGGGACCCTCCTGTCCGCAGGCCGACGCTCACCACTGAGCCAAACCGGCTTCGGCTGAAATTTTTTGTTTCTTGATGTGGACATTTCTTCCCTCTTAGCACTGATCTTGCTGCAGCCCATAAGTTTTGGTATGTTGGATTTCCATTTTCATTTGTCACAAGGTAGTTGAAAATTTTTTCATTTCTTTTTTAACCCATTGGTCGCTTAGTAGCTTATTGTTTAACTTCCACTTACGTGGGTGGGAAAAGGTAGGTTTACAGTTCCTATGGAAAAAGAAATGCAGGTTGGGATTATTACAATAGCTTTATTTTATTTTTAAAATATGCTTTTATTGATTTTAGAGAAAGAGGAAGGGAGAAGGAGAGAGAGATAGAAACATTGATCGGCCGCCTCCTGCACGCCCCCCTGCTGGGGATCGAGCCTGCAACCCAGGCATGTGCCCTGACCTGGAATCAAATCAATCACCTCTTGGTTCATGGGTTGATGCTCAACCACTGAGCCACACCGGCCAGGGCTACAATAGCTTTATTAACGCAAAAGAAAAAACTTGGTTTCACATGCTCAAAACTGTAAACCTACTTTTGCCAACACTGTATTTGTTACTGAGTTTTCTTCTTGTAATTCATTTCTCGTTTATACCATTATGGTTAGAGAAGATGCTTGATATGATTTCAATTTTCTCAAGTTTTATTAAGACTTGTTTTGTGGCCTAATATATATTCTATCCTGGAGAATGCTCTGTGTGCATTTGAGAAGAATATGTATTTTGTTGCTTTTGGGTGGAATTTTCCATGTATATCCGTTAAGTTTATCTGATCTAACCTGTTGTTTAAGGCTGATGCTTCCTTATGATTTTCTGTCTGGATGATCTATCCATTGATGCATAGGGTGTATTAAAGTCCCTTCCTATTATTGTATTGCTGTTTATTTCTTCCTTTAGGTCTGTTAATAATTTGTTTTATATATTTAGACATTTCTATGTTGGATGAATAAATAATTACAAATATGATATTCTCTTCTTGGATTGACCCCTTTATCATCAAGTTCCTTTCTTTGTCTCTTATTACAATCTTTGTTTTAAGTTTACTTTTTTTCTGGTACAAGGTATCGCTGCCACAATTTTCTTTTGGTTTCTATTTGCATGGAATATCTTTTTCTTCCCTTCACTTTCAGTCTGTATGTGTCTTTAGATCTGAACTGAGTCTCTCGTAGGCCGTGTATAGATGAGTCTTGTTGGTTTGTTTAATCCATTCAGCCATTCTGTATCTTTTTTAAGATACGTTTTTATTGATTTTTAGAGAAAGGGAGAGAGATAGAAACACTGATGAAAGAGAAATATTGATTGGCTGCTTCCTGCATGCCCCCCACCAGGGATGTGCACTGACTGGAGATTGAATCGGTGACCTCTAGGTTCATGGATGGATGCTCAGCCATTGAGCCACATCAGCTGGGTCCATGTTATATCTTTTGATTGGAGAATTAGTTCATTTACATTGAAAGAATTATTGATAGGTATGTAGTTACTGCAATTTTGTTTATTGTTTTCTGGCTGTTTTATAGTTCTTGTTTGTTTCTTATTCTTTTCCTTTGTGGTTTGGTGATTTTCTTTAGTGGTATGCTTAGAGTACTTTCTCTGTATCTTTTGTGTATTGCATGTTTTTGCTTTGTGGTTACCTTAAGGCAGTGATGGCGAACCTTTTGAGCTCAGTGTGTCAGCATTTTGAAAAACCCTAACTTAACTCTGGTGCCGTGTCACATATAGAAATTTTTTGATATTTGCAACCATAGTAAAACAAAGATTTATATTTTTGATATTTATTTTATATATTTAAATGCCATTTAACAAAGAAAAATCAACCAAAAAAATGAGTTCGCGTGTCACCTCTGACATGCATGTCATAGGTTCGCCATCACTGCCTTAAGGCTTACATATAACAACTTGTATTTATAACAGTCTATTTTAAGTTGATAACAATTTAAGACTGAATGCATTCTAATGCTCTGCATTTTAACCTTCCCTCCCTATGTGTTATGCTTTTGATGTCACATTTTATGTATCCTTTAACAAATTATTATAGTTATAGTTTTACTACTTTTGCCTTTTAGTCTTCATACTAGCTAGCTTTGTAAGTGATAACCCAGTACTTTTACTATATATTTATTATTTCTTCTCAGTATTATTCCAAGATCAGAGTTTTTAATTTTGATGAAGTCCAATTTTTTTTATCATTTTACTTTATGGGTCAGGCTTTTTATGCTGTAGCTAGAAAATCTTTGCTTAATTCTTTGTTTAGACTGTAATGTAATCTACCTAAATTATCCCCAAATTTTTCACCAGAGCTACTACTTTCATTAGCCAAACGTACCAAGTAGTGGCGAGGTGAGGTGTGAAGAGTCCAGACAAGTTATGGCCCATGGGGCCAAATCCTTTTTGTAAATAAAGTTTCATTGGAATACAACCATGCTTATTGTCTTTGGCTGCTTTGGTGCTACAGTGGCAGAATTGAGTAGTTATAACAGAGACTGAATGGCTTTCAAAGCTTAAAATATTTACTATCTAGGGAGAAGTAGGAGAGGATATGGGGGGATAAATGGTGATAGAAGGAAACTTGGTTTGGGGTGGTGAACACACAATACAATATACAGATGATGTATTATAGAATCACCTGAAACCTATATGATTTTGTTAACCAATGCTCCCCTCCCCCCAATAAATTATTAAAATTGTTTTTAAAAACTTACTATCTAGTCCAGCTGGCGTGGCTCAGTGGTTGAGCCTTGAACCAGGAAGTCATAGTTTGATTCCCCATCAGGGTACATCCCCAGGTTGCAGGCTTGATCCCCAGTAGGAGGCGAAGAGGAGGCAGCTGATCTCACTCTCCCTCTCCCTTTCTCTCTGAAATCAATACAAATATATTTTTATAAAGAACTTATTAAATTTATAGGAAAAGTTTTTTGACCTCTGAAACAGTCTATTAGTTCCCTTCTCCCCCTTCCTTTACTTGGAGATAACCCTCGTGTGAGTCCTTTGTTCTGTGTTTATCTGGACAGGTTGTCTTAAAAATCTGCATAGCTGCTGTTCTAGAAAAATTCCTGTGGCCCTCTCTGTTTCTGGGGTTCCAAATCTTTCTTGGTTTGTTCCAGTCCCATATGATAGAAGAATATATTCTGTTCTATTTTCTGGAGGGTAAAAAAGGCTGCATTGGAAAATTATTTGCTATCACTCTTGGTAGAGAATTCTAGGTGATTAGTTATTTTCCCTGAGAATTTTTTTATTTTTTATTTTTTTAAAATATATTTTATTGATTTTTTACAGAGAGGAAGGGAGAGGGATAGAGAGTTTGAAACATCGATCAGCTGCCTCCCGCACACCCGCCCCTGGGGATGTGCCTGCAACCAAGGCACATGCCCCCGACCGGAATCGAACCCGGGACCCTTCAGTCCCCAGGCCGATGCTCTATCCACTGAGCCAAACCGGTCAGGGCATCCCTGAGAATTTTAAAGGAATTGCTTTATATTACCTTCCAGCTTCCAGTGTTGCTATTGCGAAATCAAAATACTTTATAATTTCTAGTCTGTTGTAACCTGTTTTTCTTTTCTGGAAACTTTTGGAAATTTGTATCCCAAGTGTTTCAATATGTCAAAGAGAAGTGCCTTGTTATTTATTTTTAAAATAATAACTTTTGGGTATTGAATAGGCTTTTCCCGCCTTATTTAAAAAATTTTTATTATTAAAAGTATTACATAGACCTAGCCGGTTTGGCTCAGTGGATAGAGCATCAGACTGCGGATCAAAGGGTCCTGGATTCGATTCCAGTTAAGGGCACGTACCTTGGTTGCGGGATCCTCCCCAGCCTGGGCCCTGGTCAGGGCTCGTGCAGGAGGCAACCAATCGATATGCTTCTCTCACATTGATGGTTCTCTGTCTTTCCGTCTCTTCTACTCTCCTTAAAAATCAATGGAAAAATATCTTTGGGTGAGACCCCCTCCACCCTGTGCTCATCCCATCCCCAGGCCTTGCCTGCACTATTGTCTGCCCATGGCCTATGCATATATGTGCATAAGTTAATTGGTTAACCTCTTCCCACCTCCCTGCCTTCCCTCTGAAATATGTCAATCTGTTGCATGCTTCAATATCTTTGGATCATTTTTGTTTATCAGTTTATTTTGTTCGTTAGATTCCACATATAAGTAAGATCATGTGGTAGTCTTTCTCTGACTGGCTTATTTCACTCGGCGTAATACTCTCCAGGTCCCTCCATGCTGTATCAAATGGTAAGAGATCCTTCTTTTTTTTTTTTTTTTAACAAAAAATATGTTTTTATTTGATTTCAAAGAGGAAGGGAGAGGGAGGGAGAGATCGAAAATAGAAACATCAATGATGAGAGACAATCATTGATCTACTGCATCCCTGTAGCGAGTGAGCTTTGACCGGGCATCAAACCATGACCTCCTGGTAAAGAGTTAATGCTCAACCACTGAGCAACACTGGCTGGGTGTTCCTTCTTTTTCACAGCTGCGTAAGTATTCCATGTGTAAGTGTACTATAGTTTTTTTTTTTAAATCTTTATTGTTCTGATTATAATAGTTCCTCTTTTTTTTCCCCATAGCTCCCCTCCACCCGGTTCCCACCCCACACTCTGCCCTTACCCCTCCCACTGTCCTCATCTATAGGTGTACAATTTTTGTTCAGTCTCTTCCCGCAGCACCCACACCCCTTTCCCCCAGAGAATTGTCAGTCCACTCCTTTTCTATGACCCTGATTCTATTATAATCACCAGTTTATTCTGTTCATCAGATTTTTTATTCACTTGATTTTTAGATTCACTTGTTGATAGATGTGTATTTGTTG
>NW_005365763.1:2159781-2168139 GCF_000412655.1 Myotis brandtii | reverse complement strand
ATTCTCTCTTTGTCTTTTGCCCTTGGCATTTTAATTATGATGTGTCTTGGTGTGGTCCTCTTTGGATTCCTCTTGTTTGGGGTTCTCTGCACTTCCTGGACTTGTAAGTCTATTTCTTTCAGCAGGTAGGGGAAGTTTTCTGTCATTATTTCTTCAAATAGGTTTTCAATTTCTTGCTCTCTCTCTTCTTCTGTCACCCCTATAATTCGGATGTTGGTACACTTGAAGTTGTCCCAGATGCTCCTTGCACTATCTTGATATTTTTGGATTCTTTTTTCTTTTTGCTTTTCTGGTTGGGTGTTTTTTGCTTCTTTGTATTTCAAATCTTTGACTTGATTCTTGGGATCCTCTCATCTGCTGTTGGATCTCTGTATATTATTCTTTGTTTCAGTCAGTGTATGCTTAATTTCTGATTGGTCCTTTTTCATGTTTTTGAGGGTCTCACTACATTTCTCGGAGATTTCTAGAAGATTCTTGAGTAACCTTATAACCGTGGCTTTGAACTCTATATCCAGTAGTTTGCTTTCCTCCATTTCTTTTATTTGTGACTTGTTTCTTTGTCTCCGCATTTTGGCTGCTTCCCTGTTTTTGTTTCTATGTACTGGGTAGCTGTTAAGTCTCCTTGAATTGATAGAGTGGCCTTGTGTGGTTGATGTCCTGTAGGGCCCAGTGGCTCAGCCTCCCCAGTCAACTAAGGTGGACGCTCTTGGTGCACCCCTTTGTGTGCTGTTTGCACAGTCTTGTTGTAGTTAAGCCTTGATTGCTGTTGGTATCACTGGGAGGAATTGACCTCCAGTCCAATTGGCTGTGATGAGCAGCTGTGTCTACACTGGAAGATCCGTTGCGCAGGAGACAGCCTTATGGGGCAGGACTTGCTTCAGTAGGGCTTTGGTGCTTACTGAGTCTGCCCCTTGAGTGTGTCTCTTATGGATATGCAGAGTTGTAATCCATTATGATCTCACCTCGACCACTGGGTACACTGGCTCTTGGATCTCCAAGGAAGTGCAAGGTTAGCCACTGCCTGGGGCCGCCCAGCAAGAGCTACAGAGACATCTGCAGATTCCTCCTCTTTGTATGGGGTTTGGAAGTGCCCAGATGAGGCCTAGCTATGAAGCAAGGCCTCTGCTGCTGCCATGTAGTGGGCCTTCTTTTGGAATCTCTGGGGCTCTCTGACCCAGCTGCAGTTTGTTTTAGGCGAAAGGACAGGCCATTCATATGCAAAAGCCGATGTGCACAGCTTGGGTGGGGTTGTAAATTGGGTGGGCGTGGTCTCTGGGAATCACCAGGGTGGAGCAAACAGCAGTGGCTGCCCTGGTTTTCTGTGTCCCGCGCACCTGTGCAGGAACAATGGTCGCTGTGAGCACCTCTAAGATTAAGCCACCCTCGCGTTCCTGTTCCGATGCCAGACAGTCCAGTTTTTCCCTGTATGTGTCTGGGTCCCCCAGAGTCTCGCCCGGAACTGGAGTTCAGAGCAAGCGGGAGCTTGTATCTCCCTCCAGGTTTAAAGAACAGCACATCCAGGTGCCAGCACTTTCCGCACCTCCACACCTCTTACTGGTCTCAATGAGCTTTCTTCACCTCTCTAGTTGTGGAATTTCCACTCAGCCAGCTTTCCCGTGGTTCTGGGTGGTAGTTGTTCTGCCGTTTAGTTGTAATTTTGATGTGGTTGTGAGAGGCAGCAAGTATAGGTGATTACCTATGCCGCCATCTTGATTTCTCTCTGTACTATAGTTTTTAAATCCATTCATCTACTGATGGGCACTTGGGCTGTTTCCAGATTTTACCTATTCTAAATCAGCGGTCACCAACTGGTGGTCCGTGAGGTCCAAAAGGTTGGCGACCGCTGTTCTAAATAACTTTTCTTTTTTTAAAAAAATATTTTTATTGATTGCAGAGAGCAAGGGAGAGAGATAGAGAGACAGAAACACCAGTGATGAGAGAGAATCACCAATCAGCCATATTCTGCACACTCCCTACTGAGAATCGAGCCCGCATCCCAGGCATGTGCCCTTGGCCGGAATTGAACCTGGGACCCTTCAGTCCATTGGCCAATGCTTTATCCACTGAGCCAAACCAGTCATGCTCGTTTTTATTTAATTGGGTCCTCTCTCTTTTTTCTTGATGAGTCTGGCTAAAGATTCATTAGTTTTGTTTATCTTTTCAAAGAACCAGCTCTTGGTTTCATTGATGGTATATATATTTTTTAGTTTCTGTGTCATTTATTTCCACTCTGATCTTTATTATTTCTCTTCTTTTTCTTACTCTGGGCTTTTCTTGTCCTGTTTCTAATTGTTTTAGTCGTAGGATTAGATTGTAAAATTGAGCTTTTTCTTGAGGTAGGCTTGTTGTGGTATGAACCTCTGTCGGGACTGCTTTCACTGTGTTCCAAAGATTTTGGGTGGTTGTGTATTCGTTTCCATTTGTTTCCAGGAAGTTTTTTATTTCTTCTTTAAACTCATTGTAACCCATTCATTGTTTAATAGCATGCTATTTGACTTCCACGTGTTTGAATATTTTGAAGTATTTTTATTGTAGTTATTTCTAATTTCACATCATTGCGATCTGAGAAGATGCTTGATATGATTTCAGTCTTCTTGAATTTGTAGAGACTTAGACTTATGTGTGGTCTGTCTTTGATACTGTCCCATGTGTTCTTGAGAAAAATTGATATTCTCCAGCTTTGTTGTGAAATGTATCTGTAAATGTCAATTAAATCCATTTTATCTAGTGTGTCATTTAGGGTCTTGTTTCCTTGTTGATTTTTTTTGTCTAGAAAATCTATCCATTGATGTCAGTGGGGTGTTAAAATCCCCTACTATGACTGTATTGCGGTTGATCTCTCCCTTAAAATCCTCCTGAAGCCTTTTTATATATTTGGTTGCTCCTGTATTGGGTACATATATGTTTACCAGGCTTATATCCTCTGGTCCCTTTAGTATTATGAAGTAGCCTTCATTGTCTCTTGTTATGGCTGTCTATTTTTCAGGTATGAGTATTCCTAACCCAGGTTTTTTTTTTTTTTTTTTTTACATTTCCATTTGCATGAAATATTTTTTTCTATCCCTTTACTTTCAGTCTGTGAATGTTCTGTTTTGAGCTGGATCTCTTGTAGACAGCATATATACTAGTATGTGGGTTATGTTTTCTTATCCATTTAGCTATCCTATATCTTTTGGTGGTAGCTTTTAAGCCATTTACAATTAAGACTATCTACATATATAAAAGCCTAAGCAACCAGCCGACTGGCCGGCTGACCCTCTGGTAGCTATGATGCGCACAGACCACCAGGGGGCAGATGCTCAACACAGGAGCGGAAACCAGACATGGAAACATGGAACAGACTGATGAATCTAAGAGTGAAAGGGGGAGAGGGGAGGGCAGGAAGAGAATAACCAAAGATCTTATATGCATACTAGAGGCCGACGCACGGATTTGTGTACTGGTGGGGTCCCTTGGCCAGGCTTCTGGAGATCAGGCCGAAACCAGCAGTCTGACATCCCCTGAAGGGCCCTGGATTGTGAGAGGGCGCAGGCCAGGCCTCTAGTCTTACCTAATAATAGACAAACATGCAAATTGACCGCACCTTTGCTACGCCCACCAGCCAATCGGATGAGTATGCAAATTAACCAAACAAAGATGGTGGTTAATTTGCATACATAGGCACCCAGTGGCAATTGGAGCCTGCAATCAGAGCTGAGGGGTCCCCTGCCCAGGCCTAATGCCTTGAGGAGTTAGGCCTGGGCAGGGGCGGAGTGGGCAATTGCGGGAGCTGGGGGTCCCCTGCCCAGGTCTAATGACTCAGCCAGCAATTGGTGTGAACTACTGAGGAAACACCTTTTCTGACTGCTCATTGGCTAAGCTCCCTGTATGCCACTGGTAATATTCTTAGTAACTTGGGTAATAAGAATCCAATAAGGTGATCTTGGGTTTTTCCACCTCACTCCTGGAGAAAAAAAGGAAGGTCCACTGCTGGAGGACTAAGAAATGTCATATCCTGCCCTAGCTGGTTTGGCTCAGTGGATAATGCCTCGGCTTGTGGACCACAGGGTCTGGGTTCAATTCTGACCAAGGGCATGTACCTAGGTTGCAGGCTTCTCCCTGGCCCGGGCCCAGGTCAGGGCTCATGCAGGAGGCAAACAATCAAAGTGTTCCTCTCAATTTGATGTTTTTCTCTGTCTTTCCCTTTCTCTTCCACATTCTCTAAAAATCAATGGAAACATATCCTCAGGTGAGGATAAAAAAAGAAAGAAAGAAATGTCATATCCTATGAAAAACACATCTTGAAAATGCCTAAAGAAAGTTGTCATTTTTTCATGGTGAAGGGACTGGAGTCCATGTTGATGAAAACACCTGCGTGGCTGCGGTGACTGACAGTGGCTGCAACAGCGAGGTGATGGGGCTGGTGCCTTCCCCTGATCAGCCGGTCACCTCCCACAAAGGGAGGCCAGACTGTGGCTTAGGCCCGCTCCCCAAGGGGAGCAGGGAGCGGGCTTAAGCCGTCAGTAGGACATCCCTGAGGGCTTCCAGTATGTGATAGGGGGAAGGCTGGGCTGAGGGACCCCCCCTCCAGTGCACAAATTTTTGTGCACCAGGCCTCTAGTCTATATATATAAAAGGTTAAGCCTGGCTGACTAGCCGACCGGCTGGTAGGTTTGATATGCACTGATCACCAGGGGCAGATGCTCAGCGCAGGAGCTGCCAAGTGACAGCAACTTTGCAGATTGTCTCTTGCACTTCGGGACCCCTCGGGGGATGTCGGACTGCGGTTTTGGCCTGATCCCTGCAGGCCAGGCTAAGGGACCCCACCTGCTGGAGAGAACCCGCTCACTCCGCAGATGCCCTTCAAGCTCCGGTGCCGCCCTAGGTGGGGCCGGCCAGGGAGGGACCACAGGAGGTTGGCTCGAGGGTGTGTCCAGCCCGTCTTGCCCAGTCCTGCCGGCCATCTTCTAATTTCCTTTCAATGTGCACGAATACATGCACCAGGCCTCTAGTTTTTAATAGATACTTATATGTTGCCATTTTTATTCTTTGTGCCTGTGTTCCCCTCCTTCTCTCTCCGTTTCTTCTTCTTACAACAGTCCCTTTAGCATTTCTTACAGTGCTGGTTTGGTGGTGATAATCTCTTTTAGCCTTTTTTTTTTTTTTTTTTCTCCATAGCTTCTTATTTCACTGCTGGATAAAGTGGTCTTGGATTCAGTCCCTTCGTTTTCATTACTTTGTATACTTCATGCCAGTCCTTTCTGGCCTGAAGTGTTTCTATTGATAAATAAGCTGACAGTCAAATGCGAGTTCCCTTGTAGGTAAGTTTCTGTTTCTCTCTTCCAGCCTTTAAGATTCTTTCTTTGTCTCTAATGTTTACCATTTAAATTGTAGTGTGTTTTGGTGTGGGTCTTTTTGAATTCATTTTGATTGGGACTCTGTGTTTCCTAAATTTGAGTGACTTTTTCCTTCACGTGGTTAGGAAAGTTTTTTGTTATTATTTTTTCAAACAGGTTCTCTATTCTTTGCTCAGATTCTTCTTCTTCTGGAACCCCTATTATTCAGATGTTGTTACCTTCCATGGTTTCTCAAAGATCTCTTAAACTCCCCTCCTGCTTTTTAATTGTTTTTCCAGGTGCTGTTCTGAATGGGTTTATTTTTTTTACCTGTTTTCTATTTGCTGATTCAGTCTTCTGCTTCTTCTAGCCTACTATTGATTCCTTCCAGGGTATTTTTATTTTAGCTATATCATTCTTCATTTCTGCTTGATTCTTATTCATGGTTTCTCCTCCCCCCCCCTTTTTTTAATGCTGATATAGTTCTCATTAAGTTGCCTAATATTCTCATTAAATTGCTTCTATTTTTCATTAAGGTGTTTGAGTACCCTTATAACCATTACTTTGAATTCTTTATCTGACAAAATGCTTGCTTCCATTTCATTTAGTTCCTTTTCTGGTGATTTCTCCTTTTCTTTCATTTGGGGGTTGTTTCTGTGTCTCCCCATTTTCGCTGTCCCTTCGTATTTGTTTCTATGTATTAGATCAGCTGTTAATACCCCTCAATCTTTGTACAGTGGTCTTATGTTCTGTTGTACCCAGTGGTGCAGTCTCTTAGATCTAATGAACTTGGTGCTCTAGGAATGACCCTTGTTTGAGTTATTTGGGTTCTCAGGTTGTAACTGGGTCATGATGTTGTTGTCTCATTTTTTGATGAAATCTGTTCTCAGCTTGGCTGACTGTGAGGCTCACCTCTTACCACTTAGTGCAAGCTCTTATGGAGATGCTTGCAGAACAAAACTAAATACAACAAAACAAAACACAAAACAAAATAGAAATGTTCACATAACCCCTACAACAGCATCAAAAGCAACCACAAAATAACAGAGAATTAGGAAAGAGAAGAGAGAGCAAGAATGATAGAAAAAAAAAGAAAATGAGAAAAAAGAAACGGAAGAAAAAGGATTGTGAAAGGGCAGAGGTGTAATAAAGTAAATAAGACTAGCCCTAGCCGGTTTGGCTCAGTGGATAGAGCATCAGCCTGTGGACTGAAGGGTCCCAGGTTCGATTCTGGTCAAGGGCATGTACATTGGTTGCGGGCACATCCCTAGTGGGAGGTGTGCAGGAGGCAGCTGATCGATGTTTCTAACTCTTTATCCCTCTCCCTTCCTCTCTGTAAAAAATCATTTAAAAAAATATAAAAAAATAAATAAGACTAAAGAATAGAGGAAGGAAGACTATAAAAGAAATAAGGAAGAAAAAGTTTTAAAAAGGAATACAGAGGAGAAATCAGATTGACACAAAATAAGAAAATGAAAAAAACATGAGAAAGCAGGAGGAAAAGTAAAAAAATTGAGTAGGAAAAGGGAAGAGAAAAATTAGATATATGAAAGAAACAATAGAGACTAAAATAATAAATAATTAGACACAGAAGATAAATAAAAGACAAAAAGGAAAGAAAAGGGGCAGAAAAAAAGTGAAGTGATGTTTGTCTCAGTAGAGTTTAGTGCCTACTCCTCTTCTGATGACTGTGGGTGACTGTTCTGTTTGCCAGTTCTGGGCTTCTTGCGAGGTACTTAGGTTTTAACCGCTGTCAGAAACTGTCTTTCTTTGGCTTTCAGCAACCTTTTTAAAGCTCCAAGCAATCCACAGTTTTTGTCTGTGTCCACAACTTGACTGCACACGGGAGGGGCCAAGCTGCCCTTAAAGCAGGTTTGTTAGCAGCATGGGACACAGGGCTGGGTCAGCAAACTTCCCTAGGTTCTCCAGGCTCTGCCTTCTCCTGCCTTTGTCTGCTAGCCAGCTGTCAATATTAATCACTCACAAGTCTGTTTTAGAAAGGGCTTTAGGGGGAATTGGGAGTACAGACTTCTGGGTCTCCTGTGGGAGGGAGGTGCTGTTCAGATTTCAGGGAAAGTGGTGTGTGTATTTCCCTGTCCTAGAGCTACTCCTTTCAGAGTGTCCCAGAGTATTATTACTCTGCCCTCGGCTAGTGGAGATCCCTGTCAGCAGTCCAATGGAATCAGCTGGAAACCTGGAGTTCCTATCAGTTCTCCTGTGAGGGGGAAGCACCAATCAGGTTCCCAAAAAGGGGTGGATGGCCCCACCCCAAGTCCAGTTACTGATGCTTCCTTAGACTCTTCAAATCTGTAGACTTGGCCTCTGTTGCCATCTCCTCTGCAAAAGTGGTGATGCAGGGTGTGGCAGTCAGGGCTTCTGAGGTTGTGGTGGGCTGTATCACCTAGGGTGGTTTTTTTCCCCCTGAGCTGTGACTTCTGGAAGGGGCTAGCACCTCTCAAGAAAAATGGCCATTTTGGTTTTGGGGGTATGTGACTGAATGCAGGGCTCCCAGCTGCCTCTTTTCCATATCTCCCCCTAATGCTTCCCACCCCAGCACCTTGAGTCTGCACCACTATCCCTCAAGCAAAGGCTAGGATGAGTAGCTGTTAATGAAACTCCTGCTGTGCTCAGGGTTTAAGAAAAAGAAAACAAACAAACAAACAAAAAAAACCACGAAGGCTTTCTCTCAAATGAGCTCTGGTCTACTAAGCCCAGCCTGGTTTCTGGGCCTCCATCTTCTCAGAAATAACCCTCTCAATAGCAGAGCAATCCCTCCTCACTCTCGACCTGCTGCCCTGTGAAAGCTTGTCAGCCCCTCTCATGACCTCTCCCTTCCTACCAGTCTCCAGGTGTTTTCTGTCCTTCCTTGATATAAATCTCCTCAACTGGACCTCAGTAGGTAATTTCAGGTGAATGTTCCCCAATTTAGTTTTATTTCCAGTCTGGCCCTGGGAGGAGGTGCAAGAAAGACCTGTCTATTCAGCTGCCATTTTCTCTCCCCACCTCAAATAGGCCTTTTTAAAAAATATGTCTTTGATTTTTT
>NW_005365763.1:2151667-2159748 GCF_000412655.1 Myotis brandtii | reverse complement strand
GAGAGAGAGAGGAAGGGAGAGGGAGAGAGAGAAACATCAGTTGACTACCTCCTGCATGCCCCCTACTAGGGATTGAGCCTGCAAGTGGAGCCTGATTCAGAATCGAACCCGTGACCTTCTGGTGTACAGGAGACCCTCAACCAACTGAGGCACCCTAACGAGGGCTGAGTAGGTCCTTTTTAATTGGCAAAGTCAAGTTCTTCAGTTCTGGGATATGTGGATGAAAAAGGAGTTCTGTGGGAAGTAATCTCACAGGGTAATCTGATCAGAAATTCCTAACTGGAGGTCATGATGGATATACATGCCCCAGGCATATTATTTCTTTAGTAAAAAGCTTTATCTTTACCTTAAGCAAGCCCTAGCCATTGTTTTTGTGCATTTAGATTCACACATGTTTAACAGACCCTTATAACGCAGGCAGGGGTGAAGGTGGGGAATGTCGGTCAGCAGGCAGTGTAAGGTCATCAAAATAATTTGGTTTAGCCCTGCCAAGGCATTAGGGTGAGTTAATTAAATGGTTGACCAAATATAGCAGGCTAATTTTTAAGTTGGTAATTTTGTATGGCCTTTTTTTTTTAAATTAAATCTTTATTGTTCAGATTATTACAGTTGTTCCTCTTTTTTCCCCCCACAACTCCCCTCCACCCAGTTCCCTCCCCACCCACTGTCCTCATTCATAGGTGCTCGATTTTTGTCCAGTCTCTTCCCGCATCCCCCACACCCCTTTCTCCCCCCAAGAATAGCCAGTCCATTCCCTTTCTATGCCCCTGATTCTATTATAATCACCAGTTCATTCTGTTCATCAGATTATTTATTCACTTGATTTTTAGATTCACTTGTTGATAGATGTGTATTTGTTGTTCATAATTTGTATCTTTACCTTTTTCTTCTTCTTCCTCTTCTTAAAGGATACCTTTCAGCATTTCATATAATACTGGTTTGGTGGTGATGAACTCCTTTAGCTTTTCCTTATCTGTGAAGCTCTTTATCTGACCTTCAATTCTGAATGATAGCTTTGCTGGATAAAGTAATCTTGGTTGTAGGTTCTTGCTATTCATCACTTTGAATATTTCTTGCCACTCCCTTCTGGCCTGCAAAGTTTCTGTTGAGAAATCAGCTGACAGTCGTATGGGTACTCCCTTATAGGTAACTGACTTTTTTTCTCTTGCTGCTTTTAAGATTCTCTCTTTGTCTTTTGCTCTTGGCATTTTAATTATGATGTGTCTTGGTGTGGTCCTCTTTGGATTCCTTTTGTTTGGGGTTCTCTGCGCTTCCTGGACTTGGAAGTCTATTTCTTTCACCAAGTAGGGGAAGTTTTCTGTCATTATTTCTTCAAATAGGTTTTCAATATCTTGCCCTCTCTCTTCTTCTGGTACCCCTATAATTCTGATGTTGGTACGCTTGAAGTTGTCCCAGAGGCTCCTTACACTATCTTCGTATTTTTGGATTCTTTTTTCATTTTGCTTTTCCGGTTGGGTGTTTTTTGCTTCTTCGCATTTCAAATCTTTGACTTGATTCTTGCGATCCTCTGGTCTGCTGTTGGGAGTCTGTATAATATTCTTTATTTCAGTCAGTGTATGCTTAATTTCTAGTTGGTCCTTTATCACAACATCGAAGGTCTCACTAGATTTCTTAAGGATCTCAATACATTTATCGGCGGTTTCCATAAAATTCTTGAAAAATCTTAGAACCGTGGTTTTGAACTCTATATCCAGTCGTTTGCTGTCCTCCATTTCTGTCATTTGTGACCTGTTTCTTTGTCTTCGCATTTTGTCTGCTTCCCTGTGTTGGTAGAGTGGTTTTGTGTGCTAGGTGTCCTACAGGGCCCAGTGGCTCAGCCTCCCCAGTTACCTGAGGTGGACACTCTTGGTGCACCCCCTTGTGGGCTTTGTGCACAGTCTTGTTGTAGTTATGCCTTGATTGTTTTAGGTGTCACTGGGAGGAATTGACCTCCAGGCCAATTGGCAGTGAGAATCAGCTGTGTCTGCAGTGGGAGAACTTCTGTGCTGAAGACACCCTTCTGGGGCAAGACTTGCTTCAGTGGGGCTTTGGTGCTCACTGAGTCTGCCCCCTGAGTGTGTTCCTTATGAATCTGAGGAGTTGTAATCTGGGTGGTCCCACTCTGACCACTGGGTACACTGGCTCTTGGATCTAAGGAGGTGCTAATTAAGCCTCTTCCTGAGGTTACCCAGCAGGAGCTATGTCCGCACCTTAGTATTTTACTTCCGCACTGCGCCTCCTCTGAGTCTCGGTATGCTTTTCTCTTTCCTTCTAGTTGTAGAATTTCCACTCAGCCAGCCTTCCTGTGGTTCTGGGTGATGTCCGTTCCGTCTTTTAGTTGTATTTTTGAAGTGGTTGTGCGAGGCAGCAAACTCCGGTGTTTACCTATGCCGTCATCTTGGTTTCTCCATCTGTATGGCCTTTGAATGATACAAATATCCAAATGGCCCTTGATAGAAAAAAGATTCCTCACCCCTGTTCTAAAGCATGTCCACCCTCAAAAGAACACTTAATTTTTTTTTAATATATATTTTATTGATTTTTTACAGAGAGGAAGGGAGAGGGATAGGGAGTTAGAAACATCGATGAGAAAGAAACATCGATCAGCTGCCTCCTGCACACTCCCCACTGGGGATGTGCCCGCAACCAAAGTGCATGCCCTTGACTGGAATCGAACCCGGGACCCTTGAGTCCGCAGGACGATGCTCTATTCACTGAGCCAAACCGGTCAGGGCAACACTTAATTTTTTTTATAGTTAAAAAAATGTCAACTACAGTTGACATACAATGTTATATTAGTTTCAGGTGTACAACATTGTGATTAGACATTTATACAACTTATGTGGGATCACCCCAATAAGTCTAGCACCCATCTGACACAATACATAGTTATTACAGTATTATTTTTATTACAGTATTATTAACTATACTCCCTATGCTGTACTTTACATTTCCATGACTTTTTATACTTGGCACTTTGCACATCTTAAAGAACACACAATCTTAAAGTGTAATCTGATACCTGCCTTGCTTTCTCCCACCTTCCTGTAATCTTGCTTATGTTCCCTCCTTAATCTCAGATGCATAAAAGGAACTGCAAAATGTTATTCTCTGAAGCATTTTTCTCAGTCTGTTGAGGTCTTGCTTCCAGGCATATCCTCTGTTTGACTCAAATAAATTTCTATAGAAATTCTCATAGGCCTGGAAGTACATATTTAATATATATATTAAATAATATTGTCTCTAATTTTTTAAGATGCATACTGATTGGATCTTAGACCTCTTAGATTAATACTGTCTTTTTTATAGTTTTCTTAATTTCTTTTATGTACTTCCCTCCATATTTATGAAACTTGATGATGATTTTTTTTACCTTTTTACTTTGGAAAATTGCAAACATATACAAAGAATGAGTAGTACAATAAATCCTTATGTACTTGTCACTTATCCTCAATAATTATCTATTCATAAGCAAACTATTTAATTTTAAAGCAAATCTCAGATAGCATTTCATTTTTAAAAAATATGTTTTTATTGATTTTTAGAAAGGAAGGGATAGAGAGACAGAAATATCCATGAGAGTGAATCATCTATTGGTTGCCCCCTGTGTGACCCCACTGGGGTCTGAGCCTGCATCCTGGGCATGTGCTCCAACCAGGAATTGAACCAGTGACGCCCTGGTTCATGTGTTGACACTTATCCACTGATTCACACTGGGCTGGGCAGGGCTGTCATTGTGCCCTGATCGGGTAGCTCAGTTGGTTAGAGTGTCACCCGGATACACCAAGAGTTTGGGTTCAATTCCCTGTAGGGCACATAGAAGAATCAACCAATGAATGCATAAATAAGTGGAACAACAAATTGATTTTTCTCTCTCTCCCTTCATCTCACTCTCTAAAATTAACAACAAGAAAAAGGACTCATTTTGGAATTATTATTATACAAATTCTTTAAAGTCAAATATCCCACCAGTATTTTTTTATTTGTTTTAATCCTACCAGCATTTTAAAAGTGTTAAATCTGCCCAGCCAGCATGGCTCAGTGGTTGAGCGTTGGTCTATGAACCAGGAGGTCACACACAGTTCAATTCCCAATCAGGGCACATACCTGGGTTGTGGGCTCGTCCCAGGTGGGGTTGTGTAGGAGGCAGCCGATCGATGATTGTCTCTCATCATTGATGTTTCTATCTCTCTCTTGCTCTCCCTTCCTCTCTGAAATCAATAAAAATATATTTTTAAAAATAAAAGTGTTAAATCTAGATCCAAATAAGGTCAATCACAGTGTGGTTCATTAATGTCCCTTTTAGTCTATTTTAAGACAGTTCCCCTTTCATATGCCTCTCCTCTCTACTTTTCTCCTCTCCCTGTCTCTTATGTGTATGCATAGTTTCTTGAAAGAATTTGATAATCCAGGAGTTTCCTACAGACTGGATTTTACTGACTTGCAGGTTGAGCATTATTAATGCTTGTATATATAATATATATATATATATATATATATACACACACACACACACACACACACACATATGGACATATGTTGTGTATATATACATATATATGTAATGAAAAGTATACAGAAGGCATTTAATAAATGGTAGTTAACAATGCATTTTCCTCTCATCAGTAAATATGTATAGCAAATGTAACTTTAATTGTCAAAATCTTTACAAGAAAACCTTGTAAAAAGAGCTTACTAATCCATTTTTAAAAACCACTTAACTCAAAATTACTGATATTAAATGAGACATTTTAATTGTGGGGAAGTCATCATTTGTCATGTTGAACATAGTAGAATGGATCCAGATACAGGCAAATGAAATACTACTAAGATTAAAGAAATCCTATGTATTAATATGGAATACTTCCCCAGGGTACTGTTAAGTGAATATACTATTGAGTAGTATAATACCATTTATGTAAAACAGATGAAAAATATCATGTGTATGTGATTTGTATAAAAGGGGGGAATAACAAATCATATATGTGTAAATTATACCCAGAGATATCTATATTACCTCTGGGGGGAGCTGGTGACTAGAGCATAGGAGTCAAAGGGACACTGAAATTTCAGAATTTGCAATTATGTAAATGTACGTATTCTTCCCTCCCTCATTAAATTGCACTAAACTTTTTTTTTTTTTAAATATATTTTATTGATTTTTTACAGAGAGGAAGGGAGAGAGATAGAGAGTTAGAAACATCGATGAGAGAGAAACATCAACCAGCTGCCTCCTGCACACCCCCTACTGGGGATGTGCCCGCAACCAAGGTACATGCCCTTGACCGGAATCGAACCTGGGACCTTTCAGTCCGCAGGCCGACGCTCTATCCATTGAGCCAAACCGGTTTCGGCTGCACTAAACTTTTTGATAGAATTTTGATTTCACTTTTTAAGTGTACCCATCTTTATTGAGCTCTACTTCACATACCATCAGGTGTACCCATTTGAAGTGTACAATTGAGTAGTTTTTAGTACATTTACAGAATTGTGCAACCATCATGACAATCAATTTTAGAACATTTTTATCACCTAATTTAGCAGTTACTTTCTATGTCTTCCCAAGTCTCCTAGCTCTTGGCAACACTAAAACCCTTTCTGTCTCTACAGATTGATCTATTCTGCATATTTCATATAAATTTAATCAAACAGTATGTGTTCTTTTGTGACCAACTTCATTCTCCAAGTATAATGTTTTTGAGGTTCATCCATGTCGTAGATGTCACCTTGTATTGTGGAATAGTAATCATTTGTATGGGTATACTACATTTTATTTTATTTTTTTATTATTCTTTTAAATATATATATTTTATCGATTTTTTACAGAGAGGAAGGGAGTGGGATAGAGAGTTAGAAACATCGAGAAACATCCCCAAGTCTCCTAGCTCTTGGCAACACTAAAACCCTTTCTGTCTCTACAGATTGATCTATTCTGCATATTTCATATAAATTTAATCAAACAGTATGTGTTCTTTTGTGACCAACTTCATTCTCCAAGTATAATGTTTTTGAGGTTCATCCATGTCGTAGATGTCACCTTGTATTGTGGAATAGTAATCATTTGTATGGGTATACTACATTTTATTTTATTTTTTTATTATTCTTTTAAATATATATATTTTATCGATTTTTTACAGAGAGGAAGGGAGTGGGATAGAGAGTTAGAAACATCAATGAGAAACATCGATCAGCTGCCTCCTGCACACCCCGTACTGGGGATGTGGCCGCAACTAAGGTACATGCCCATGACCAGAATCGAACCTGGGACCCTTCAGTCTGCAGGCCGATGCTCTATCTACTGAGCCAAACCAGTTAGGGCTATACTACATTTTATTTATCCATTTATCGATAGACATTTGAGTTATTTCTACTTTCTGGCCTTTATGAATAATGCTGCTTTGAACATTTGTGTATAAGTTTTTGTGTGGACATGTTTTCTCTTGAGTATATACCTAGGAGCTGAATTATTGGGTCACATGGTAACTCTTTATATAAATCACTTTTGTAATTATTTAATTTACTATTATTGACAGTTTAGAAATGGCGCTCTAGTGAGAAAATCTAATCTACAAATTGTTTTCCAATAAAGGAAAAAGTTTAAAATATTATAGTTAAAATTGGCATGTTATCTGAAAACGTAATTAAACATGAATTTTTGTTTTGCCTTTTAAAAATATTTAGAACCTGCGATTTATTTTTAGGACCCATAACACTCATGAGCCCTAGGCACAGTACCTATGTGTCAAAGAGTTAAAAATCCCAACATTGCACTAGTGGAAGACTCAGAAGAAAGCTAGAGGAGATTGTGGTAATGCGAGATTTGAACTTTGCCAGATACTCAGTGGGACATAATTTAACTAAAAATGGATGGAAGTGGTCCTGGCAAGACATCAGGAATAGGACCATGATGTCCCTAGTTAGGTACAGGAATGAACAAACATATAGCTGCCAGCACCGCCTTTGCTCTGGCCCAGAGCCGCCTTTCTGCCTTCGTTCAGGCATGGAGCCATCTTTCTGTCTTCCCACACTGCCCAAAGGCCCAGAGTGGCTGGGGTGTCCCACCCCGCCCCCGGCTGCTCGGTGCCTGCGTATGCAAATTAACCCGCCATATTTGTTGGGTTAATTTGCATACTCACTCCTGATTGGCCAGTGGGCATCGTGAAGGTATGGTCAATTTGCATCTTTCTCTTTTATTAGTGTAGATGAGTTGTCTGACAGCTTGAGAGGCAGAGAAGAATAGTGCAGTGTCATGGTCCTTTTTTTAGCTTTTCTCTTGCACATCCTTACATAAATTCTCCATGAATAAATTATCACTTAAACAATTTAAATAAAATGAACTTACATTTTTTCATTATTTGTGCTTTCTTATTGGGCAAGCAGACAATTTCAGCATACTTTTTGTCACTGGCTTATTATTTTTTTAATTTTTTAAAATATATTTTTATTGATTTCAGAGTGGAAGGGAGAGATAGAAACATCAATGATGAGAGAGAATCGTTGATCAGCTGCCTCTTGCATGCCCCCTACTGGGGATGAGCCTGCAACTTGACTGGAATCGAACCAGGACCCTTCAATCTGCAGGCCAACGCTCTGTCCACTGAGCCAAACCGGCTAGGGTGGTTTGTTAGTTTTTAATGTGCTTCACTGGGCTTGTGCTTCTCTCATCTTGGCTTTCATATGTTTCATTCATCTAAGAATGGATTATCACTACACTTGTATCCATTCTACCATAAATCTGTTGGTCTCTGTAGAGAAGTCTGTGATAATGATTCTGTCAAAACTTCATAAAGCTAAAAGACAATCTCTGCAACCATTAAAATAATTTTAAGCAGTGTGTATAATATCTCATATTTATAAGGTGAGAAAAGTAATGTGAAGGGGACATTGCCAACTTTTTGGTATCTACACTAATAAAAGAGAAACATGGTAATTAGCGTACGACCGCTACCCTTCCAATTGGCTAATCAGCATATCCTTATGCAAATTAACTGTCAGCCAAGATGGCAGCCGGCAGCCATGCGCTGAAGCGAACAGGGAGGCTTGCTTGCTCCAGTGACAGCGGACTCCAACGTTCCCCGCCT
>NW_005365763.1:2148897-2150911 GCF_000412655.1 Myotis brandtii | reverse complement strand
CTATCCTATATAATAAAAGGGTAATATGCAAATTGACACTAACAGCAAAACAACTGGGAATCACTGGTCACTATGACACACACTGACCACCAGGGGGCAGACGCTCAATGCAGGAGCTGCCCCCTGGTGGTCAGTGCACTCCCACAGGGAGAGCTCTGCTCAGCCACAAGCCAGGCTGACGGCTGCCAGTACAGTGGTGGTGGTGGAGCCTCTCCCGCCTCCTCAGCAGCGCTAAGGATGTCCAACTGCAGCTAGGCCTGCTCCCCGCTGGAAAGTGGACATCCCCCGAGGGCTCCCGGGCTGCCAGAGGAATGTCTGACTGCCAGCTTGGGCCCAGTCCCCCAGGGAGCAGGCCTAAGCCAGCAGGTGGTCATTCCCTGAGGAGTCCCAGACTTCGAGAGGGCACAGGCCGGGCTGAGGGACCCCCCCTCCCCCCCCGAGTGCACAAATTTTTGTGCACCGGGCCTCTAGTACAGTTATAAAATAGTCCCTACCCTTAAGAAACATTTGGATAATTACAGTAGAGGTAAGCATAGAGTTCTCATGTAATGTGTAAAATTCGGTACCTTACCTAGCTTGAGTGGACTCAGTTTAGGTTTCAAAGCAGATACACTGGACCAAGGCTTTAATGTCAGTAAGAGTTAGTCGAATGGGTGGAAGGTGGAGGTAGGAAATAAAAGAATTTTAGGTGTAGAAAACAGGTAAAGGCAGGGTGTGTGAATCAGTTCACTGACCTCTAAGCACAAATTATTGGATTATGTTGTTGAGGAGTGTCCCATAAGAAGAAGCTGGAGAGGTGCTTTAGTCTAAGTTCAAATCATGGAAGTTTGGTGTGCCATGTTGACATTAAACTGAATGCTGTACATAGTGGAAAGTATTAAAAAAAAGGTAACATGCTCAACTTTTTGGTTTAGGTAGGTTATTTTTGTCTTTGAGTGCCTAATCTGATATTTTAATCTTTTTGAAGGTCAAAAACTTTGTTTATTGACTACTGTATCCTCAGAGCCTAGAATAGTGCCTGGAAAATATTTCAGTATTCCCTAAAAATGTTAGTAAGGCTGTATAGTTGCATATAGCAGTTTGAGAGCTTGGGCTCCAGCACAGGTCTGAATCTAGATGCCACCATTAAATAGCTCTGTGATCTTGAGCATGTTTCTTAACCACTCTGACTTAGTCTTCTTTTTTTTTTTTTTAATATATTTTATTGATTTTTTACAGAGAGGAAGGGAGAGAGATAGAGAGTTAGAAACATCGATGAGAGAGAAACATCGATCAGCTGCCTCCTGCACATCTCCCACTGGGGATGTGCCCGCAAGCCAGGTCACATGCCCTTGACTGGAATCGAACCCGGGACCCTTGAGTCCGCAGGCCGACGCTCTATCCACTGAGCCAAACCGGTTTCCACAAGACTTAGTCTTCTTATCTAGGAAATGTAAACAGTAGGATCTACCTAATCAGATTAAATGAGTTTATATAAAGCACTTAGAATAGTGCTTGGCTCATAGTAAGCACTATATAAATATTAACAGTTATTATTTCTTTTATGAATGAACTAGAGGCCCGGTGCACAAAAATTTGTGCACTCGGGAGGGTCCCTCAGCCCGGCCTGTGCCCTCTCGAAGTCTGGGATCCTCAGGGAAATGACCACCTGCTGGCTTAGGCCTGCTCCCTGGGGGACTGGGCCCAAGCTGGCAGTCAGACATTCCTCTGGCAGCCCGGGAGCCCTCGGGGGATGTCCACTTTCCAGCGGGGAGCAGGCCTAGCTGCAGTTGGACATCCTTAGCGCTGCTGAGGAGGCGGGAGAGGCTCCACCACCACCACTGTACTGGCAGCCGTCAGCCTGGCTTGTGGCTGAGCAGAGCTCCCCCTGTGGGAGTGCACTGACCACCAGGGGGCAGCTCCTGCATTGAGCGTCTGCCCCCTGGTGGTCAGTGTGTGTCATAGTGACCAGTGATTCCCAGTTGTTTTGCTGTTAGTGTCAATTTGCATATTACCCTTTTATTATATAGGATAG
>NW_005365763.1:2145174-2148857 GCF_000412655.1 Myotis brandtii | reverse complement strand
TGTTTTCAGGCTGGCCACACCCCCTTCAGGGGGGGGGTCCCCACTGGGGGGCCTGGCCAGTCTGGGTGAGGGGCTGATGGCTGTTTGCAGGCTGGCCAAGGCCCGCAGTGGGGACCCTCAACCCAAGAGCGTGTGGCCATGCTAGGGGAGGGGCTGATGGCTGTTTGCAGGCTGGCCACAGCCCCTTCAGGGTAGGGGGCCCCGCTGGGGGGCCTGGGCAGCCTGGGGGAGGGGCTGATGGCTGTTTGCAGGCTGGCCACAGCCCCTTCAGGGTAGGGGGCCCCGCTGGGGGGCCTGGGCAGCCTGGGGGAGGGGCTGATGGCTGTTTGCAGGCTGGCCACAGCCCCTTCAGGGTAGGGGGCCCCGCTGGGGGGCCTGGGCAGCCTGGGGGAGGGGCTGATGGCTGTTTGCAGGCTGGCCACAGCCCCTTCAGGGTAGGGGGCCCCGCTGGGGGGCCTGGGCAGCCTGGGGGAGGGGCTGATGGCTGTTTGCAGGCTGGCCACAGCCCCCAGCCACCCAAGCTCCCAGTGGAGGCTGGCTAGAAGGAGCTTCTATAATCGAAACTTTTTGCCTTTGTGGAGGCCACAGCTGGCCAGAGCAGGCAGGAAGCTTGGCTTCCTCCATTGCCAGGGCAACCAAGCCTTCTGCTTACTCCAGCTCCGTGGCTGCCAGCCGCCATCTTGGTTGGGTTAATTTGCATATAGTCGCTCTGATTGGCTGGTGAGCGTGGCTTGGGCGTAGCGGAGGGACAGTCAGTTAGCATCTTTGTCTTTTATTAGTGTAGAAGATTAATACAAACTAGAGCTGCTAAGAGCTTGATCCCAGAGCATATGTAGAGTTACATAGTAAGGGATGGAGTTAAGAAATATTCAGGAACACAGTTGAATAGGATGTGGTAAATAAGGATGAGAAGGAATTATGGTTAATTCCCTGATGTAAAGCTAGAGCTTTAGGTTTTCTCTTCTCTCCAGGGTTCCTGTCTTCTCTACAACTCCCAGCACACACACAAAGAGTTAAATGATGACTGATTTATTCTAGTTAGTACAGGAAATTTAAGGCCAGGAGGTGAAGTCTCTGGTATGTTGAGGAAAGCATTGATCAATTGTGACACAGCCTTTTTTGGGTTTTTGTTTGGCTTTTCTCTGATTCCTTTTCTTTCTCTTTCTTGAAGTCTATTTCTTGGACTTCTTTTGAGTTATTTTCTTCACAGGACAGAAACATAAGAAGGGCCTAGGACCACCTTCAGCTATTTGACTTCCTTGTCTCCTTTTTCTCTTTATGCCCCCTTGCGAACCTTATTATTTTCCTATCCTCTTTTTGCCACAGTTGGAAACCAGAGAACAGATGTTGTCTTCCTTGTTTGACCTGGCTACAGACTAGCTTGGTGTTTCACAATCCCCAGTATTAAGGGAAAACTAAGTAAGTTTTCCTTAGTACCAGAAATTATTCTCTTGTGCACTTAAATTTAACTTTAAAAGGTTTCTCTTTTAATTCTGTTCTCTGGTGTGATAGTGAGAAGGATTTGAATCTAGCTTTTGAAGCAAGTTTCTGTAACCTTGGGACCTTTTTGTTTCAGAAACCAGCTAACTCATAGAATACAGTTTGTCTGCTAGGCAAAAGGAGTCTTTTAGTTCACTATTAGGCTGGTCAAGTTCACCTGAGCCAAGGGTTCCAAGCTAGAGTTGTGCTGTTCATTAGAGTAGTGGGGCTGGAATATCCTGAGAATCTGAGAAGGAGCAACCCTGCTCTTCCTTTGAAATCTTTACCTTAATGGCTCATGTAAATTGTGCATTCTACTCTAGAATTCATCTTTGTTTGTTTTACTATACATTTTCATTTCCTTCCTAATATTTTACCTAAACTGATGCTCCGGGAAGATAATTCCTTCCGTTTTCTTACGTGTTCTCCTGGCCCCCTGCATACCACCTCATTTTTTCAGCTTAAGGATTTGGGGCCAAAACCTTTTTATTAAGTGTCTCTTGCATATTTCTCGTGGTGGCAGATGGCCTTTGGCTAACTGGGTTACAGCTTCTTTGCCTTAACACATTAAATGATGCTTCTAAATCCTGATTATAAATAATTTGTACTAAAAGCTTTTTCATTGTAAAGAATGCAAATATTCTGTGGAATTCCTTGTCTGGATAGTCATAAGAAGGTAGTAGCCAATGTTTATTGTGTTCTTCGTATGTGCCAGTTTTTGTTCTCACCCCTTTAATCTATCATGCTATTTAATTACGCAGTGCTTTAAAAGTAAATAACTGATCTTGTAGAACTCATGCTAGCATTACTATTGTTTATAATTAACAGATTTCAACACTAAACTTGCACAATGTCTTTGAAACCAAGAGTAGTAGATTTTGATGAAACATGGAACAAACTTTTAACGACAATCAAAGCTGTTGTCATGTTGGAATACGTCGAAAGAGCAACATGGAATGATCGCTTCTCGTATCCTTTCAGCGGCATTGATATATGGTCTTCTATTGATAAGGATATTGTATTGATATATGTCAATGAACATGATAAATGTTCTAAAATTGATGCACTTATTCAAAAGTGAGAACAGGTTGAAACTTATATAAATGGAAGAACATTCCAGTGTTTTTGTATTATTGTATACATTTCCAAGTTCATCACCTATATGTGGCAGTCATTAATCTTTGATAACCTTTCATTCAGGTATTACTTTAGGGAATCCATTTGTGAATAAAATAAACTACTTTCTGTTCATTCTACTAAGGGAAAGAAACAATAAACATATTAAAAAACTAATGTCAGTGCTTCTAATAACAGGGAGTGATAAATACTGTGGAGAAAGTAAAGCAGGATAAGGGACATCAATTCCAATGGAGACTGCAGCCAAGAAATGAAGAGAAGGCTGAGACTCAGAAGGGCAGCGATGAAAGAATTAGGAAAGATCACCAAGAGCAAAAATGTGTCGTTAGAGACAAGGCTAAGATCATCCACCCTCGTATTTCCAATTACTGTGTACTGATGCAAAAGCAGGGCAATGAAGAAGGCTGATGGGAAAAAATGGATTCACATGAAATATGGTGTTGGAGGATAGCTATATGGATACCCTGAATTAGAAGAAAGACAAGTGGGTCCTAGAGCAAATTAAGCCTGAAATATCTCTGGAGGTAAAAATGACAAAAATGAAACTGTCCAACTTCAGGCATTTCATGAGAAGTCAGGGTTCTTTGGGAAAGCTAATAATGTTGTGAAAAGTGAAAGCCAGCAGGAAAAGGGGAAGACCAAATGTGAGATGGATTGACTCCATAAAAGAAGCCACAGGCATGAGTCTACAGGAGCTCGGTGGGGGATATCACTCATTCATGGGGTGGTAGGAGTCAAAGCCGACTCAACAATACAAAAGGGGTGTGGAGAATGGTTGAAGTACCTATGTGAGTGGCTCTTTTGGAAGGGATGTCAAGGAAGGCCTCTTTGAGGAGGATGATAATGGACTAGAGACTGGAACAAAGTGAGGGAGCAAGTCCTATAGATATCTGAGGGGAGGGAGTGAACGGCAAGTTCAATGACTGAGACAGAAACATGTTTTTTTATTGCATTGTCTATATCTGAATTAGGAGTTGCATATGAAGAAACAAATATGAGGTTTCCCAGTCTAAAACCTGGTGTCCTGCATTTCTACATGATGGCAATCTTTAAAAAAAAAAAAAAAA
>NW_005365763.1:2126765-2145137 GCF_000412655.1 Myotis brandtii | reverse complement strand
TATATATATAATGTGTATAGTATATGATTACGTATATAATAAGTATATTTATTTGTATAATGTAATTTAAAAAATATCACGTATATAAGAACAACACTGCAAACCTCGGGTGTAAACTCTGGCACCAAGAAAAACCCCTAAATATTAAAATATTTTAGCTTCTTGGTATTTGGGAGGTTAAGGGATCTCTGGGAATCCTTTGCCATAGGTAACGGACAGAGTTGTGGACAGCCATCTCAGCAACACTGCCTAGTGTCTGCCAGGGTCCATGGTGGGGTAAGCATGGGGACATTGAAACATGTATACTGTCAGACTCCTGAGCCACCTCAGTCTTTTACCACAGGAAATACCACATGTGTCACATCTCAGGGTGAAAAAGGGGGCAGGGTAGAGGCCTGGATCTTGGGTCCAAATAGTTTGGCAGTATCCTAGGGCCCTGAAGGAAGACTTGAGGACTGGATGGACACTGTAGGATTAGAGATTCTTTCCGAAAAAAAAACAAGGTGAGATGTATTCAGAATGTGTGTGGAGGTTCAGAGTTTTTTCAGACTCTGTGCTGCCATCTTCTGGGGCTAAAGGATGGGTACTTTTTTTTTTTTTTTAATATTTATTGATTTTTTACAGAGAGGAAGGGAGAGGGATAGAGAGTTAGAAACATTGATGAGAGAGAACCATCAATCAGCTACCTTCTGCACACCCCCAACTGGGGATGTGCCCGCAACCAAGGTACATGCCCTTGACTGGAATTGAACCTGGGACCTTTCAGATCGCAGGCCGACGCTCTATCCACGGAGCCAAACCGGTTAGGGCAGGATGGGTGCTTTTAAGGCTATTTTAACTAAAATAATGAGCAGAGAGAGAAGAGAAGGAATTGGTGATTACAAGAAAAGGGAAAATGAGTAAAAGATAGAAAAGAATAGATGTGTTCTTTATTATTGTACAGAATATACAATTTAATTAGTTGGTTTGTAAATGGCTTTGAAATAGCTGACTTACCTGGAAAGTACTCTTTTAGTCAGTTATTATTTCTAAGATGTTTATTGTTTGATACATCTAAGATGGTCTAGTTATTCTTGACCTGATCATGGATCTTCTCCTCCTCCCCTTAAAATAAAAAAAAATCTGCAAAAATAGTAAATTTAAAAGTGTAATCTCTCACTTTAATTTGTAATTAAGAAAATAAAGGGCTGTGTTACTAATTGTCCCAAAGTAGAATTCCCTCCACTTCCCTGTTATTTTGCCCAAAAATATATGGTTGACTTCTGATCTTCAGATATCTTAGGTAGAATTTTAAAGGCCATAAAACCTTAATATATTTTGAAAGTGAAAAATGCTCCTTGAATATTGTGTACTACCATATGTATTAGTACTTGGGGGAGTGTGAAATATAATACATATGTGGCAAAGTTTGTAAGATATACATGTAGAGTTCAATAAATAATTATAGCATCTGTATAATCACCACACAGGTTGGTTAAGAACTAGAACACTGCCAGCATCCACCAACCCCACATCACCACATGTCCCTCTCAGTTCATGAGCCCCTCCTTTCTCTTGGAGGTACTAGTATCCGACTTTTGCATCTAATGTTTCCTGTTTTTCTAAAAACAGTATAACTACTTATATACACAACCTTAAACAATATTGGTTAATTCTGTTTTTGAACTTTATATAAATAGAACCGTACTATATACATTTGTCATTTTTTTCAACATTTGTGTGTAATTAATTTTTTACAAATGATCTTATAAAATATGCATTATTAGTTCAATTTTGCAGTTAAGAATATTGTGGCCCAAGATGGGTAAGATGATTTGCTGATATTGTATGATAGAATGCTGGGGTAAAAATGCCAAAGTCTTCTGTACTCTTGCAGTAGGCATTAAGGAAGCTTGACTGCCAATCGAAGTTAGGAAAGGTTTTCTCCGTAGTCATCTCTGGTTGGTGCACCAGCAACACTTTTATTCTATGCTTCTAAATTAAATCAGACCAATATCTGATGTTGATTCTAATGAATGATTTTACATATTCATTTTTACATGTGGCATTTTTATTCTTCAGAAATGTCAATAAACATCTCTTTTTTATTATAAATAAATTCCTTTTTGTTCATTGTCTTACCATTTTCAATTTTAAGATAATTTTTACTTTTATCGCCATTTCAAAACTCATTGTGACTCACTCACTACACAGTAGAATTAATAGAGTTAAAACTCAAAATTAAGTCCAAGTATAGGAAGCACCTTTTAATGGAGAAAATGAATTAAAATAAATAATTTTGCTGCTGGCCAACACTATCTTGGTTGTAACAGTTCAGAGCTTTTGCTCTGGAACAGTTTTGTTTCTGAATGAGAATTTTTAAGTGAAAATTTCATAAACAGGAATTTTTATATTTCTGAAGAGATTTAAGGAAAAGATGACTTTGGGGAAGAGAGTGTTAAAATCTGATCTCCAGATATTTCCCATTTTTTGTCTTTTAAAATATGCTTTTATTGATTTTTTTTTTCTTTTTTAGAAAGAGAGGAAGGGAGAGGGAGATAGAAACATCCATGAGAGAGAAACATCAATGTGGATTGGCTGCCTCAAAGCGTCTTGAAAAATGCTCTTCTTGGGTGTTCTTCCTAAGGCCTAAACATTTCCATGGTGATTGGATATTTGAATAAGTTAGAGAAAAAGAACATATTTAGGGATATCTTTTAGGCAGTTGAATAAAATTACAAAGTGGTTAACTGTAATGAGTTAACTGTGGTGAGTGAAATATTAATTTAAAAAGTTTATAAAGAAGGTGAGTCCATTAAAAAATCTGGCACAGTGATACTACATTATATGGATATTCTTGCTTCACTATGTTTGTTTTTTTAATATAAAGAAAATTTTAGCCCTAGCCAGGAAGGTCAGTTGTTTAGAGCAGCAGTCGCCAACTGGTGGTTCCTTGGACCACTGATGGTCCGTGAGGTCTGGAATGTTGGCGAGGGCTGGTTTAAGGAAACCTTTGGAGCAGCAGTTGCCAACAGGTGGTCCGCGGACCACTGGTGGTCCGTGAGGTCCGAAAGGTTGACGACCACTGGCTTAGAGCATTGTCCTGATATGCCAAGGTTGCAGGTTCGATTACTGGTCAGGGCACATATAAGAATCAACTAATGAATGCATAAATAAATGGAACAACAAATCAATGTCTCTCTCTCCCTCCCTCTCTGAAATCAATAAAACATTTAAAAAAGAAAAATTTTATTTTTTATTTAATAGAATAATATATTGAAGAAATGTATACATATACATATAAAGATAGCTTATTTGTTACTAATATTAATTAAAAGTAAAGAAAAGGATTTAGAAGGACCATGGGAAAGTCTGACTGATATCTACTAGACTTCCATGTGAAGAGGGCTCATGTGAGGAGGGCTGCTTGCTTTTTCCAGAGTAATGAGACTAGGTTAATGGCTGACCATGTGCTACTTGATCCCTATTTCCTTTGCATCACCAAGAGTTGACTAAGTGCCTGTTACATGCCACGAACTATGCCCGGGGGCTGGGAATATAGAGATGATTAAGAATAGGCTAGTGTGGATAACAAAGGTATAAATTTTATTGTATAAAAATAAGTTTTCTAGAAGAAGAATATATAAAATGTTATGGGGATTATAGATGGGAAGAACCTACATTCTATCTCTGATGTATTTTTAAAGTACATATTTTTATTTTGTCATATTTCCTGATTCTATGTTTAATAGAAATACTTGACTCCATCCCAAATAACCTTATTTTCAGATTTTATCTGCATCTCTAATTAGGCTGGTCTCAGATTGCTTCATGTGTGTTTTTTCCACATTTGGTGCTTTAACATACATGAGCTTACTTGGGTCTTACAAGGATCGTATAGAGATGTCAGGATGTTATCTTTATCTTAGAGATGAGGAAATAGCCTAGAGAGGTTAAGAGACTTGGTCAAGATCACTGGCTAGTAAATGCCTCAAGCAGATACCATTTTCTCTGACTCCTGATAAAAAACTCTACAGCATACCACCTGTGATACCTAGCAAGGTACTTAGTGTGTTCAAAAAACTTAATTGATATTACTGTTCATACTATAATTCTTCTAATAGATTAAATGTTAAAGGACAGTGGATAGGTTGAAGAATATTCTGATGAGTACTGTGATGTGGGAAAATATGTCAAGTGAGTAATTTTTGTAACTTGTTTTTCAGAATTGCTTAGAGTCCATATCTGCCTCTTATGATATTCTGTAGCCCTTTGTTGGTATTACGTTTATGTCCTTTTTTACATAAACCGTATTTTGTAGGTGTCTGGGTAACTTGACTTCCCAGAATCCCCCTCTGAATTTTAATGTCTCTGAGAGGAACAGTTTTCTTTACAATACCATCAAATAATCCTCAATAAATATTTGTTGAATGAGTAAGTGAACATATCTGCTAATGCTTTTAAAGTAAGCATGGTTATATATTATACCATTATTCTATATCTATGTCTATATAACCTTAAACCACAAAAATGAAATGATTTTTCATTTTTTAATGTGAAGCTTGAGTTAAAGCTCATTTGTTGTAAAGAATATTTCCAATGAATGTGAAAACCTTAACAGTTTAACTAGAGATATCTATGCTTTATGTGTGGCCTATCCTGAACCCCTTGGAGAAAGACTTTATACAGAAACTAAGATTTTTTTGGAAAATCACGTACGGCATTTGCACAAGGTAAGGAATGATACATACATGATATAAATATGTTTGTAGCTTCATAGTTACTTGCTTAGTTCACTGTTTTGCAGTGCAGAACTAAGATCAAATTAAGGTTTATTTGTTTTGTTTCCTAAATAGCATTTTTCTAATTATATATATTTAAGATCTATTTGTCAAGAACTGTGCTTTACAGAGCTCCTGGTGCTCTGAGGGTGGGTTCTTCCCTCAAATTACTGTAATCCTGGCAAGTAGTAAGTGAAAGAGCAGGGTTTGTTCACCTTTAAAATGTGCTCCTATGTTCTCTGGATAGAACCAAATTTTCTCTTACTGTTGCTTCCCACCTCTTGGTAAATCTGTCTTTATTATTATCTGTCAACTTGTTAGCTGCCGCTTCATATCCTGTTTAAAATCTTACAAAAACCTAAAATTAAAAAGGGAAATGGTCAATTTAAAAGCATCATAGAAATTTTTTGACCAATTTATTTGGTTAGTATGTCATGTATATAAGGGTAACATCACAGACTTGGTCTGTGCAAAAATGAATTTGCAGTATCTGACTTACCTACTGATCTTTTCAGGAGCTGAGTGAGGTCATTTATTATCTGAGCTAGCTACTTGACTCTTACCTTTTAGTAGCTGTGTGACCATGGGCAACTCACATAACCTACTTTAAGTTTCTTTATAAAATGGAGATAAAATAACACAGTCTAAAGTCTAACCCTGCACAAGTCTTGGAGCAGATCGTTTTTAAAGTGTAAATAACTCATAAGTAGAGTCCAGTTGATCATATGATAGTTTCCTTTAAAACATTCAGAGGAAATGCTCTATTTTCTTTTGTAAATGACAGATAACAGTTTTCTTAATATGTACATCTACTAGTTCATAAAAGCAATGTTGATAACAAGTACTTCAAATCAGTCTTAAAATGTTTCCTATGTTAAGTTAGTTTTAAAATTAAAGTTCTGCTAGGGTGAGCATAATTAAGAACTGTTTAAGGCAGTTATGAATTTTGTAATTTTATATTTTAGCATAGGTTGTAAGTGATTTTTTTAAACTACGAAGTAATTTTATTATTATTTTTTAAAATATATTTTTATTGATTTCAGACAGGAAGGGAGAGGGAGAGACAGAAACATCAATGATGAGAGAGAATCATCGATCGGCTGCTTCCTGCATGCCCCCCACTGGGGATCAAGCCCACAACCCTGGCACGTGCCCTTGATCGGAATCGAACCTGGGACCCCTCAGTCCTCAGGCCAATGCTCTATCCACTGAGCCAAACCAGCCAGGGCAAACTACAAAGTAATTTTAGATTTATGGAAAAGTTGCAAAAATAGTAGAGCTTATTCTCATATACTTTTTATCCAGCTTCTTAATGATAATGTCGTGCGTAATAGTGGTACGATATTAAAACTAAGAAGTGAACATTGGTATAGTTGTGTGATTAAAAATTGTATTTTGAAGTAGTTTTATGAAAGTTTATAATACTTATATTAATTATACACTATATGTTCTCAGATCCAGAGACAAAAAAAGAAGTTGGCTAATGTGTAGATGATAAAGTAAATTGTTAATATAGCCAACAAAATCAGTTTCACCTTTAAGAAAAAAATTTGATTTGATTCGGGGAGGGAACTTTTTAAATTAATAAAGTCTTACAATTACCATTACAAATAATTTAGGATATACAGATAAGCAATCAAGAAGAAAGTAAATACCACCATAGCATACCTCCAGAATTAATCATTGTTAATAGTTTCCATATATCTTTATTAAAATATATCTCTTTTGGTACATACTAATATACATATAATTTGATTTAATAATTACTGTAATGCATATTTTTGCTTTGTGTAGACTTCTATTTTTTATTAGAAAGTGGAGTCATGTTATACATTTTATAACCTGCTTTTTGTTTTTAATATTGTAAGTTCCTCTTTATTTGTCATTAAATAGACTTTGTAATCCTGGCAATGATGATAAAATTTTTCATGGTATGGAGATACTATGATTTGTTTCAGTATTTCCATATTGCTGGCCATATAGATTATTTCCAACTAGTAGCCCGGTGCACGAAATTCATGCACATTAAAAGGGAATTAATTGCCCTAACCGGTTTGGCTCAGTGGATAGAGCATCGGCCTGCAGACTCAAGGGTCCCGGGTTCAATTCCAGTCAAGGGCATGTACCTTGGTTGTGGTCACATCCCCAGTGGGGAGTGTGCAGGAGGCAGCTGATCGATGTTTCTCTCTCATCGATGTTTCTAACTCTCTATCCCTCTCCCTTCTTCTCTGTAAAAAATCAATAAAATATATTTTTTTTAAAAAGGGAATTAATTAGCAAACTGGCCACCTGTCAATTCCGTGAGGAGAGGGGCTCCCTCCTCCCTCCTGTCAGGGTCCGGGGTGCAGGAGAATGGGGTTCCTGGCTGGCAGGCCACTGACAGCAAGCTATCCAACAGCGGATTCTGTGAGGAATGGGGCTCCCTCCTTTCTACTGTCAGGGTCTGGTTTGAAGGTCGGCCACGCCCCCTTTTGGGCCAGACCCAGAGTTCTACCACACCGTGGCCTCCACGTCAGCAACCCAGGACTGACTGCTGCTGGGCGCTCCTGGTGCTCTGAGGGTGGGTTCTTCCCTCAGGCCACATGGGAAACAGCTGGGGAGAGTGCAGCCCTTAGCAAAGCGACCCAGGATTCAGTGGGTCCACACTCCGATGGTGGGTTCCTGCCTCAAACCCTGCCCTCACCGGAAACAGCTCCGGGAAACAGCTCGGGGGAGGGCGCAGCCGTTGCCAAGACAACCCCTGCAGGACTGACTTCCTTCCGCTTGGTTGCGGCGGTTCAGGTCGTGATGAACACCACCCATGGTTTTTATATAAGTAGATTATATAATTTGTTGTTATCCACAATACTTCTGTGAACATTGTTGTGGCTGAATAATTTTTGTGTAACTAAGTTTCTTGTAGGATAAATTCTAGACCTTGAATTACTAAGTTGTGAGTCATGAAAATTTTTTAGTGTTTAGACATATTAGTAACAGATTGTTCTTGGATTTATATTCCATCAAACCAGTAATAGCATTATCAAACCAGCAATACCTAGTCACCAGGATGATTAATAGTTGCTATTTTTAATTTATTAACCAATATGATAAGCAAAAGAGTACAATTTATAGGTTATTTCTATTGTTCTGAGCCTTGTGTTAAAATTTCAAGTATAAAGTCATTTCATTAGATAATTAGATGAAAGTTGAGGTCATGATTTGTTAGGGTCATATGGACAGTTAATGAAAGAACTATAAAAGAAGAACCTAAGACCCCCTGAATACTTTTTTTTTTAAAGTATGTTTTTACTGATTTCAGAGAGGAAGGTAGAGGGAGGGAGAGAGAGAGAAACATTAATAATGAGAGGGAATCATTGATTGGCTGCATCCCGAATGCCTCCGCCTGCACCCTGGGCATGTGCCCTGACCAGGAATTAAATCATGACTTCATTGGTCAGTGCACAACCATTGAGCAACACTGGCCAAGCAGTCCAATGTATTTTTATTGTTAGACTAGATTTTCTTTAAAAATAACTTTAAAATATTGGACCTCAGATTTAAGTTTGATTTTCATTTTTTCAAAAAATAATATGTTTCTCTGAAGTAAATGAAATAAAAAAAACTTTCTTGGGGAATGTGGAAAAGTGTCAATTTTCATAAATAGTCTTATTCACAAAAGTGAATAATTTGAAGTGATATAATTATATCAGTTTGATTTACTTATATACTAACAGGTTGGTCACATGTTATGGATTTGAGGAAACACATAGAGACATGACAATAGAATTATATTCTATATGAACTGATCTTAATATATTCTAGTTCAAAGAAAATATCAAATCATTACATCTTGTCCTTTGATCTTAGAGAATGAAACAGTTACTCTCCAGTATGAAGCTTCACTTTCATATCTAAGACTCAGATGTTTTTCTAGTTGTTTCATTGATACTAAAGGTAGTTAAATCAGAATGGAACTTATAAATGTAATTTATAATGCTTAAACTATGTCCGTTATTTTAAAATATTTACTTTTGACAAATTTTATAGCTTACAAATGAAAATGATAAGTGCTTTCCAAGTGAAAAATTTTTCTTCTTTATATAGAGAGTTCTGGAGTCTGAAGAGCAAGTACTTGTTATGTATCATAGGTATTGGGAGGAATATAGCAAGGGTGCAGACTATATGGACTGCTTGTATAGGTAAGTATTCTTTTAAACTCTGACAATCTCAGCAGTTTTGCTTGCATTTATAATTAAAGAGTTTTTAAAGATATTTTTATTTTTTAACTTTATTTTTATTGTTGACAGATACACCATTTTCCCTCTCTTTGCCTACCTCCACAATCCTCACCCCTCTTCCCTCTGGCTCTTACCACTGTTGTCTGTGTCTATAGGTTATGCACATATGCTTTTTGGCTATTCCCTTCACCTTCTTTCATCCAGTACCCACCTCCCCTGTCCCCTCTGACAGCTGTCAGACTATTCCATGTATCCATGTCTCTGCTTCTACTTTGTTCATTAAATTCCACATATTATTGAGATCATATGGTATTTGTCGTTCTCTGACTGGCTTATTTCACTTAGCATAATACTCTCCAGGTCCATTCATGCTGTTACAAAAGGTAAGAAAGATTTCCTTTTTTTAAATGGTGACGTAGTAGTATTCATTTGTGTAAATGTACCACAACTACTTATTTATTTGTTTATTTATTTATGTATTTTTATTGATCTTGGAGGGAGGGAGGGAGGGAGGGAAAAAGAGAGAGAAAGAGAGAGAGAGAGAGAAAGAAAATAATGATCAGACACCACCTATATGTACCCTGATTGAGGATCAAACCTGCAACCTGGGTATGTGCCCTGACTAGGAATCAAACTCGCCACTTTTTGGTGTACGGGATGATGCTCTATTCAACTGAGCCTCATTGGCCAGGGCATACCACAGCTTTAAGAAAAAAATTATATATATATATATACACACACACACACACACACACACACACACATATATATATTGATTTCAGCAAGGAGGGGAGAGGGAAAGATAGAAACATCAATGATGAGAGAGAATCATTGATCAGCTGCCTCCTGCATGCCCCCTACTGGGATCGAGTAACCCAGGCATGTGCCCTGACTGAGAATTGAACTGTGGCCTCCTGGTTCATAGGTCGATGCTCAACCACCCAGCCATGCTGGCCAGGCACCATAGCTTTTTTATATACTCATCTACTGATGTGCACTTGGGCTGTTTCCAGATTTTGGCTATCCTATATAATAAAAGGCTAATATGCAAATTGTCCCCTCGGGAGTTTGACCAACTGGGAGTTCGACTGCTTGCTGTGACGTGTGCTGACCACCAGGGGGTGGTACGGAATGAAGGAAGGCCCCAGCCGGCAGCCGGGGGAAGGAAGGCCCTGACCAGCCCTGATTGTTGGCCAGGCCTAAGGACCCTACTCGTGCACAAATTTCGTGCACCGGGCCTCTAGTTGTAAATAACGCTGCTGTGAACATAGAGGTGAACATATTCTTTTGAATTGGTATTTTGGGATCTGTAGGATACGTTCCTAGAAGTGGGATTGCTGGGTCAAAACACAGTTGCATTTTTTATTTTTTGAGAAAACTCCAAGCTGTTTTCCACAGTGGCGTCACCAATCTGCATTCCCGCCAGCAATATAATAGGGTTCCCTTTTTTCCACATCCTCTCCAACATTGTCATTTGTTGATTTGTTGATGGTAGCCATTCTGACATGTGTGAGGTGATACCCCATTGTTGTTTTAATTTGCATCTCTCTGATGATCAGTGACTTGGAGCATTTTTTCTTCTGTCTCTTGGCCATCTTCTTTGGAGAAGTGCCTATTTAGGTCGTCCTTTGCCCATTTTTTAATTGGATTGCTTCCTTTTGTTAAGTTGTATGAGTTCCTGCCCTAGCTGGTTTGGGTCAGTGGATAGAGCATGGGTCTGTGGACTAAGGGGTTCTGGGTTCAATTCTGGTCAGGGGTACATGCCCAGGTGGCCAGCTCAATCCCCAGTAGGGGAACTGAAGGAGGCAGCCGATCAATGGTTCTCTCTCATCATTGATGTTTCTACCTCTCTCTTCCTCTCTGAAATAAATAAAAATATATTTAGGAAAAAGTTGCATGAGTTTCTTATATATTTTGGATATTAACCCTTCATCAGATGTATCATTGCCAAATATGTTCTCCCATGCAGTGGGCCTCCCTTTTCATTCTCTTGATGGTTTCTTTTGCTGTGCAGAAGCTTTTTAGTTTGATGTAGTCCCTTTTGTTTGTTTTCTCCTTAGTTTCCTTTGCCCTAGGAGATGTATCCATAAACATATTGCTACGAGAGATGTCTGAGATTTTGTTGCCTATAGTTTCTTCTAGGATTTTTATGGTTTCCCGACTTAGAATTTAAGTCTTTTATCCATTTTGAGTTTATTCTTGTGTTTGGTGTAAGTTGGTTGTCTAGTTTTATTTTTTTGCATGTATCTGTCCAATTTTCCCAACACCATTTAATAGACTGTCTTGAGTCCATTGTATGTTCTTGCCTCCTTTGTCAAATATTAATTGAATGTAATGGCTTGGGTTGATTTCTGTCTTCTCTGTTCTGTTCCATAGATATATATGCCTGTTCTTGTGCCAGTATCAGGCTGTTTTGATTATGGTGCTATAATTTGATATCTGGTATTGTGATTCTTCCAACTTTTTTCTTATTTTTCAAGATTGCTGTGGATATTTGGGATCTTCTTTGGTTCCATATAAATTTTTGGAGTATTTGTTCTAGGTCTGTGAAATATGCTGTTTAATAGGGATTACATTAGATCTGTATATTGCCTTGGGTACTGTGGACATTTTACTGATGTTGATTCTACCAATCCATGAATATGGCATATTCTTCCACTTGTTTATATCTTCCTCCATCTCTTTTTTCAATGTCCTGTAGTTTTTCGAATACAAGTCTTTTGCCTCTTTGGTTAAGTTTATTCCTAAGTATCTTCATTTGTTTGTTGCAATGGTAAATGGGATTGTTTGTTTAGTTTCCTTTTCTGAGAATTCATTATTGGTGTAAAAAAAAGCCATGGGGGGAGGGGTGGGAGGGAAGCCATCGATATTTGGGTATTGATTTTTGTATCCTGCTACATTTCCAAATTCTTTTATTAACTCTAGTAGTTTTTGTGGTGGAGTCTTTAGGGTTTTCTGTGTACAATATCATATCGTCTGAGAATAATGAGAGTTTTACTTCCTCCTTTCCAATTTGGATGTTTTTTATTTCTTCTTGTCTGAACGCTGTGGCTAGGACTTCCAGTTCTATGTTGAATAAGGGTGGTGAAAGCAGACATCCCTGTCTTGTTCCTGTTCTTAGGGGAAATGGTTTTAGTTTTTGCCATTGAGTAAGATGTTGGCTGTACGTTTTACTATATATGGCCTGTATTATATATCGATATGCTCCCTCTGTTCCCACTTTGCTGAGAGTTTTTATCAAAAATGGCCATTTAATTTTGTAGAATGCTCTTTCTGCGTCTTTTGATATGATCCTGTGATTTTTGTCTTTCAATTTGTTTATGTGATGTATTCTTGATCTCATTGGTAACTCATTCATTGTTTAATAACATGTTATATAGCCTCCATGTGTTTAAATGTTTTTTGGTGTTTATACTGTAGTTGATTTCTAATTTCATTCCACTGTGATCTGAGAAGATGCTTGATATTTCAATCTTCTTGAACTTGTAGAGACTTGTTTTGTGTTCTAACATGTGTTCTATCTTTGTGAATGATCCATGTACACTTGAGAAAAATGTATATTATGCAGCTTGGCATAAAATATTCTATAAATGTCAGTTAAATCCATCTGGTACAGTGTGTCATTTAGATTCACTGTTTTCTTATTAAATTTTTGTCTGGAAGATCTATCTAGTGAGGTCAGTGGGGTGTTAAAGTCCCCTACAATGACTGTATTGTTGTTGATCTCTCCCTTCAAGTCCTATAGAAGTTTTATATATATATATATATGTATAGGTGCTCCTATATTGGGTACATATATGTTTACCAGAGTTATATTCTCGTGTTGCATCTATGCCTTTAGTATTATTAGAGACCTTTGTTGTCTCTTGTGATGGCCTTCTTTTTGAAATCTTATCTTGACTTACTGAGAAGAATCTGGAAATGATCTAATGAGATTGTTGAAGGGTTGTCCGTTGGATAGACCTATTTGGCTATAAGGCTTTTGGAGTTTTTATATAAACACTTGATTATTCTTCCTTCCTTCCCTTTCCTTCCTTCCTTCCTTCCTTCCTTCCTTCCTTCCTTCCTTCCCTCCCTCCCTCCCTCCTCTCCTTTCCTTCTTTCCTTTGTTTATTGATTTTAGAGAGAAGAAGAGAGAGATGTGAGAGAGGAAGAAACATCGATGCCTCCCATATGTTCCCCGATCAGGGATTGAACCTATAACTAGGTATAGGCCCTGACCAGAAATTGAAACTACAACCTTTTGGTGTACAGGATGATGCTCCAACCAACTGAGTCACCTGGCAAGGGCCCCTTGAATTTTTAAATTGAAACTGTGATTATAGGTGTCTTTTTTTTTATTCTGCTCTAAAGGTCTTATCCTTTGTCTCTTAAGTCCTTACATAGAAAGTTGGGTAATAATTTTTAATTTTTATTTAATTTCTTTTGGGTATATTACTCAACTATTCTGTAGTTGATTTATAACCCTAAAATTATTGTTCCAAAGTTGCAAGTTATTTGTTTTCCTACCTATTTGACATACTTTTCAATGATATTACATTTGTTTTTCAGGTATCTCAACACCCAGTTTATTAAAAAAAATAAATTGACAGAAGCTGACCTTCAGTATGGCTATGGTGGTGTAGATATGAATGAACCTCTTATGGAAATAGGAGAGGTAGGAAATTCTTTAAATTATTGTCAAGCATAAGAATGTTTTTATTTATTTAAAAACATTTGGTTCACTGTCCTTTTTTAAAGGACACTGAGTTAACTAGGTCAAAATTTAAAACATCCTAAATTTTAAGTAAATAAAATACTGTAATGATTTTCTAAGAAACTTCAAATAGATGAGAAGAACAGAAAAGACATGATAAGTATTTTAATAATTACATTGATGATAGGTTTATAGTTCCATTTAGTGACAAAGTTCGTGAAAAGTGTTTCGAAAATGTTGAGATTCCTGTAGTAAAAAGTACAAAGGACGTGGATTTAAAAGGGATCCTAAAGGAGAATAAATACAAATTTATGCATATAACAAATTTATTTTAAATTTTAAAAGTAATTAAATTCGAAGTAAAACAGTTATGTATGCAGCTCAAGTAGTTTACTCAAATTTAAATGTGGAGAATTATATAATGCATGTGCTGATTGTGAAAGAAACACTCTAGTATAATGTTTGCTTTTCCAAGTAATACGTATTTGTTGAGTAGCCAGACATTGTAGATGCAGTGGTGAACAGACAGAAGGTCCCTGTCCTCATGGGAAGCAGATGCCAAAGAAGTAAAGAAATTAATGTTAAATTGTGATGAGTGTTAATGAAGGAAGTAAACATAAGATGTAGCATTATTAGAGATTTAAATTAGAATCATCCTTTTAAGAAATTTGTTGGAAATTAGTTTGAAAGTATTCCTTGCACTCATGCTAATAAGGGTAACTAATGGATAGACAGTGTAAATTTCCAATGGCCAACAATAAAAAGCTTATGTGGAAGAATATATCCAGTATGATTTTGTTATAAAGTTAGGCAAATGAATAAAATAATAGTAGAAAATTGTTCATAGGACCTTTAATAAGGGTAACATGGTGTATTTAATAGGAATAAAACTGAAGGGGAAAAAAGGATATTGTGAAACACATCAGTGAGAAATACCAAAATCTTAACAATGGTTGCTTTAATTAGTAGTTTTATAAGTGAATATTTTACTTAATGATTATTCCTTATTAACACCATCAAGCCTGCTCCTTTTCCCAGAGGAAATCACTATACACAATTTGATTTATATCTTTTCTGAATTTTACCTGTGTATTTGCATATAAATTTCATGCATACATGCATAATAGTTTTTATTTTATTTTTTAAACAATGTCATACCATATCTAAAGTCCTCCAACTTTTTTGTTAACATGTCTAGGAGTTCTTTTCACATACGTTAATTTTTGTGTGAGAGCTTAATATTCTACATTAGGCAAATAATAATTTATTAATTATTAAGTAATTTATCGTTTCAGTTTTTTGTTATTACAAACAATACTATAGTGAACATTGTTGTTTATTTATTAAATATTTTTTGAATCCCTCTGTGTGACAGGCACTGTTCTGTATTTTAGGAATACAGTAGTGAACAAAGTGACAAAAAAGTTACACTCATGGAATTACAGTTATGTATGTATCTCTTTATATAGAAGCAGAAAATTTCATAGAGTGGGTACCTGGAACTTGATTTTCTGGGTTAAAGCTTGCTCTGCCAGTTTTCCTTTCAAAGGGCTTTACCAATTTGCCCTCCCACCACAGCTCAGATTTAAGTGTGGAGAATTGTATAATGCTTATGCTGATTATGAAAGAAATACTCTAGTACAATGTTTGCTTTAAAACATTTGCTATAAAATCTCATTTTCTTATGTATTATCTTCTATTTTTACTTGTTCATGCTATTTAAGAAGGAAAAAAAAAAAGAAGGCAAAACTTAAAGGATGTTCCTTGTAAGAAGACAGATGCTTTTATTTATTTGAAATGGAATTACCAATGGATCTGAGTAGAGTTACTCCAGAGAAACAGAATATAGAGGCAAAAAACAGATTTATATCTCTGTGGATGCAGTTCAGTTAGAAACGAGCAATTAGTTTTTGATTCTGGAATAATTTGTACTATGTATGGAAAAATTATCTGGAGTTTAAAGGCTTAAATGTGAAAGGGAAAACTTGAAAACTTTTGGGAGACAATATAGAAGACCTTATAATCTTAAGACCATACCTTTATGACCTTAGGGTAGGGAAGGAGTCCTTAAAAGACACAAAAAATACAAATGATAAAGGAAAAGATTGATAACTTTGAGTACATTATAATATACTAGAGGCCCGGTGCATGAAATTTGTGCATGGGGGTGGGTCCCTCAGCCGGGCCTGCACCCTCTCCAATCCGGGACCCCTTGGGGGATGTCCGACTGCCTCTTGCAATCCGTGACCGCTGGCTCCTAACCGCTCGCCTGCCTGCCTGCCTGCCTGATCGCTCCTAACCACCTCTGCCTGCCTGATCGCCCCTAACTGCTCCTCTGCTGGCCTGATTGCCCCTAACTGCCTCTGCCTCACCCCGCACCCGGGACCCAGGATTCCTTCCTCTGGCTGGTTGCAGGCACCCGGGACCCGGCTTCCCTCCCTCTGGCGGGCAGCAGGCACCCAGGATCCGGACTGGCTTTGCCCAGGCCAGCTGCAGCCGCAGGGGACCATGGGTGGGCGGTTTCGCCTGGGCCGCAGCTGCAGACGCCCAGGACTGTGGGGTGGGCGGCTTGTCCTTCGGGCCGCAGGTGCAGACACAGCCCCTGGCCCCCGGGGCCATGGGGCAGGCAGCTTGTCCTTTTCCTGAGCCACAGGCGCAGGTGCTGGCGCCTGGGACCGTGGGGCGTGCGGATTGTCCCTTTCCCGGGCCGCAGGCTCAGGTGCAGCCGCTGACACCCGGGACCACTGGGCGGGTGGCTTGTCCCTCTCCCAGGCTGCAGCCTGACTGGTCCCCATTCCTCTCTCGCGAGCTCATTTGTGCCTGGCTGGTCCCCATTCCTCTCCCATGAGCTCATTTGTGCCTGGCTGGTCCCCATTCCTCTCCCATGAGCTCATTTGTGCCTGACTGGTCCCCATTCCTCTCTCCCTAGTGTTGAGTGTCTGAGCCATTATGGTGTGACGGTGTGAGGGTGTGATGGCCATTTGCATATTAGCTCCTTATTATATAGGGTTTTTACTAAAAAACTAAAGAAATTAAAAAGTCAAGTCACAAACTATGACAAACTACAATATGTAAAACTGTCAAGGGATTAACTTCTATAATATATAAAGAACTCCTAGGTTTCATTAAGAATGAGATAAACATTAATGAGATAATGGGCAACAAGGCTGGTAGGGGTGTTAGTGAGGAACGACCAAATGACTGAACAGCAGGCTGCATGGGGCGACCAGGTTGGCATGGAGGTTAGTGAGGGACAACTAAACGAATGAACAGTAGGCTGCATGGGGCGACTGGGCCAGCCCAGGGGTTAGTGAGGGACAACCAAACAACTGAACAGCAGGCTGCATGGGGTGACCACGCCGGCAGGGGGGCAGTTGGGGGAGACCAGGCCAGTGGGGGGGGCAGTTGGGGGCGACCAGGCCGGCAGAGGGGGGAAGTTGGGGGCGACCAGGCCGGCAAGGGGGCCAGTAAGGGGCGATCAGGCAGGAAGGCAGAGGCAGTTAGGGGTGACCAGGCTGGCAGAGGGGGGGCAGTAAGGGGCAACCAGGCTGTCGGGGGAGGCAGTTGGGGGCGACCAGGCCTGCAGAGGGGGAAGTTAGGGGTGATCAGGCCGGCAGGCAGAGGCAGTTAGGGGTGATCAGGCTGGCAGGGGGGCAGTTAGGGGTGATCAGGCAGGCAGGCAGAGGTGGTTAGGGGTGATCAGGCTGGCAGGGGGGACAGTTAAGGGCGATCAGGCAGGCAGGTAGGTGAGCATTTAGGAGCCATCACAATCCCAGATTGTGAGAGGGATGTCCGACTGCCAGTTTACACGCGATCCCTGGGATTGGCTCTAAACCGGCAGTCGGACATCCCCCGAGGGGTCCCAGATTGGAGAGGGTGTAGGCTGGGCTCAGGGGACCCCCGGCCTGTGCATGAATTTCATACACCAGGCCTCTAGTCTATAATAATAAAAGCAAAATATGCTAATTATATTGGATGTCCTTCTGGACGACCTTTTGGATGAAGCCGGTGCTATGAGGGAAGCCCAGGTCCTGGGTGCCAGAGGGAAGCCCGAGCTCCAGGTGCCAGAGGGAAGCAGGTGCCAGCAGCCAGGGGAAGGAAGGCCTACTTTTGCATGAATTTTGTGCATCAGGCCTGTAGTGTGAGTATTGGAAAACCATTTGGCTTGACTGAGTAAAGCTGTATATGTCCCTAACCCTATAGTGCAGCATCTCCAATCATAGGTGTATATCCGAGAACTTTTTGCTTATGTTCACCAGAAAATATCCTATATAATAAAGAGGGAATATGCAAATTTACTGTCACTCTGCCACAAAGATGGTGGCGCCCACAGTGGAGGTGGGGGTTTCTGTAACACAAGATGGCTTCACCCACAGAGGAGGCGGGGTTTTCGTAACAGAAGATGGCTGCACCCACAGTGGAGGCCGAGTTCCTGTAACAAGCCTTAATGAGCAATCTGCAGGGACCTGAGGCTGCACCCCCAACCCCATGGAGCTTGACAGGGGACTTCAGGCTGCGTCCCCCCTGGCAGGACTTGACGGGGACCTCAGGCCGTGCCCCCTGCCCTGGCGCCAGGCCGGGAGACCTCAGGCCATGTTCCCCACCCTGGCACCGGGCCAGGGGACCTGAGGCTGCGCTCCCCGCCCAGCGGGGCTTGATAAGGGTGGAACTGGCTGGGTCTGGGTCTAGCTCAATTTAG
>NW_005365763.1:2124506-2126736 GCF_000412655.1 Myotis brandtii | reverse complement strand
AATTTAGGGGGGGGGGGGCGGCCGGGGCTGGGTCTCGCGCGATTTTGAGGCGCACGTGGGGGGGCAGGGACTTGACTCTGGGTCCCATGGTGTGTCCCAGACTCTGACAGGAGGAAGATTTTCAGATACATTTTACTAATTTTCTTTCATCTCTGACACTTCTATTATAGAGAAAGGGCAAATAACAATATTAAAATATTTCCTCTTATTAATCCCCTTTTAATGTGCATGAGTTTCGTGCCACTAGTATACAAGAATAGCAGCATTTTTCTCAAATAGCAAAACTGGAATCACAAACATATGTCATGAGCAATAAAAAGGAAAAATAAATCATGGTCTATTTATGCAATAGGATACTATGTAGCAATGTCAATGATTGAACTATATAGCTGTATCTTTCAATTTAGATGGATTTCAGTAATAGTTAAAAATTTTAAAAACCATACATAGAAAGTATACAGTGTGATTTCGTTAGCAAGGTCAGAAATGGTCAACTTCAAAAATATTATATGGGGCTACTTACACATTTGGTCCAATTGTAATCAAGGGAATGATTTAACACAAGATTCAGGATAGCAAAAACGTCTGAGGGGGAAGTAGGAGTATATTTGGGGCAATGGTAATGGTGAAGTCGTATTTCATAACCTGGGTGGTAAATACAGGTTTATTTTATTTTATTATCCTTTAAGTTGACTTATCTTTTTATGTTTGTATGGCAAATTACATTATTTTATTCAATGTAACTCTTTTGGTTGTTACAATCTTGGCATCTATAGCCCCTCTATAATACTGAGCATTTAATAATCAAATAAGCTTTTATAAACATCAATTATTTCTGTAAAATTTTCAGCTAATCAAAAAAACCTTTATTCTGTTTTTTGTACAAGTCTGATATGTCATTTAAAATTAGACATTAATTTTCCTTATGTTTATTAAATTTTCATTTGAATTTTGAAATATTAATTATAAATACTTCTTTTGCTAGATATTTTTTAGAAGTCTTACACAAATGTTACAAAGAAATACTAAGTAATTCAGCCTTTGATGGTTTTTATTTTTTCTGGCAGCTAGCATTGGCTATGTGGAGGAAATTAATGGTTGAACCGCTTCAGACCATCCTTATCCGAATGCTGCTCCGAGAAATCAAAAAGTGAGTTCTGACATTTACCTTCTTGAATCAGTTCTAATTTGCTGTTTGATATTTTTTAATAGTTGCTTGGCTATTGACAAGACATAGGTCTCATTTTATTGTAATGAGCCTCATTTACCATCTTAATGCCAATGCTTAAAATTGTTGTTAATTTTGGGGGCAAGTCTTTGGTCTTTACTTATAGCGTAAACATGCTTAGTAAAATAAATAAGTCCCTGAGGGAAGTAAATCCCTTACTGCTTTTCAGTTCTGAAACCTCTTGGACTTTGCAGGGAGTGCTGAGTATTTCAGTTTAAAGCCTGATGAGGATAACCTATTCAAGAAAGCAGATTATTCTAGTTAGTTGCTTATCTCTTAGCCTCAGTGTTAAACCTGTAACTTGCCTGTTACTGTCTGGCAGATTTATGGGAAAAATAGCTTCCCATTCTTCTCATGGCCCAGAGTGATTGTCTCTTTACCTAACTGCTCTGTGAATCGAGTTTGGAACAAAGTGTTTCTATGGAGTTCAGAATAGCATATCCTTGGGTCAGCTCTGGCTTAAAATATTCTTACTAATCTTTGGAAAATCAGAAGAACTAAATCCACTTTGGAGAAGCAAAAGCACTAAAAGTCAGTTATGCAGATGTGTATATAATACATTTCAGGTTGCTGGAACTAATGTTTATAGGAATTACTTAGACCAGTGAATTGCAGTGTGGTAATGACCACTCTATTAGAATCTTCTTTCTATTTTGTTTCTCTCTTTTTTTTAAAATTTAATTTTTAAATTTTTATTATTAAATTACAGTTTATAGTTTATTATTTTGTATTAGTTTTAGGTCTATGCATAATGGTTAGGCAATCATATATTTTTTACAGAGTTCCCCTGATATTTCCAGTATTCACCTGGCACCATACATAGTTATTACAATATTATTGACTATACTAGAGGCCCGTTGCACAAAAATCGTGCATGAGTAGGGTCCCTAGGCCTGGCTGGCGATCAGGGCCGATCTGTGAGGCCACCAGTGATCGGAGTACCCCCGCTGGCACCTGCCCCCCTCCCCCGCCACCACCAGTCGCCTCCCTCTGTGGGAGCGA
>NW_005365763.1:2122319-2124398 GCF_000412655.1 Myotis brandtii | reverse complement strand
CTTGGCTGGCCTGGGGCCTGCGGGCTGGGGGCAGCTCCTGTGTAGAGCGTCTGCCCCCTGGTGGTCAGTGTGTGTCATAGCAACTAGTCATTCTGCCGTTCGGTCGATTTGCCTCTTAGGCTTTTATTATATAGGACTAGAGGCCTGGTGCACGAATTCATGCACCAGTGGGATCCCTCGGCCTTGCCTGTGTGATCAGGCCAAAACTGGCTCTCTGACATCCCCCGAGGGGTCCTGGATTGCGAGAGGGCGCAGGCCAGGCCAAGGCACCCCAACAGTGCACGATCAGGGCCAGAGAGGGACACGGGAGTTTGGCCAGCCAGGGAGGGACTGTGGGAGGGCTCCAGGGCATGTCCACTTATTCTGCTGCCATTTTTTCATTTAGAAATTAATTTGATGAAAAATTAAAGAAAATCTAGCTCGGCCGGTGTGGGTCAATGGTTGAGTATTGACCTATTAACCAGGAGGTCATAGGTTGATTGCTGGTCAGGGTACATGCCTGGGTTGCTGGCTCAATCCCCAGTAGGGAACATGCAGCTGGCAGCCCATCGATGATTCTCTCTTATCATTGACTAGAGGCACAGCACACAAAATCGTGCGAGTAGGGTCCCTAGGGCCTAGCCTCCTGCAATCAGGGCCTTCTTCTGCCTGTTTGCCAGTCCCCAGGCCAAATGCCGCATCCGCTGCCAGGCCATCAGGCCGTTGGGATCACCAGCTCATCTCCGGCTGCTCAGGAGCTCAGGCCTAAGGGAAAGCAGGCACCGGCAACTTCATCTCCAATGCGTGTGCACCAGGCTGGCCGCTGATGGAACGCGCTGCTCACTCGGGGCTGCCGCTGCCGCCATCACCACTGCTGCTGGGGCTTGAGGTGCTGACAGAAGCTGCGGGGTGTGCCCGTGACCTACTCGCCCCGGCGTGAGCAGCTCCGAGCGGCTCCAAGCGGGCAGCATGTTCCATCAGTGGCCGTCCTGGCGCACGCGCATAGAGGTGAATTCACCAGTGCCTGCTTTCCCACAGACCTGAATCCCTGAGCAGCCGGGGATGAGCTGGTGATCCCAACGGCCTAACAGCCAGCTCGGTCCTCCTGCCACCCTCCCCGATTCCCCCGTTCAGCATCACTGATCCATTGGAGCCTGCGGGCCAGGGGCAGGGACCAATAGGTCAGCTCTTCTGCCCGCTTGCCAGTCCCCAGTCCCACCCTACCCCGCTTGCAGGCTGGGGGGTGGGACCGAAAGGTGCTCAATGCACCTCATGGTGACTGGTTGTTTGGTCATCACGATCGTCACAGACACTGGTTTTTTTATATATATAGATGTTTCTATCTCTCTCCTGACCTGTCTGAATTAAGAAAAAAAATGTGTAAGAAAAATAATAGAACTATATACTACATTAATTCTGGAAAAGACAGAGATAATATGGTAAGAGATGTCAGACCAAGCTGACTTAGTTGTGTTGTTATAATCGGCTTCCATTAAAGTATTGTTTGACATGCTTTACTAATATTCTATTTATTTCTCATTCTGTTAGTGTAGTCTAGTAGATTGGCATTATCACACATTTTACAGCTAAGGAAACTTAAGGCTTAATAAAAATTACATCAGGGAACCATGTTCCGAGCATTTTTCTAAGAGCTTTACATGCATTATCCCATATAATCCTCACAAATAGCAATATTAAAATATTTCCTCTAATTAATCCCCTTTTAATGTGCATGAATTTTGTGCACCGGGCCACTAGTTTAAGATAAATCAGATCTAGCTGTTGATAGTGCTATTATTTCAGCCTGAGGGACACCCCCCCCACCCCCCCACCGGTCCACTAGTATTTTATTATTGCTATTTGCCCTTTCTCTATAATAGAAGTGTCAGAGATGAAAGGAAATTAGTAAAATATATATGAAAATATCCCTCCTGTCAGAGTCTGGGACGCGCCGCGGGACCCAGTGCACCTTGAAATCACACGATACCCAGACCTGGCCAGCCCCACCCCTGTCAAGCCCCGCCAGGCAGGTGGTGCAGCCTCAGGTCTCCCGTCAAGCCCTGCTGGGCAGGGGGCGCAGCCGTGGGTCCCTTGGCCTGG
>NW_005365763.1:2113682-2122233 GCF_000412655.1 Myotis brandtii | reverse complement strand
TTCAGGTTACATTTGTTCCTTTTTTTTTCCCCCCCCTAACTCCCCTCCTCCCAGTTCCCGCCCCACCCTCCGCCCTCACTTCCCACCCACTGTCCTCATCCATAGGTGCACGATTTTTGTCCAGTCTCTTCCCGCATCTCCCATTCCCCTTTCCCCGCCAAGAATAGTCAGTCCATTCCCTTTCTATGTCCCTGATTCATTATAATCACCAGTTCATTCTGTACATCAGATTATTTATTCACTTGGTTCTTAGATTCACTTGTTGATAGATGCATGTTTGTTGTTCACAATTTGTATCTTTACCTTTTTCTTCTTCCTCTTCTTAAAGGATACCTTTCAGCATTTCGTATAATACTGGTTTAGTGGTGATGAACTCCTTTAGCTTTTCCTTATCTGTGAAGCTCTTTATCTGACCTTCAATTCTGAATGATAGCTTTGCTGGATAAAGTAATCTTGGTTGTAGGTTCTTGGTATTCATCACTTTGAATATTTCTTGCCATTCCCTTCTGGCCTGCAAAGTTTCTGTTGAGAAATCAGCTGACAGTCGTATGGGTATTCCCTTGTAGGTAATTGAGTCTCTTTCTCTTGCTGCTTTTAAGATTCTCTCTTTGTCTTTTGCTCTTGGCATTTTAATTATGATGTGTCTTGGTGTGGTCCTCTTTGGATTCCTTTTGTTTGGGGTTCTCTGCGCTTCTTGGACCTGTAAGTCCATTTCTTTCACCAGGTGGGGGAAGTTTTCTGCCATTATTTCTTCAAATAGGTTTTCAATATCTTGCTGTCTCTCATCTTCTGGCACCCCTATAATTCTGATATTGGTGCGCTTGAAGCTGTCCCAGAGGCTCCTTACACTATCTTCGTATTTTCGGATTCTTTTTTCATTTTGCTTTTCCGGTTGGGTGTTTTTTGCTTCTTCGCATTTCAAATCTTTGGCTTGATTCTTGCGCTCCTCTGGTCTGCTATTGGGTGTAATATTCTTTATTTCCGACCGTGTATGCTTAATTTCTAGTTGTTTCTTTATCATAGCATCGAGGGTCTCATTAGTTTTCGTGAGGCTCTCCAAAAGTTTATTGCAAGCCCTCAAAATTGCGTTTTTTAGCTCTATATCCTCCATTTCTGTCATGTTTTTTTGTCTCCGCATTTTTTATGCTTTCTTGGTGCACCCCCTTGTGGTCTTTGTGCGCAGTCTTGTTGTAGTTAAGCCTTGATTGTTGTCGGCAATACTGGGGGTGAATTGACCTCCAGGCTAACTGGCTATGAGAGTCAGCTGTGTCTGCAGTGGGAGAGCTTCTGTGCTGGATCTCTAGGGCGGTGCTAGTCTAGCGTTTGCCTAAGGCTATCCGGCAAATGCCTCTGTGCAGGGCTTGGGCAGGGCGGGTCCCCGGGGATCTACAGGAAGGGATGAGTGAGCAGTTATGGCTGCTCTCAGATCCGTCCCCAGGGGCTCTGCCTCTCAGAGTCCCGGGAGAGAAAACTGCATTCGAGTTCCGACCAAAGCCAGACAGTCCCGCTTCTCCTGTTTGAGTCTGGGTCCCTAAGAGACTCACCCGGATCTGGAGCTCAGAGTCTGAAACTCACTCCCGATTGAAAACAACAACCACGCCCTCCGCCGCCGGCCCGCTCCACATGCACTCCGCACCTTAGTATTTCACTTCCGCACTGCGCCTCCTCTGAGTCTCGGTATGGATTTCTCTTTCCTTCTAGTTGTAGGATTTCCACTCAGCCAACCTTCCTCTGGTTCTGGGTGATGTCCGTTCTGTCTTTTAGTTGTATTTTTGAAGTGGTTGTTCGAGGCAGCAAACTCCGGCGTTAACCTATGCCACCATCTTGGTTTCCTAACAAGGGTTTTTTTTAATTGTACCTATAACTTCTTTGTGGAAAGAGCTCCACCAGACTTAGAGAATAAAGTCTTTTCTGATCTATCAGAGGGAATTTATTGCAAATTTTATTTCCTGTTAACTTATTTATAATTCATTTACCCATATTCATTCCTGAGTTCCTAAATATTTTCTATAAGTGTCTAAATAACATTACTATGCACTAGTGGTTTCTCAGATCTGGCCGCTGTTACTCAAGCTTACGTGGGGAATATTTCAAAGCATTATATTTCTATAAATCATATATGCTGGTTGCAGAAAAGTGAAAATATACAGAAGTTTAAAAAAAAATAACTAAAAGGTCTTTTACTTTTCTCCCAGTACCTTCACGTCTGTTGTTCAAAGGAAATCACTATTAAAGATTTTAAGTGTTTATTCTAACAAATTTTCTATGCATTTCAGATTGTATGTTTGCACATACATGTATGTACATACACATATCTGTGTACACATATACTAGAGGCCCGGTGTACGAAATTCATACTTGGGCGGGGTCCCTAATCCTGGCCGGTGAACAGGGCCGATCAGGTTCCCCACCTCTCACCTCCCCTCCTCCTCCTTCCCTCGCTGCCCACGTGCTATCACCTCGCAGTTCCCCGCCTCCCCACTTCCTCCTTCCCTTGCCGCCTTTGCGCTGCCACCGCATGGTTCCTCGCCTCCCTGCCTCCTCCTTCCCTTACTGCCCACTCACTGCCACCATGCACTTCCCCACCTACCTGCCTCCCCTTTCCTCTTTCCCTCGTCACCTGTGTCCGTCACCACCCACCCCCAGTTCCCTGTCCCAGCCTGGGGCCCAGCCCTGATCAGGTGATCAGGACCTGCTGACTGGGAGGGAGGGACTGGGAGTTTGGCTGGCAGGCCCTGATCAGGCGATTGGGGCCTGCTGGCAGGGGGGTGGGACACGGGGAGGACCCCAAGAGATTGGCTGCCGGCCCCCCTGGGAAAGGGGCCGTGTCCGCCATCACCCACCCCCAGTTCCCCGTGCCAGCCCCGGGGCCTGACCCCGATCTGGTGATCTGCCGGCCTTTGGGAGACACTGGGAGGTAGGTTGGCCGGCAGGCCCCATTGGTGATCGGGGCTGCGGGATGGAGGCAGCTCCTGCATTGAGCATCTGCCCCCTGGTGGTCAGTGCGCGACATAGTGACCGGTCTTTCCGGTCATTCCGTTGTAATGGTTGCTTAGGTTTTTATGTATATAGCTATTACGTACACTCTTACAGATACATATATATGTAGATTTTATGTTTATAGAGATATTATGTACACTCTTACACATACATACATACATATATACATGCATACATACATACATACATACATACATTTGGGGATCTCTTTGAAAGCCTAGATGTCTAGGTTACTAGGGGAACCTCTATTTTCACATAGCTCCTAGATTATATTTATGCCTGTAGTCCAGATCACCAATTATGAAGTACTGTTCTACACTTGCTAAGCAATTTTCCCTGCACTTATTCTATCAAGCTTTTATTGGAGTGTTTCCTGTTTTACATTTAGATTTTTTGATTACATAAATATTAAGAAGACTTAAAAATATATTCTTGTCCTTGCAAGGTGGCTCGGTTGGTTGGAGTGTCATCCCATACACCAAAAGGTTGTGGATTCAATTCCCAGTCAGGGTACATCCCTAGGTTATGGTTTTGATCCCAATTGGTATGCATGTGGGTTTCTCTTTCTCTCTCTACCTCTCCCCCTCTTTCCCTCTCTCTCTAAAAATCAATAAAAACATATCCTCAAGTGAGGACTAAAACATACTTATTCTTAAAAGTTACAACAGTTCAGTGGTTGATGTGAGACAACAAAGTGGTAGTTCCTTTATGGTGGTAAAACAGTGTTATATCTTGGTGGTGTTGACGTGAATTTAGACCTGTGATAAAATTGCATAGAACTACGCACACTCAAATGAACACAAATGATTGTATATAAAAATTGGTGAGCCCTGACTGATGTTGCGAAATGTTTAAAGCGTTGGCCCATCCACCAATGGGTTGAGAGTTCGACTCCCGGTTAAGGGCATGCACCTGGGTTGCAGGTTCATACCTGCCCCAGTCAGGGTGCTTCGGGGAGGCAACCAACCAATGTGTGTGTCTCCCATTGATGTTTCTTTCTCTACCTCCCTCTCCCCTTCCTTCCTTTCCTCTATCCATTCCTCCCTTCCACTCTCTAAAAATAAGTGGAAAAAATATTCTGGGTTGAGGATTAACAAAAAAACCCAAACAAACCAAAAAACTGGAAAAATCTGAATAAGGCTATATATTGTACCAATGTTGATTTCTTGGGGGTTTTTTTTTCTTTCTTTTTGGTCTTGGTTTTATATTGTACTACACTTATGTAAAATGTTACCATTGCATTGGAGCCCGCCGACATGTCTCAGTGGTTGAGCATCAACCTATGAACCAGAAGGTCACGGAGCGATTCCTGGTCAGGGCACATGCCCGGATTGCAGGCTTCATCCCCAGTGTGGGGCTTGCAGGAAGCAGCTGATCAATGATTCTCTCATCATTGATGTTTCTTTCTCTCTCTCCCTCTTCCTTTCTCTCTGAAATAATTAAATATATTTTTAAAACGTTACTATTGGAGAAACTGGGTGAAGCATGCACATGGTTGCTCTATATTTTTGCAATTTTACTGTGAGTCTGTAATTATTTCAAAGTATAAAAATGATTTTTAAAAGTTTAAACAACTCATAAAATGTGGCTATTTCAATATTCTTTTACCTAAACTTCCTTTTCTCTCCTTATAACTACTGATAATAGTTTGGTTGTACTTTAATATTTGTTTATTTAAGTATAGTGACTTTCATCCTTTGGGGGGGATCTCTATGTTCCTTTAGGAAGATGATAGAGCATAAAAATACTTGTTAAAGTTTTTATTCATTCTTAAATTATAACTCAGTAGCAAGACACTCATGACTTAAGCATACTCTTTTTGTTTCCATGTGAACATCATAAACAATGGCAAGAGTTAAATGACAAATGAAAAAAATATTTGTAACTTCACAGAGCCATATTTTAAATTCTTTACTTTCCCCACTTATCTAATATCATACAGATACCAAAGTTCCCTAGAAGTATGGCTCCATTTCAGGCTCTTTTCTGTTCAGTTTGTTAGTTTATCAATCATCACTATGTTTATTATTATCCTATATAATAAAAGCCCTGTGACCAAAACGGTGGAACGACCAGAACGACCAGCGACCAGAACGATCGTGGCTCCTCACCCCAGCCTGTCCTGCCCCCCAGCGGGGACCCCCACCACGATCGGGGGTGGGGTTGGCCGGCAAACTGCACCTCGTCCCGGCTAGCCCCGCCCCCAGCGGGGACCCCCATCCCAATGAGGGGACATGGCCAGCTGGCAAACCGCCCATGGCCTTTCACCCCAGCTGTCCCTACCCCCCAGTGGGGACCCCCACCCTGATCCAGGGCCCCCATCAGGACAGGCCGACCGGCCCCCACCCGTGCACGGGGCCTCTATCTAATCTAATAAAAGAGAAACATGCAAATTGACCACACCTCTGCCACGCCCCAAGCCATGCCCACCAGCCAATTAGAGTGACTGTGCAAATTACCCCAACCAAGATGGCGGCAGGCAGCCACGGAGCTGGAGCAAGCAGGAGGCTTGGTTGTCCCGGTGATGGAGGAAGCCAAGCTTCCTGCCTGCCCTGGCCGGCTGTGGCCTCCGCTCAAGGCAACAAAGTTTCAATTCTAGAAGATAAATAAATCCCAGATACCTGCTTCCAGCCAGCCTCCACTGGAAGCTTGGGTGGCTGGGGACCGTGGCCAGCCTGCAAACAGCCATCAGCCCTTCACCCAGGATGGCCACACCCTCATGGGGTGAGGGTCCCTGCTGGGGGCTTGGCCAGCCTGCAGACAGCCATCAGCCCCTCACCCAGACTGGCCAGGCACGCCAGCAGGACCCTCCCCCCCCCACCGTGAAGGGGGTGTGGCCAGCCTGAAAACGGCCCTCAGCCCCTCACCCAGGCTGGCCAGGCACCCCAGTGGGGACCCCCACCCTGAAGGGGGTGTGGCCAGCCTGAAAACGGCCCTCAGCCCTTACCCAGGCTGGCCAGGCACCCCAGCGGGTCCCCTATCCTGATCCGGGACACCCTTCAGGACAAACCAGCCGGCCCCCACCCATGCAACAGGCCTCTATCCTATATAATAAAAAAGTAATATGCAAATTGACCCTAACAGCAGAGCGACCGGGAATCACTGGTCACTATGACACACACTGACCACCAGGGGGCAGACGCTCAATGCAGGAGCTGCCCCCTGGTGGTCAGTGCACTCCTACAGGGGGAGCTCTGCTCAGCCACAAGCCAGGCTGACGGCTGCCAGTACAGCAGTGGTGGTGGGAGCATCTCCTGCCTCCTCAGCAGTGCTAAGGATGTCTGACTGCAGCTTAGGCCTGCTCCCCGCTGGCAAGTGGACATCCCCCGAGGGCTCCCGGGCTGCCAGAGGGATGTCTGACTGCCACCTTAGGCCCAATCCCCCGGGGAGCGGGCCTAAGCCAGCAGGTGGTCATCCCCCGAGGGGTCCCAGACTGTGAGAGGGTACAGGCCGGGTTGAGGGACCCACCCGAGTGCACAAATTTTTGTGCACCGGGCCTCTAGTCCTATATAATAAAAGGGTAATATGAAAATTTACCCTAATGGCGGAATGACCAGAACGACCGCTCGACCAGTCACTATGAAGTGCACTGACTACCTCTTGGTCTTTTCCCCAGCCGGCAGGCTCCAATTGTCCAATGGCTAATGGGGAACCGGGCGTGGGTGGCGGGGAACGTAGGTGGCGCCAGGCCAAGGCCCCTGCTCCACCAGTCGTCTCACGCACAGAAAGCAACCCATGGTGGGGGTGGGGCTGGCAAGCGGTTGGGAACGGCTGACCTCTCGGTCCCTTCCCCTGGCCGTCAGGCTCCAATCGCCTGATGGCGAACAGGGAACCAGGGGTTGGGGCCAGCGAATGGGTGGAATGGCCAACCTCTCAGTTCCTTCCCCCTGCCGGCAGGCTCCAGTCACCCGAATGCCAATGGGGAAACGGGGGTGGGTGGCGGTGGGGGGCAGGGCCAGCTGCAGGCAGCCAGGGAAGATGGCCCTGATCGCAGGCCAGGCCTAGGGACTGTACCCACCCACAAATTTCGTGTGTTGAGCCTCTAGTACAGTGATGGCGAACCTATGACATACATATCAGAGGTGACACGCGAACTCATGTTTTTGGTTGATTTTTCTTTGTTAAATGGCATTTAAATATATAAAATAAATATCAAAAATATAAGTCTTTGTTTTACTATGGTTGTAAATATGAAAAAATTTCTATATGTGACACGGCACCAGAGTTAAGTTAGGGTTTTTCAAAATGCTGACACGCTGAGCTCAAAAGGTTCGCCATCACTACTCTAGTACCTTACTAGTAATAAGCCTTGCTATCTGGTAAGACAAGATTGCCCTCCATAAGCCAAAAGTGTTCTGAGTGTTCTTTTGCACTTTTTACATATATAGTCACCTTTTTAGAGGTGATTGTAAATTACCTTAAAAAAATTTTTTTTCCTGTGGGTTTGAAATGGAATTGAATCTTTAAGTTAGTTTGGAGAGAATTTATATCTTCACACTATTAAATCTTTCTATCCAGGAACCTAGTATATCTATCTGTTTATTGTGCCTTCTTTAATTTCTCAGAAAGTTTTTATAACTTTATCTATAAAGGCCCTGAAGGCTTTTGTTAGATTTGTTTAGAGATACTTGGCATTCTTTGATGTTATTCCAAAAGTTTTATCTCTTTTATTTGCTTTCTGTTAGTTTTAGAACTACAACTGACTCGTGTATAAATCTGGTATTCAGCCACCTTGTGATATTCTATTATTTCTAATAATTTATGCACATTTTTGTGCTTTCTGTGTAAGCTTGTATAATCTGTGTGTGTGCATGTGCACATCTGTACACACATCTCATTTTCTAAGACCCTAAAGCAATATTGAAGAGAAGTGTTGGATAATGAGAATCTTTGTCTCATTCTGATTTTATTTTATTTTTATTTTGTTCAAATTATAAGAGAAAGTTTATTTAGAACATTACAGAGATAGTTGAAGTGAGCCAGCTCGGTTGCATAGGCTCAGGAAACAAGGTACAGAGGCAAAAGAAAGCCCTTGGTTCTTAGGAGAGAGAAAGCCAAAGGCAACATTTCTTAGAGGGAGAAGAGGAGAAAGGAAAAGGCACAGGAGTACTCCTGAGACAAAGAGCATGGTCATTTTTGATTTTAAAGTTTACATGTATAACATTTTCCCATTTAAGGCGATGATTTTGCTAGTTTTTAAATAGATATTCTTTATCAGAATGATGAAATTAATTGGAATTGGTGTTGAATTTTTATTTTATATCTTTTAATAAATCTTTATTGTTCAGATTATTACAGTTCTTGTTTTTTCTCCCCATAGCTCCCCTCCCCCTGGTTCCCACCCCACCCTCTGCCCTTATCGCCCCCCCACGTCCTCATCCATAGGTGTACTATTTTTGTCCAGTCTCTTCCCGCACCCCCACACCCCTTTCCCCACCGAGAATAGTCAGTCCACTCTCTTTCTATGCCCCTGATTCTAATATATTCACCAGTTTATTCTGTTCATCCGATTATTTATTCACTTGATTTTTAGATTCACTTGTTGATAGAT
>NW_005365763.1:2109885-2113169 GCF_000412655.1 Myotis brandtii | reverse complement strand
TATTTCAAATCTTTGACTTGATTCTTGGGATTCTCTAATCTGCTGTTGTATCTCTGTATATTATTCTTCATTTCAGTCAGTGTATGCTTAATTTCTAGTTGGTCCTTTTTCATATCCTTGAGGGTCTCATCATATTTCTCAGAGGTTTCTAGAAGATTCTTGAGTAATCTTATAACCGTGGTTTTGAACTCTATATCCAGTAGTTTGCTTTCCTCCATTTCTTTCATTTGTGACCTGTTTCTTTGTCTCTGCATTTTGGCTGCTTTCCTTTGTTGATAGAGTGGCCTTGTGTGCTAGGTGTCCTATAGGGCCCAGTGGCTCAGCCTCCCCAATTACCTGAGGTGGACACTCTTGGTGCACCCCTTTGTGTGCTGTGTGCACAGTCTTGTTGTAGTTAAGCTTTGATTGCTGTTGGTATCACTGGGAGGAATTTACCTCCAGGCCAATTGGCTGTGAGGACCAGCTGTGTCTACAATGGGAGAACTGCTGTGCTAGAGATACCCTTATGGAGCGGGACTTGCTTTAGTGGGGCTTTGGTGCTCACTGAGTATTCCCCTTGAGTGTGTCTCTTATGGATGTGAGGAGTTGTAATTTATATGGTCTCACACTGACCACTGGGTGCACTGTCTCTTAGATCCCCAAGGATGTGCAAAGCCAGCCACTGCCTGAGACCACCCAGCAGGAGCTACAGAGAGATCTGCAGATTTCTCCTCTTTGTTTGGAGTTTGGAAGTGCCCAGATGAGGCCCAGCTGTGAAGCAATGTAGGCTGCTATTGCAGGGTCTTAGGCCTTTTGGAAGCTTTGGAGTTCTCTGACCTAGGTGCAGTTTGTTAGGTTTTAGGTTGCAAAAGGCCAGGCCATTCATATGCAAAAGCCTCTGTGCACAGCTTGGGTGGGGTTGTAAATTGGGTGGCGTGGGGTCTCAGTGAATCACCAGGGCAGAGCAAACAGCAATGGTTGCTAGTCAGCCCTTCCCTGGAGAGGTCCCCGGGTCTCTGTGTCCCGTGGCCCTGTGCAGGAATGTGCAGGAACGATGATCACTGCGAACACCTCTGAGAGAAAGCTTCCCTTGCATTCCGGCCAGATGGCAGACAGTCCACTTTCTCCCCATATGAATCTGGGTCCCCAGAGTCTCGCCTAGAACTGGAGTTCAGAGCAATCGGGAGCTTATATCTCCCTCCACAGCGCACCCAGTTGCCAGCCTGTTATGCACGCGACTCTGTACCTCCGTACTTCTGTACCTCCACACCTCCTACCAGTTTCAGTGCACTTTTTTCTTTCCTTCTAGTTGTATAACTTCCACTCAACCAGCTTTCCTGTGGTTCTGTATGATATTTGTTTTGTATTTTAGTTGGAGTTTTGATGTGGTTGTGAGAGGCAACAAGTACAGGTGCTTACCTATGCTGCCATCTTGGTTCTGGTGTTGAATATTTAGAAAATGACTTATATATCTATTGAGTGATTGTTTTTTCCCCTCTTAGTCAATATGGTCAATTACGTTTGCAGATGTTGTAATATTAGATTATCTTTACATACCTGAGATAAAACCCAGTTTGGTTTTTATTTTTTAATTTATTTAAGCAGGTTCTTATAAGAAATTCAGAACACCAGTTTGTGAGGATAAAGCCCATTGGTGAGAGAAAACAGAGAGTGGTGGTAGCCCTGGAGCTGAGGAACAGCTTTTAATTTTGGCAGAATTTATGAGTCCACAGCCTTCTGGTTAACCTTGTGCTGTTCTGTCATCTCATATTTCTCTTTCTCTTTGTCGAAGATCTCACCCTCCTGGTGTCTGGGCTTGCACAGCTTCTTCTTGAATTAAGCATCAGTGAGATGTTTGGGGATTTTCACATCACTGATATCAATTTTGGTGGAGGTGGTGATGACAAATTTCTGGTGTGTTTTACGCAGAGGAACTCAATTAAGGGACAGAGGTCCAGTCACAAGTAGCAAGCCACTGCTAAGCTGCTTCAGGAAAACCACCCTCTTGCCTCTGTGGTACCCGGTGAGGATGATCAGAATGGTCCCAGGAGTGATGCTGGCCCGCAATTTCCTCACATGCTGACTGAAGGGTTTCTTGCCATGGCTCAACAGCTTTCGAGGCACATCTTCAGTAGGATTATATTTAGGCATTTTGCGTAGTGTAACCATTCATGTACCACTATTCTTGTCGCCACCAACTGGTTTTGTGACAGTAGCAAGAACTTTCTTCTTTTTTTTTTCAATCCTGGATTTAGCTGCCGAATACTTCCTCTTATACATGGCCTTTCGGGGATACATAGCCAACCGGGAATATCTGCCAATTCCTCTGATGAGGATGGGGTTTCAGCTGCAGTGGGGTTTCCCCTTCTGAGGCGCCTTAACCTTGCTGCCAGCATCAGTCTTCTTGGCTTCAGGTTTCTTCTCCTTAGTATCAGGCTTCTTCTCTTAGCCAGGTTGGTGTTTGTCTATTATAATTTTTACCCACTGTTGCATTTGATTTGCAAATATCTACACTAATAAAAGAGAAACATGGTAATTGGCGTACGACCGCTACCCTTTTCATTGGCTAATCAGTGAGTATATGCAAATTAACTGTCAGCCAGATGGCGGCCCAGCAGCCAGGCACTGAAGCGAGCAGGGAGGCTTGCTTGCTGCAGACTCCAACGTTCACCGCCTCACTTGCCGGCCTCTCAGTTGCAACTCTAAGCAACTATATACTATGTTGCAAATAAGAAGCTAAACAAAACCCCAGAAAAGGGCTTCCATGCAGCCGGGCTCGGACCGCAACATTGTATCGATGTTTTCAGCAGCGAGGCCTCAGAGCTAAAGCTGCCCCAGAATAAAAAAAAAAAAAGAAAAGAAAACAAGGAGCGGTTGGAAGCTTTAGTCACTCGCCAGCCGGAAAACAGCCCTCAGCCCCTCACCCAGACTGGCCAGGCACCCCAGTGGGGACCCCCACCCTGATCCAGGACACCCTTCAGGGCAAACCAGCCAGCCCCTACCCATGCACCAGGCCTCTATCCTATATAGTAAAAGGGTAATATGCCTCCCAGCACCGGGATCAGCGGAGCAGCGAGGCTCCCGGCACCGGGATCAGCATGACAGGGGGCAGCGCCCAAACCCCCTGATCGCCCTGCGGCTCTGTGTGTGACAGGGGGCGGGGCCACAACCTCCCTATCCGCCCTACTCTGTTCGTGACAGGGGAAGGCACCCCAACCCCCTGATCAGCCCTCCTCTGTGCCTGATAGGGGGGAGCTCCCCAATCCCCTGATTGCCCTGCAGCTCTGTGTTTGACAGGGTGCAGC
>NW_005365763.1:2099865-2109085 GCF_000412655.1 Myotis brandtii | reverse complement strand
GTGCATGATTGCATGATGGGGCGGCGCCCCAACTCCCCAATCGGCCCTGCTCTGAGCCCGACCAGGGGCTGCACCTAGGCTGCCCTCTGGCCCTCTGCCACCCGGGAGCAGGCCTAAGCCAGCAGGTCATTATCTCCAGAGGGGTCCCAGACTGCGAGAGGGCACAGGCTGGGCTGGGGGAACCCCCCCCCCCCCGCCCCCCGAGTGCACAAATTTTTGTGCACCGGGCCTCTAGTCCTATATAATAAAAGGGTAATATGCAAATAGACCAATGGTAGAACAACCGAACAACCAATCAAAGCGTAATATGCTAATGATATGCTAAGGCTGCTCAACCGCTCATTATGACGTGCACTGACCACCAGGGGGCAGATGCTCTGACCAGTAGGTTAGCCTGCTGCTGGGGTCCGGCCAATCGGGATTGAGCGAGATGGGCTGGACATGCCCTGGAGCCCTCCCGCAGTCCCTCCCCGGCCTGATTGTGCACCGGTGGTGTCCCTCAGCCTGGCCTGCACCCTCTCACAATCCGGGAAGCCCTGAGGGATGTTGGAGAGCCGGTTTCAGCCCGATCCCGCAGGCCACTCCCCTTGGGAAGGTGCCAGACGCAGGGCTCATGGCTGGAGAGCACTGCTGCGGCAGTGCGAGCCTCTCCTGATCGGGATTGATTGGGCACAAGCCTGCAGCAGGCACAGTGGGGCAGGGATGAGCGGGAGTGGCAGGTAGTAGCTGCAGGCAGTGTTGGACTGTGGGTTTTGGCCCATTCCCTGCAGGCCACCCAGAGAGACCCCACCCGTGCACGAATTCGTGCACCAGGCCTCTGGTTTTATTTACAGTTATGCACATCTATTTATGAATGGGAGAGCCTGTAATATTCTTTTTCATAATGTCTTTGGGTTTGGTATCAGGCTTATAATTATAGGCCAGTGGTCGGCAAACCGCGGCTCGCGAGCCACATGCGGCTCTTTGGCCCCGTGGCATGGGCCATGAAGTTTCAATCGCACTGTATGTGCGTGCCTGCACGTGGTATTTTGTGGAAGAGCCACACTCAAGGGGCCAGTTTGCCGACCACTGTTATAGGCTGTATTAGGGCATGTTTTCTCTTTTTCTTTTAAATAAAAGAGTTTGTATGAAATTTGAATGATCAATTTTTTTATGTTTAGTAAAATTCCTTTCCAAACCATCTGGACCTAGGGTTTCTTTGTAAGAAGGTTAAAAAAAAATTAGTATCTTTAACTCTGCTGCAGGTTTTTCTATAGTGTTAAGACTAGTCAAATTTATATTTCTTCTTAAATCTGTTGTGAATTATTTTTTCAAAATTGTTGGAAAGTCATTTTCTATTTGAAGTAACTTTAGATTTATAGAAGAATTGCAAAGCTAGTACAGAGAGTCTCTGCACTCCTTCACTCTGCTTCTCTACTATCACCATCTTATAACCCAAGGTATGTTTGTGAACATTAGTGTAATACAATGAACTAAATGACAGACTTTACTTGCATTTTCCCAGATTTTTCTCTGATGTAATTATTTTGTCCCAGGAATCAATCCAAGTCACTACATTGCATTTAACTATCATGTGTGTCTTGTCTCTTCTACTCTGTGAGAATTTATTCTTTTCTTCTTTTTTTAAGTTATAGTTGATATTCAATATTATTTTATACTAGAGGCCTGGTGCATGAAAATCATGCACTCGGGGGGGGGGGGGGGTATATCTCAGCCCATCCTGCACCCTCTAGTAGTTCAGGAGCCCTCGGGGGATGTCTCAGACATCCTTAGTACTGCTGTGGAGGTGGGAGAGGCTCTTGCCACCGCCGCTGCGCTCGCCAGCTGTGAGCCTGGCTCAGGGCTTCTGGTTGAGTGGCGCTCCTCCTGTGGGAGTGCGCTGACCACCAGGGGACAGCTCCTGGGTTGAGCATCTGTCCCTGGTGGTCAGTGTGTGTCATAATGACCGGTCATTCCGCTGTCCGATTTGCATATTAGGCTTTTATTATATAGGATTAGTTTAGGTATATGGCATAGTAGTTAGACATTTCATATAATTTACAAAGTGATCCTCTGATAAGTCTAATACCTACCTGGCATCATACATAGTTATTACAATATGATTGACTGTTTTCCTTTAACTGTACTTTACATACCTATGACTGCTTTGTAATTGTCAATTTGTAGTACTTAATACCTTCCTCCCCTGTTTTTCCTTTTTATTGAATTTATTGGGGTGACACAGGTTAACAAAATTATATAGGTTTCAGGTGCACAATTCTACCACGTACCATCTGTACACTGTATTTTATTGTGTGTTCACCACTTCAAGTCAAGTCTCTGAATTCCTGCCCTTTTTCACTTACCCCCTAACCCCCTTCCATCTGGCAATGATCAGTTTGTTCTCTGTGTCTATGATTCTGTTTCTGTTTTGTTAGTTTATTTTGTTCTTTAAATTCCACATATATGTGGAATCACATGGTATTTTTCTTTTTTGGTCTGACTTATCTCACTTAGTATAAATACCCTCTAGGTCCATCCATATTGTTTCAAATGTTAAGATTTCCTTTTTTTTATGGCCAAGTAATATTTCCTACCACAACTTCTTTTAAAAAAATATATATATTTTGATTTTTTACAGAGAGGAAGGGAGAGGGATAGAGAGTTAGAAACATCGATGAGAGAGAACATCGATCAATCAGCTGCCTCCCGCACACCCCCTACTCAGGATGTGCCCGCAACCAAGGTACATGCCCTTGACCGGAATAGAACCTGGGACCCTTCAGTTCGCAGGCTGACGCTCTATCCACTGAGCCAAACTGGTCAGGGCCTACCACAACTTCTTATTCAGTCATCCATTGATGGGCAGTTAGGTTGCTTCCATATCTTGGGTATTGTAAATAATCTGATTCCATGTGCACTTGAAAAGAATGTATATTCTACTCTGGCCAGGTAGCTCAGTTGGTTAGAGCATTGTCTCAATACACCAAGGTTCTGGGTTTGATCCCTGTCAGGGCACTTAAAGAATCAACCAATAAATGCATAAATAAGTGGAATAACAAATCACCTTTTCTCTGCCTTCCTCTCTCTCTCTCTAAAAATCAATAAATACAATTTAAAATTTTTTTTTAATTTTAAAAAATAGACTTTAAAACAATGGCTATAACAGAAAAAATTGTTAAAAATTTTTAAAAATAGACTTTAAAACAATGGCTATAACAGAAAAAATTGTTAAAAATTTTTAAAAATAGACTTTAAAACAATGGCTATAACAGAAAAAATTGTTAAAAATTTTTAAAAATAGACTTTAAAACAATGGCTATAACAGAAAAAATTGTTAAAAATTTTTAAAAATCCCCCCCCGCCCCCCGAGTGCACAAATTTTTGTGCACCGGGCCTCTAGTCCTATATAATAAAAGGGTAATATGCAAATAGACCAATGGTAGAACAACCGAACAACCAATCAAAGCGTAATATGCTAATGATATGCTAAGGCTGCTCAACCGCTCATTATGACGTGCACTGACCACCAGGGGGCAGATGCTCTGACCAGTAGGTTAGCCTGCTGCTGGGGTCCGGCCAATCGGGATTGAGCGAGATGGGCTGGACATGCCCTGGAGCCCTCCCGCAGTCCCTCCCCGGCCTGATTGTGCACCGGTGGTGTCCCTCAGCCTGGCCTGCACCCTCTCACAATCCGGGAAGCCCTGAGGGATGTTGGAGAGCCGGTTTCAGCCCGATCCCGCAGGCCACTCCCCTTGGGAAGGTGCCAGACGCAGGGCTCATGGCTGGAGAGCACTGCTGCGGCAGTGCGAGCCTCTCCTGATCGGGATTGATTGGGCACAAGCCTGCAGCAGGCACAGTGGGGCAGGGATGAGCGGGAGTGGCAGGTAGTAGCTGCAGGCAGTGTTGGACTGTGGGTTTTGGCCCATTCCCTGCAGGCCACCCAGAGAGACCCCACCCGTGCACGAATTCGTGCACCAGGCCTCTGGTTTTATTTACAGTTATGCACATCTATTTATGAATGGGAGAGCCTGTAATATTCTTTTTCATAATGTCTTTGGGTTTGGTATCAGGCTTATAATTATAGGCCAGTGGTCGGCAAACCGCGGCTCGCGAGCCACATGCGGCTCTTTGGCCCCGTGGCATGGGCCATGAAGTTTCAATCGCACTGTATGTGCGTGCCTGCACGTGGTATTTTGTGGAAGAGCCACACTCAAGGGGCCAGTTTGCCGACCACTGTTATAGGCTGTATTAGGGCATGTTTTCTCTTTTTCTTTTAAATAAAAGAGTTTGTATGAAATTTGAATGATCAATTTTTTTATGTTTAGTAAAATTCCTTTCCAAACCATCTGGACCTAGGGTTTCTTTGTAAGAAGGTTAAAAAAAAATTAGTATCTTTAACTCTGCTGCAGGTTTTTCTATAGTGTTAAGACTAGTCAAATTTATATTTCTTCTTAAATCTGTTGTGAATTATTTTTTCAAAATTGTTGGAAAGTCATTTTCTATTTGAAGTAACTTTAGATTTATAGAAGAATTGCAAAGCTAGTACAGAGAGTCTCTGCACTCCTTCACTCTGCTTCTCTACTATCACCATCTTATAACCCAAGGTATGTTTGTGAACATTAGTGTAATACAATGAACTAAATGACAGACTTTACTTGCATTTTCCCAGATTTTTCTCTGATGTAATTATTTTGTCCCAGGAATCAATCCAAGTCACTACATTGCATTTAACTATCATGTGTGTCTTGTCTCTTCTACTCTGTGAGAATTTATTCTTTTCTTCTTTTTTTAAGTTATAGTTGATATTCAATATTATTTTATACTAGAGGCCTGGTGCATGAAAATCATGCACTCGGGGGGGGGGGGGTGTATATCTCAGCCCATCCTGCACCCTCTAGTAGTTCAGGAGCCCTCGGGGGATGTCTCAGACATCCTTAGTACTGCTGTGGAGGTGGGAGAGGCTCTTGCCACCGCCGCTGCGCTCGCCAGCTGTGAGCCTGGCTCAGGGCTTCTGGTTGAGTGGCGCTCCTCCTGTGGGAGTGCGCTGACCACCAGGGGACAGCTCCTGGGTTGAGCATCTGTCCCTGGTGGTCAGTGTGTGTCATAATGACCGGTCATTCCGCTGTCCGATTTGCATATTAGGCTTTTATTATATAGGATTAGTTTAGGTATATGGCATAGTAGTTAGACATTTCATATAATTTACAAAGTGATCCTCTGATAAGTCTAATACCTACCTGGCATCATACATAGTTATTACAATATGATTGACTGTTTTCCTTTAACTGTACTTTACATACCTATGACTGCTTTGTAATTGTCAATTTGTAGTACTTAATACCTTCCTCCCCTGTTTTTCCTTTTTATTGAATTTATTGGGGTGACACAGGTTAACAAAATTATATAGGTTTCAGGTGCACAATTCTACCACGTACCATCTGTACACTGTATTTTATTGTGTGTTCACCACTTCAAGTCAAGTCTCTGAATTCCTGCCCTTTTTCACTTACCCCCTAACCCCCTTCCATCTGGCAATGATCAGTTTGTTCTCTGTGTCTATGATTCTGTTTCTGTTTTGTTAGTTTATTTTGTTCTTTAAATTCCACATATATGTGGAATCACATGGTATTTTTCTTTTTTGGTCTGACTTATCTCACTTAGTATAAATACCCTCTAGGTCCATCCATATTGTTTCAAATGTTAAGATTTCCTTTTTTTTATGGCCAAGTAATATTTCCTACCACAACTTCTTTTAAAAAAATATATATATTTTGATTTTTTACAGAGAGGAAGGGAGAGGGATAGAGAGTTAGAAACATCGATGAGAGAGAAACATCGATCAGCTGCCTCCCGCACACCCCCTACTCAGGATGTGCCCGCAACCAAGGTACATGCCCTTGACCGGAATAGAACCTGGGACCCTTCAGTTCGCAGGCTGACGCTCTATCCACTGAGCCAAACTGGTCAGGGCCTACCACAACTTCTTATTCAGTCATCCATTGATGGGCAGTTAGGTTGCTTCCATATCTTGGGTATTGTAAATAATCTGATTCCATGTGCACTTGAAAAGAATGTATATTCTACTCTGGCCAGGTAGCTCAGTTGGTTAGAGCATTGTCTCAATACACCAAGGTTCTGGGTTTGATCCCTGTCAGGGCACTTAAAGAATCAACCAATAAATGCATAAATAAGTGGAATAACAAATCACCTTTTCTCTGCCTTCCTCTCTCTCTCTCTAAAAATCAATAAATACAATTTAAAATTTTTTTTTAATTTTAAAAAATAGACTTTAAAACAATGGCTATAACAGAAAAAATTGTTAAAAATTTTTAAAAATAGACTTTAAAACAATGGCTATATCTTGTGCTGCTTTGGCATGAAGTACTTTAAAAATATCAATTAAATTAATCTTGTCTAATGTGTCATTTAAGGGCACTCTTTCCTTGTTGATTTCATGTCTGAAAATTCTATCCAGTCATGACAATAGGGTGTTAAAGTCCCCTATTATGACTGTAGTACTGTCAATCCCTCCCTTTATCTACTTCAATATTTGCTTTATATATTTAGGTGCTCCTGTGTTGGGTACATAAATGTTTATAAGGTTATATCCATTATGAACTGTCCTTTTTTTAACTCTTGTTATAGCCATTGTTTTAAAGTCTGTTTTGTCTGATATAAGTATTGCTACCCCATCCTTTTTGCTTCCATTTGCATGAAATATCTTTTCCATCCATTTACTTTGTCTGTGTATGTCTTTAGATCTGAAGTTGAATCTCTTAATAGACAGCATATGTAAGCATCTTGTTTTCTTAACCATTCAGCCACTTGTGTCTTTGGTTGGAGGTACATAGTTATTGCCAGTTTATTATCGATATTTATGTGTTTATTCTCCTCTCCCCCACCCCCCTACTTCTTAAAGACGTCCCTAACATTTCCTGTAATACTGGTTGGTGGTGATATACATCTTTAGCTTTTTTTTTTTTTCTGGGAAGTTCTTTGACTCCCCTTTCATTTTAAATTATAGTCTTGCTGGGTAGAATAGTCTTGGTTGTAGTTCCTTTCCTTTCATTACTTTGAATATTTCCTGCCAGTTCCTTCTGGCTTGAAAAGTTTCTGTTTAGAAATCAACTGACAGACAATCTTATGGTAGCTCCCTTGTAGACAAATAACTGCTTTTCTCTTGCTGCTTTGAAAATTCTCTCTTTGTCTTTAAGTTTTGGCATTTTAATTGTGATGTGTCTTGGTGTGGGCCTCTGGGTTCATCTTGTTTGGACTCTCTGTGCTTTCTGGACTTGCATGTCTATTTCCTTCATCAGGTTAGGAAAGTTTTTGGTCATTATTTATTCAAATATTTTTCTCCCTGACCCCTGCCCCCAAATTAATTTTTAGAGAGAGTAGAAAGGAGGTATGGAGGGAGTGAGGCAAGAGAGAGAGAGAGAGAGAGAGAAAGAGAAACAGAAACATTGACATGAGAGAAACACATCAATTGGTTGCCTCCGGGGAATGGAACCTGCAACCTAGGTACATACCCTTGACTGGAAATCAAACCCATGACTCTTTGGTGTATGGGCTAACACTTTAACCACTAAGCCACACCAGCCAGGGCTCACACATTTTTCAGCCCCTTGCTTTCTCTTCACCTTCTGGTACCCCTCTGATGTGGATATTCTTATGCTGGATGTTGTCCCAGAAGTCCCTTAAACTATTCTCATTTATTTGGATACTTTTTCTTTTTGCTCTTCTGATTGGATGTTTTCTGCTACCTCGTCTTCCAAATATGGATTCAGTCCTTTGCTTCATCTAATCTGCTGTTGATACCTTCTAATATATTCATTTCAGTAATTGTGTTCTTTAAGTTTCCATGTCTTTTTATGCTTATTACCTATTTGTTAAATTTAACAAGTTCCCTGAGCATCCTTTATAACCACAGTTTTGAACTCTTATCTGTTAGATTGCTTGCCTCCATTTCATTTTTTTGTTTCTGGAGTTTTCTCCTATTCTTTCATTTACGACATGTTTCTTTGTCTTTTCATTTTGGCTGCCTCTCTGTGTTTGTTTTGTAATTAAGTAGATCTGCTATATTTCCTGATATTGGTAGTGGCCTTATGTACTAGGTGTCCTGAGGGGCCTAGTGGCACAGTCTACCTGGTGCTTCACTAGTGTCCCTTATGTGGGTTGCGTGTGCCTTCCTATTGTAGTGGAGCCTTGTCAGCATGTCAGTGAGTGGGATTTACCCTCAGGCTGACTGACTGGCTGTGAGTACTGGCGATGCATGACCACAACCTAGGACAGTGATGGCGAACCTATGACACGCGTGTCAGAGGTGACACACGAACTCATTTTTTTGGTTGATTTTTCTTTGTTAAATGGCATTTAAATATATAAAATAAATATCAAAAATATAAATCTTTGTTTTACTATGGTTGCAAGTATCAAAAAATTTCTATATGTGACATGGCACCAGAGTTAAGTTAGGGTTTTTCAAAATGCTGACACGCCGAGCTCAAAAGGTTCGCCATCACTGACCTAGGAGCTGTTATTAAGGGGATTACTCGATAGAGTGGGATTTGTTCCAGCAGGCTCTGGTGCCTTTCAAGACCCTTCTTTGGGTGTGTTACTTGTGGAGTTATTCAGATGGTGCTCTGTTGTGGTATGAAGTCAACCACTGGATGTGTTGGTTCTGGGTCCTCTGGTGCAGGCCAAGGTCAGCCACTGCCTGTGATTGCCCCTGCACTACCTGGTAGAAGCTATAAAGTTATCTGTGGTTGATAGCTGCCTGTGCTACAAAACCAAGGCCGGGTGCCACTTTTACTGGGCTTGGAACTATTCAGTAAAGGACACCCGAGGCCTGCCACTGCCTGCAGGTTGTCTACTAGGTGTACCGGTTAATAATGGTGGATTTTGTTATCAAAGAAAACATGATAATTTCAAGAGAAAGATCAAAAGTGCTTTATTCAAAGTAATGTCCATCATTAGCTACACATTTCCCCCATATTTCAGGTAATTTGTGGATACCGTCCCAATAGAACTTTTCTTGTTTTGAGGCAAACCATTCAGGGACTCAATTTTCCACTTCTTCGTACGTTTTGAAGTGCTGCTCAGAAATTGTGTGTGCCATAGATTGGAACAAGTGGTAATCTGAAGGAGCAAGGTCTGGTGAATACGGCGGGCGGGTTAATACTTCCCAGGCAAGATCTTTTAACATGTCTTTAACTGGTTTTGAAGTGTGTGATGGTGC
>NW_005365763.1:2065509-2099681 GCF_000412655.1 Myotis brandtii | reverse complement strand
GGATTCTCAAAATAAATCCACTTTTCATCGCCAGTCACAATTCGATGCAAAAAAGACTTTCTTTTTTGCTGTTGAAGCAACATTTTACTGATGACTTTTCGGTTTTCCATTTGTCTTTCCTTCAGTGGATGTGGCACCCATTTTCCTTCCTTTAAAATCTTTCCCATTGCTTGTAAACAATTGGAAGTTGTTTGCTGAGCAACGTTTAATCTTTCTGCAAGTTGTTTTTGAGTTTGATACGCATCTTTATCCAATCATGCTTGTAATTATTGGTCTTCAGGTTTTTTCAGTTGACCTGGACATTCTTTGTCTTTCACATCAAATTCATCACTTTTAAAGCATTTAAACCAGCGTTCACAAGTATCTTGAGATGGAGCATGTTCACCATAAGCTTCCTGAAGTATACGATAACTTTTTCTTCAAAATAAAGTAATGAATTAAAACTTCCCGCAAATGCTCTTTTTTTTTTTGGCACGAAATTCGACATTTTTAAGCATAAAAATATCTATGATGTTAATACCTTCAGCAAATTTGACATATGAAGTTTTGAAGCTTGCTGTCAATACAACAAAATAGCATACATATCAAATTGCATATTATCAACATATGTGTAACTCCATCTATTGAAAGAAATCCGCATTATTAACTGGTACACCTAGTAGCCTCAGGTTGTGAGTTAGATGAGGCTGGTCTCAGAATCACCAGGATGGGCCGAATGGTGTTCATCAGACTAATATGGATTCTGATTTGGCCATGTGGAAGGAGGGCTCAATACAGAAATGACATGTTTGTCCCTATAGCTATCACCCTGAAGCCGAACAATTTAGTCTTCCTCTTTATCTGGCACCTCCTGAGCCCCATCCTCCTTTTGCCACAGCCCAGGGTAAGTGCCTGTGAGGGAGTGAGTCTTCGTGTGAGCTCTTTAAGAGGATGCCTGGTTTTCCAGTAGCCTTCCATCTCACCTGGATGAACGGAATCCCTGCTGATTTTCTTAGCCTGATATTGTGGGGGCTCCTGACACTGTCGCTCTGGGCTGGAGAGCTTGGTGTGGGGCTGGCTCTCCAGGAGGGACCTCTGCAGCTGAGATACCCTCTGGATTCTCAACCACCATATTCTCAACTACCATATGTGGATGTGGGACCAGCCCATTTTGCATATCTGTGCTTATGACCAGTCTGAAGATAGTCTTTTTCTTTATTAGTCTTTCCTTGGTTTTATCACCTTGACACTTTTTTTTTTTTGTAGAAAAGAAAGTAATAATTTATTGATTGCAGCAAAAACACACTTAGGGCATTGAAATAAGGAAGGGCATAGAAGAATCAACAGGAGAGCCTAGGCTGGGATGCTTTGGCTCACAAGAAAAAGGGCATTGGAGACAGGTTTAGGGGGTTATCCTGGAACAAACTGCTGCTGCCCATTGTTCCTCTGGTTGTATGTCTCATGGGGTCCCTTAGAGGTTAGGGGACATGTACCAGTGGGAGAAGGAAAGGGGGAAGGGAATGACATGGGCATGCTCCCTGAGGGAGAGCACTGACCTTGACACTTTTTAAAAAGAGTAGTGGCCAGGTATTTTTTATAATGTCTCTCTCAATTTTGGTTTGTCTGATATTTTCTTATGATTAGACATAGATAATGGATTTTTGGGAAGAATGCCACAGATTATGTGCCCTTCTCATATATCAAGGACTAAAGCTTATCAACATGTCTTTTTACTCATAATGTTAAGATTGATTACTTAATGTATTTTGTGTTTTTTTAACCCCCATCTGGAATAATGTCTTTATTCTTAATATGGCTTATTTTCATCTTTCTTTTCTAGATCCCTTTTTTTTTTTTAGAGGTTTATGTATTTTGGTGGATTTTTGCAAAGAACCAACTTTGTCTTAGTTGACTTTCCCCATTATATCTTTCATTATTTGGCTCTTGTTTTTCTTTTCATTCCTTGTTCTGGGAGACAAGAATGTTTTTTGATTGGGCTGGAATGGGTGCAGAATCTTTGGGGAGGGAAAAACTTTAAAAATTTTAACCAAATTTCTCTTTTTTGCTGACATATTTATTCTCAGACTTAAGGTATGATTATATAGTGTGGAGGTTGAGACAGCATTTTGAAGGTGATTCTGTGTCTTTCTCTTACAATGACTAGAAATCCTGATATTTAAAAAATATTTCCTATGTGATAATTTCAGTTAAAGGAAATAAAGAAATTAACAATTAGTACATTGTAGGGCTGTTAGAGCTCCATTAATAATTTTTAAAAACATTTAAGAGCCCTGGCCGGTTTGGCTCAGTGGATAGAGTGTTGGCCTGCGGACTGAAGGGTCCCAGGTTCGATTCCAGTCAAGGGCATGTACCTTGGTTGCAGGCACATCCCCAGTAGCGGGTGTGCAGGAGGCAGCTTATCAATGTTTCTCTCTCATCCAATGTTTCTAACTCTCTATCCCTCTCCCTTCCTCTCTGTAAAAAATCAATAAAATATATTTATAAAACAAAAGAAAAAAAACATTTAAGAATAACAATAAGGGCCTTAGCTGGATAGCTCAGTTAGTTAGAGCATCGTCCCAATAATTAAGGTTGCAGATTTGATCCCCAGTCAGGGCACATACAAGAATCAACCAATGAATGCATAAATAAAGTAGAACAACAAATCAGTGTTTCTCTCTCTCCCTTCCTTGCTCTCTGTAAAAGTCAAACAAAAATTAAATAAAGAAAAAGAATAGCAATAAGAAACAATAGTTGAATAACTCTGCCAGTATTTCCCACTCCAAGTAATGAAGTTTTTTTTAATCCTTACCCAAGGATATTTTTTCCATTGATTTTTTTTCTTTTTTTAGAGAGCGTGGGGGTGGGGGGGCAGCGAGGAGATGGGGAGAGAGAGAGAGAAACATCGATGTGAGAGGTATATTGATTGGTTGCCTCCTGCAGGTGCCCCGACTGGGGCTGGAGATCCAGCCTGCAACCAAGGTATGTCCCCTTGACCCACCACCCTAAGGTCCACGGGCCCGTGGTCTAACCACTTCCAAACCTGCCAGGGCACGACATTTTTAAAAAAAGAGAGCAATTAGGAGTAAGAAGCAAAATACTATAGTGGGATAATTTGTTCCTCAGGGAATATCATTACACACTTCTGTGATATGGCTGCTAGCTATTTTTCATATGATGCCAAAAGGATTTTGTCCCCATTGTAAATCAGGTTACTAAATGAGAATGTTAAAAAGCTTGTCAACTCAACCTTTTGACAGTTGCTAATGGATGCAGTTAACATAACTATTCTTCAAATCTGCAATATATTTGACAGGTTTTTCGGTAGGAACAAGTTTTTTATACCCTTAAGGGTTATGCAATTTTACTTTCCCAGGACTGATTGCAGACTCTTGACACAGTATTCATAGATGTATTCTGTTTTCTCTGACATGTTTATATATTTATTACTATTTATTAATTTATTAAGACATTAGATTTCATTGGGGAAAATATAATCTTAGGTAATAATAAAATCTAACTTAATAGTCTTTATTTTTTTGTATTTCTCAGCTTCTGATAGTTACGTTTTGAAATCTCCTAGCTTTTCTAGCTTATTTTTAGATTTTTTGATTTTCTTTAAGTAATTCTTAGTTTTTGTTTTATACATTTGAGCCTCTGTTGCTAGTTGAATAAATATGATTATTTTGGTCATGGTTAATTATTTTTCTCATTTTATATATAACTCTCCATCTTGTTCTCTCTTTCCTTATTCTGTCACGTATTAATATTGTTGTACAGATTTTCTGTTGGACGTTTGGGGATTTTTTTGGTGTATGTTATTTAACTTTACTAGTGTAAAATAAAATACAGATATAGAAAACCTTACAACAAGTTGTATAGCTTAATGAATTTATTATAAAGTGAATACTGTTGTTACTAGCACCCAAACCAGGAAATAGAATTATGCCAGCCACTCCTAAAACACTTGTGTCCCATACCCTCTCTCCAAAAATTGCCAATATTCTGACTTTTAGGGTAATCACTTTCCTCTATTTCTGTATGGTTTCATCACTGTTGTGTACTCTATAGTTTAGTCTTGTCCATTCTAAAATAACTTATCCCTGGCCAGGTGGCTCAGTTGGTTGGAACTTCATCCCATACATCAAAATGTTGTGGGTTCAATTCCCAGTCAGGGTACATACCTAGGTTGTGGGTTTAATCCCCTGTTGGGAGGCAACCGATCAATATTTCTCTCTCACATCAATGTTTTTCCTTCCCTGTTTCTCTCTCTCCCTTCCTCTCTATAAAAATTAGTCAATAACACCATAACCTTGGGTGAGAATTAAAAAAACACACAAAACTTTACATGTACGTCTTTTAAATCTTTTAATCAAAGTTTCCCTCTCCATTTTTTTCCCTCGTAATTTATTTGTTGATGAAACCTGGCCATTGGATCTTTAGACTTTCCCATGGTCTGGGTTTTACTGATTGCACACATGAGGTACAATTTTAAATATGTTTTGTTGTCCTCTATATTTATTGCAAATTGGCAGTCCAGAGCTTACTCAGACTCAGGTTGGTTTCCTCTGGCAAAAGTATAGATTTTTTAAAAATAATGACTGTTTTTTTCTAATTATAGTAGCCACTAATGGTAAATACTAATATTTTTTAGCTTATTAAGATTGAAAACATTTTTTAATTGATTTTAGAGAGAAGAAGGTGGAGAGAGAGGAAGGGAGGGAAGGAGGGAGGAAGGAGAGAGAGAGAGAGAGAGAGAGAGGAGAGAGATTGATTTGTTTTTCCACTTATTTATGCATGCATTGGTTGATTCTTTTATGTGCCCTGAATGTGGCTCGAACCCCTGGGAGATCTATCCATTGAAGTTACTGGGGTGTTAAAGTCCCCTAGTATGACTGTATTGTTGTTCTCTAGAAGTTTTTTTTAAATATATTTAGGTGTTCCTGTATTGGTGCATATATGTTTACCAGTGTTATATCCTCTTGTTGGATGGATCTCTTTAGAATTATGTAGTGACCTTTGTGGTCTCTTGTTTTGGCCTTTATGTTGAAATCGATTTTGTCAGATATGGGTATTGCTACCCCAGCTTTTTTTTTTCATTTCCATTTGCATGGAAATTTTTTTCCCATCCCTTCACTCTCATCCTGTGTGAATCTTTTGTTTTCAGGTGAGTCTCTTGTAGACAGTATATAGTTGAGTATGTTTTTGTATCCATTTAGCTACCTTATGTCTTTGATTGGAGCATTTAATGCATTTCCATTAAAGGTTATTATTGATAGATACTTATTTATTGCCATTTTAATTCTGTATGCCTATGTTTCTTTCTATATTTCTTCTCATTACAGCAGTCCCTTTAGCATTTATTGTAGTGCTGGTTTGGTGGTAATAAAATCCTTTAGCCTTTTTTTGTCTGGGAAGCTTTTTATTTGACCATCTATTTTGAATGATAGTCTTGCTGGATATAGTAATCTTGGTTTTAGATCCCTTTTTTCCATTACCTTGAGTACTTCATGCCATTGCCTTCTGGCCTGTAGAGTTTCTGATGAGAAATCAGCCTACAGCCTTATGGGAGCTCCTTTGTAGGTAACAAATTGCTTTTCTCTTGCTGCCTCTAAGATTCTCTCTGTCTTTAATTTGGGGTATTTTAATTTTGATGTGTCTGGGTGTGGACCTACTTGGGTTCTTCATGCTTGGGACTCTCTGTGTTTCCTGGACTTGTGTGACTTTTTCCTTCACCAGGTTAGGGAAATTTTCTGCCATTGTTTCTTTAAACATGTTTTCTATCCCTTGCTCATGTTCTTCTCCTTTTGGCACACCTATTCGAATATTGTTATGTTTCATGATGTCCCACAGTTCCCTTAAGCTGTCCTCCTGTTTTTTAATTTCTTTTTCTTTTTGAGTGATTGTTTTCTACCCTATCTTCTAATTCAGTGGTCGGCAAACTGCGGCCCCTTGAGTGTGGCTCTTCCACAAAATACCACGTACGGGCGCGCACGTACAGTGTGATTGAAACTTCGTGGCCACACTCAAGGGGCCAAAGAGCCACATGTGGCTCTCGAGCCGCAGTTTGCCGACCACTGTTCTAATTTACTGATCCAGTCCTTGGCTTTCCTGCATCAGCTTTGTATTCCTTCCAATGTGTTCTTTATTAGTGCTATGTCATTGTTCATAGTTACTATATCTTTTCTCGTGTTGTTGAGCCTCTTTGCCATTCTTATTCTGAACTCTATATCTGATAAATTTCTTACCTCCATTTCATTTATCTCTGTTTCTGGAAAATTCTCTTGTTCTTTTGTTTGGGGATTTTTTTTTCCTCCCCATTTTGGCTACCTGTTTGGGTTTGTATCTATGTGTTAGGTAGATTTGCTATGTCTCCCAGTCTAGTGCAGGACAGTGTCAAATGTTGTTTCTGACTAATTATATTAGACAAAGATACAAAGCCTCCAGAGACTCACCTCTGTCTGTAGATTGATTGGATTCAGTCTTGAGTAGCCTCGGGCAATTGTCCACAGGTGGGGGGAGTGATTTCTCAACTGGGTGGGGCAATTACTTCTGCCTGAAAGTTAATTGTTATTCTCAGTCTCTTAATGGCCCACAGAAACCCCAGATGGTAGGCCAGGAGTTTTCCAATAGTGTGGGTCAATTGCCCCCCCCTCCAGGCCTAAATAGCAAAGGTCTGCCTGAGAAAGATGTCTTCTGCAGTGTGAGGGAACGACTGACTAAGCAATGGAAAATGTTGTGACAGTTCTGCAAGGACTAACCTCAGAGCCCCTAACCCTGGCGTCTGCTCACACAGCTCCAGTCCACTCTGCCCTTTCTCACAAGGTGAGTGGCTACACATGAAATTTTGTGCATTGGCCCTTTATGAGGGTGCATGCATTTTCAGCCATCTTTCCCTGGCAGACAGTAACCCTGCTGCTTTTCACAGCCATATGTTATGTGGACACCTTTCTCACTTCTGATGCTCTCTGCTGGGGGCCCAGCTTGGGGTTTAGATCCCAGAGTTCTTAGTGGTCATCCCCCACAACTGAGATATCTCTCTGGAACTTCAGCTGCTGTCTGTGGGAGCTCGGCCAGCCCTTTTGCACCTCTGCCCTTCCAACCAGTCTGTATGTGGTCTCCACTTTCCATCCTTGGTTATCAGGGTTATCTCTAGGTAGTCTTCAGTTGATTATTCAGGATGGCTTTTTTTGTATTTTAGTTGTAAGTCCAGTTTGGTCCTGGGAGCGTGTCTATTGTACATAATTCTTTTTAAACTACTATATACTATTTGGTATGGTTCTACCTCATGTTATTAAATGCTTCTCCTAGTTATATATATTAGGTTGTTTCCAGTTTTTTCACTAATGCAACTCTTGCTTCTATTGTGCACATATACAATTGTTTGTCTAAAATCATAGAGTTTGTGCATTTAGACTTTTCCCAGTTTGCCCTGTAAAGTACCTGTTTTTCCGAAAGTAGAGTCTGAGAAGATCTGTTTCCTCTACCACTCACCAAATGCTTGATATTTTTAAACTAGAGGCCTGGTGCACGAAATTCGTGCAAGTGGGGGTTGTCCCTCAGCCAGGCCTGTACTCTCTCCAATCCAGGACATCCCTCTTAAATCCGGGACCGCTGGCTCTTAACTGCTCACCTGCCTGCCTGCCTGATCGCCCCTAACTGCCTCTGCTTGCCAGTCTGATCACCTTCTAACTGGTCCCCTGCCGGCCTGGTTGCCTCCTAACTGCTGCTCTGCCAGCCTGGTCACCCCCTAACTGCTGCTCTGCCGGCCTAATCATCCCCTAACTGCCTCTGCTTGCCAGTCTGATCACCCCCTAACTGGTCCCCTGTCGGCCTGGTTGCCTCCTAACTGCCCCCTGCTGGCCTGGTCACCTCCTAACTGCCGCTCTGCTGGCCTGGTTGCCCCCTAACTGCAGCTCTGCCGGCCTGGTCGCCCCCTAACTGCCCCCCCTGCTGGCCTGGCCACCCCTAACCGCCTCTGCCTCGGCCCCTGCCACTGTGGCTTTGTCTGGAAGGACGTCCAGAAGGATGACCGGGATATGTCTTGTCTAATTAGCATATTACCCTTTTATTAGTATAGATCTTGTTAATCTGAGGGTAAAATGTGTCCTTGATTTTCTAGTGCCCTTTTGAGGTGGCAATGGGGAGAACCTAGGTGGTGTTCTCAGGTGAGTGCTACAGCAGTCATCTGGGTATAGAGGTTTCCCTTGCTCACCTCCTCAGGCAGGACATTTACTGCTCCAGTGGGACAGACACAGAGTTGCTCTTGTTGCCTGGCTCCAGAGACTGGTTTGTTCTCCCGATGACCTTGTTGGTTTTGTCTGCCTCTGTGCTGCATCCAGCATTCAGTGTATGCCACTTTTTGCCTGTCTTCCTTCACTTTCTCTCTCCTTATAGAAATTCTTTGTCTTTTGCATTTGGTTCTGTAGTTTTATTTTTCTATGCTACCCAGTCTTCTTTCTATCTTTTTTCACTTTCTACAGGTCCAAGGACTACTGGCCAACAATGGAATATTTAAAAGTGCTCCTCCTGTCATTTCTCTGATATAGGTGGGAGCAGGAGGCTGCACTTAGTTTGCTGGAACTCTATTCTCATTTTAAACATGGGGTAAATGAAGGTTTCGCTAAAAGATTAATTTGCCCCTTGTCACATATTGATATTGGGACGTTTGAGAATTCCAGTTTACTAGTAACTTTTAATGGCACTCACAAATCTGGCCAGCTATCTTGAGTTAAATGCTCAATTAGTTTTTTTTAAAAGCCTTGATTTAGAAAAAAAGAATAAACAAAGAAAGAAAGAAAAAAAGATTTAAAAATAACAATCATCCCTGGCCAGTGTGGCTCAGTTGGTTAGGTGTCATTCCATGCTCTGAGAGGCCACCAGTTTGATTCCTGGTCATGGCACATGCCCAGGTTGTGAGCTCGATTCTCCAGTAGGGGGCGTGCAGGAGGCAGCTGATGTTTCTCTCTCTTCCTCTTCTTTCCTCTTCCTTCCCCTCTCTCTCTAAAATCAATAAAAACATTTTAAAAATCACAATCAGTGCTTTATTGAACTCTTAGCTTTATTATCTTCTCTAATATATTGAAAATGCTTTTATTTTGCTCCTGTCAATATTTACAGCACTCACTAATGTTTATTGATTGTTTACTCATGTACCAGGTACTTTGCTATGTGCTTTCTTGGCTTATACTTAGTCTTTACCACATCCTCATGAAGTAGGGAATTATATTATGCACACTTTACAGAACAGGAAATCTGAGTACTAAGAGTTTAAGTATCTGCCCAAAGTGTATATATTATCACAGCCAGAACTCAAACCCAGGAAGTCTGATTCCAAAATTCTGATCTTAAGGTCTAAACTTTGCTACTAGTCCCCATTATCCCAGATGGGTTGTTTTATTCTCTTGGGAATTTCATTATGATTATTGTGGGCATTTTCCACATACTAGGTGTACTGGTTGATAATGTGGATTTTTTTCAATAGATGGAGTTACACATATGTTGATATATATGCGATTTGATATGTATGCTATTTTGTTGTATTGACAACAAGCTTCAAAATTTCATATGTCAAATTTTCTGAAGATGTTAACATCATAGATATTTTTACGCTTAAAAATGATGAATTTCATGCAAAAAAAAGAGCATTTGTGGGAAGTTTTAATTTTTTACTTTATTTTGAAGAAAAGTGCTGCTGAAAGTTATCGTATACTTCAGGAAGCTTATGGTGAACGTGCTCCATCTCAAGATACTTGTGAACACTAGTTTAAACGCTTTAAAAGTGATGATTTCAATGTGAAATTGAAAGATAAAGACTGTCCAGGTCAATTTGAATCACACTTTGATCGTAAAACGACCAGAATGGGCCAGAACGGCAAAGTTGCTTCATGATAGTGCACTATCACACACTTCAAAACCAGTTAAAGACACATTAAAAGATCTTGCCTGGGAAGTATTAACCCACCCGCCGTATTCACCAGACCTTGCTCCTTCAGATTACCACTTGTTCCGATCTATGGCACACGCACTTTCTGAGCAGCACTTCAAAATGTACGAAGAAGTGGAAAATTGAGTCCCTGAATGCTTTGAGGCAAAGTTCTTTTGGGACGATATCCACAATTACCTGAAAGATGGGGGAAATGTGTAGCTAGCGATGGACATTACTTTGAATAAAGCACTTTTGATGTTTCTCTTGAAATTATCCTATTTTCTTTGATTATAAAGTCCGCATTATTAACCGGTACACCTAGTAGTCCTTTTAAGATCAAATAATACGTTTTATTTCTAAAAATTCTTTTTTTAAAAAAAATTGATTTCAGAGAGAGAAACAGCAATTTGTTATTCACTTATCTTTGCATTCATTGGTTGGTTCTTGTATGTCCTCTCACCGGGGATTGAACCCACAACCTTGGTGTATCCGGATGATGCTCTTAACTGAGCTATCTAGCCAGGGTTAAGGTTTGGGGATGAGAGGACATTGGGGGGATAAGGGCACATTTGTAATATCTTAATCAATAAAGGGGAAAAAAATTCTTCATATTCTTTTTTCAAGGCTCATCTCTTGGGACCACTGTTCTTAGATGAGACCAGATTTTATTCAGATGACCAATTTAGTCACCATGATTTCACTGTTTTCATTATCTGTCAGCCTAATAGAAATGAAGTATACACTATTTATAATGATTGAGTTCAGATATTATTCTTATAGGGAGGACAACTTAGTTATTAAGCACTAGGAATATCAATGTTTTTTCTAGGCATTACCTTATCTGAATCCAGCTTATCTGGGCCTTTTGGGATCAGAATCAAATGTCAAGAGTGCTGAGAATAGCAGCAGTGGAAGTTTTCCTGGTGCTGAACAGGGACAATAGGATTTGGTCATGAAAAGAATTTTAGGTAACCTGATTTTCCAAATATTCAGATATTTCTCATTCTTGGCTGATTTTCATTTTGGTCCTAGGCAAAGTTAAAAGGAAAATAAAAGTGATGTGTTCTAAATAGATAAGATAGGTTAGATCATATTTCACCAGGTTTTTCATTTGGCCTTAAGAGGGAACTAACGAAGGTGAGCAGAGGAAATAAGCTCATTGTGTCACCTTATTGTTCTTATTAGTAATATAAAAATGTAGACTTTGTATCTAAGAATCTATGACTGACAGAATTACTGTAGCCATTAATTCATGTACAAAAACTTTCCCCAGAATATCCAGATAATTAAAGGAAGGGTAAAAGAGGATTAGAGGGATGCAGAGGCAGGGAGGGACACTAATATATAAAGGTAATTGCCTTAATACTTTTCTTAAATGTTAGAAAATCTTTATATACTACTACAAAGAACAAAAAGCGTTTACTAGGGAATTATAGTAATATATTTTCTGCAGCTCTCTTTGTAAACTAATTATTAATAAAAAAAATTTTAAAGCAAGGTGGAAGATTGCCAGGAGAAAGGTAAACCTTTGACTTAAACTGAGCATTAGTATTAGAATTAGAAACTCCTCTCTTAGGGCCAGACTATTTTACTGTGGCTTTAGGCAAACATTTTTCCTATTTCATTTCCCTATTTCAGTATTAGAAAGGCTAATATTCACCTACATTTTTAAAATCATGATTAAGACTTTCATCGCAATACTGCCTTGATTAAGTAGGAACCCATCAAATGTCAGATGAGTAATTGAGATGATTTTAGATCTCTATGCAAATGTAAAGGAATATAGAACTACTAAATATCTCACTGAACTTCTAAATAGATAAATTCCTTTGTGCTTGAATGGGAATCAACTCAGCAACTCTTGCAAATCTCTTAGAGAGAAAATAGTTATTAGCCATTTCAGTTAGTGAGAAATATATCCTATAGAGTATACCTCTGAGGGATGCACCATCAAATTACTATAGGCATACTTGATGGTTCAAAGACTGAATTTCTCAGACCAAATCTTATATTTGTGTTTATGGCGAGTGAAGTTCAAATATTCTTGACCACCAATATTAAAGTCTTGAATTGATGGACTCATGTCTGCTCTAAAATTAGAGTATAATTTTAGTATCAACAGAATATGCTTAATTTTACAAACAAGGCTTTTATTTATTGAAATGACATCTAATATGTTCACTAAATATCAAATATTAATTCAGCTGTTAAATGAAAAAATTAAAATTTTAAGAATTATGCATACATTGACCATTAAAATGCTTTACAATTTGATCCAACTAATAGAATAAGCAGTCATGTTTTGTCATACTTTGGTATTTCCATAGATAATTTGTGTTCTCAAGAATATTTTGTGTTATACACCTTCTTTTAGTGATCGTGGTGGAGAAGACCCAAACCAGAAAGTAATCCATGGGGTTATTAACTCCTTTGTTCATGTTGAACAGTATAAGAAAAAATTCCCCTTAAAGGTAAAAAGTCTCCTTTAAAAACTTGAGTAATCAGACCTTTAATTTCTTAAATTGCTTGTTTTCGTTTTTTCAATATGATTTTAATTGATTTATTTAGTTTTATCAGGAAATCTTTGAGTCCCCCTTTCTGACTGAAACAGGAGAGTATTACAAACAAGAAGCTTCAAATTTATTACAAGAATCAAACTGCTCACAATATATGGAAAAGGTAAGAAAGAAATGTATGTTAAATATATCATTTCTTATATATCAGGCATGGTTTTATGTAACAGTTTTTTTGTTAATATATTTTTTGGGTTAAAAAGTTTCTGTTTGGCCTTTACTCCGAGTTATAGTCAATGTACAATACCTATGATAAGTCATTTTTCTTGCTGTAGCATATTTTATGAGGAAAAGTGCTATTCTGATTTTTGTCATGACTGATACTTTTTGATAAATCCTGATTGCTTGATTTGCTTGTCTTTAAAATTAACATGTATTTATGTTCTCGGCAAAATCTATATTTTATGCTTAGTGGATATGTTTAGGGAATAGTATAGATACTAGGTATTTAGCTTTTTATCTTCTTCATTTAAAATAGAAGGAAAAATATAATAATTCTGTAATACTTGGATAGATCACTCTTCTGTTAAGTTTTTAATGAAAAAAATTTAATTTTTCCACAAGAAATTTTTATTTTTTAAATTGATTTCAGAAAGGAAGGGAGAGGAAGAGAGAGATAGAATTATCATTGATGAGAGAGAATCACTAATCAGCTGCCTCTTGTATGTCCCCCATTGGGAATCGAGCCCACAACCCTGGTATGTGCCCTAACCGGGAATCAAACCATGACCTCTTGGTTCATAGGTTGACACTCAACCACTGAGCCACACTCCACAAGAAATTTTAATCATTAAACCAACACACACTGATGACCATATTTAAAATTCTATGTGTATTTTCTCAGTAAAAGAATTAGTCATAGTATAAATTCAGTCATCACACAAGATATATTTAGAAATTTTAATGAGGGTTTTTTTTCATCTGCAGTGTTGGATTTCAAGCATTTCATTATAGGATGATTTTTTGTTAGTTTAAGCAAGAAAGATAAATATAAGAATAGCTATAGTATGTACATAGGTCATAGTATAGAACATAGGTCAAGAAATATCATTACTTACTGATAAGCTGTTATGTATTTCACAAAGCCCAGGGCTAGAAGTCTGAGCTGTTTAGTCTCTTCCTGCTTTTGTCACTCATTAGTTCTGGGACCTTGATTAAGTCATCCGGAACCTTGAGTAAGTCATCTGGGACATTTTCCTCCATCTGTTACATGCAGGTTATACAGTGGTCCTCAGCTCTTAGCCTTTTTTGCATCTGAGACTCTTGTTTAAGGATCTAGATCCAGTCTTGAAAAGTGCTCACAGGATTAAGTGGTGCATATACCTCATTATATCTGGCTCTCAAAAAAGAGGCAATTGGCAAAAATATTGTATGGTTCCACTTAGATGAAATATCTAGACTAGGCAAATTCTTAGAGACAGAAAGTAGATTAGAACTTTTTAGAAGGTGAGGCTAGGGAGTTATTGCTTAATGTTTATAGAGTTTGTTTGGTGTGATGAAAGAGTTTTGGAAATTGTACATTGTGAATATAATTAATGCCACTGAATTATATATTTAAAAATGGTTAAAATGGCAAATTTTATGTTATATACATTTTATCACAATTATAAAAACACTAATAATGTAATATACTGAAAACTATTGAATTCACCCTTGCATGGGTGAATCATATGATATGTAAATTATATCTCAAACTGTTAAAAGGAAGGCCATTGGAAACTGTGTTGGGAAAATAGCATTTATAAGAGTAATTCACTTAACAGACTAAATAATGTAGCCTTCCTACTTCCCTTTCTGTGTCTTTCCTTTGAATTTTGGCCTTTCCCCCCAGCTGTAGTGGTTTTATAGCTATTGAAGCCCTGAATCCAGACACTCCAACCTTGTCTGTTTTCTCTTGATATGCACCTCAGCCCTAGCCCCACCCAGTTATCATGGTTTTTCTTTTTCTCCTCCTTCCTCATCTCCCTCAAACCCACACTCTAATTACTGTTGCATTTAGTTAGACCATAAACATATAAAATGTCACTTATAGTATAGTATAAATGACTACTAGACATAATACTTTTAAGAAATTTTTATTTTAATTGAACTTATTGGGGTGTTTGCCTGTCTTCACATGGCCATCTTCCCTCTGTGTAAGAACTTATTTTTTAATTTTTTAAAATATACTTTTATTAGAGAGGAAGGGAGAAAGAGAGAGAGAGAGAGAAACATCAATGATGAGAGAATCATTGATCAGCTGCCTCCTGCATACCCCCTACTGGGGATCAAGCTGGCAACCTGGGCATATACCCTGAATGGGAAGCATAGGTTGATGCTCAACCACTGAGCCACGCCGGTCGGGCAGAACTATTTTTATTTTAAAAGAAAAACACGATGACCAAAATGACTTTCTTAGTTGATGAAATACTCTAGACCCCACCTTTGGTTTCTACAACTTTGCCCTGAACTCCTGGCTCCACACAACATGGTAGCACAGTAGGAAAGATAGGACTGTGTCTCTCAGTCTTGAGCCTCACTTTCATCGAAAGATATCTGAGAGATATCCAGGAATGTGTTATTTCCCCTCTCAGCATAATTTTTTCTCTCAACATCACCTTCTTATGCCCAGGTAAACTCAAGCAGTACTTCCCAAAGGCTTAAATGCACATAGTTCCCTGGGACCAGTTCAGAAACTCTAGTTCCATAGTTTTACATTACAGAATACTTTTCCTTTTTTCTGTTTTGTTAATCCTCACCTGAAGATATTTTTTTCCATTGATTTTTAGAGAGAGTATAAGAGAGGGAGAGATGGAGAGAGAGAGAGAAAGAAAGGGAAACATCAATGTGAGAAAGACACATCAGTTGGTTGCCTCCCACACAGGGATAGAACCTGCAACCCAGGTAATATGTCCATGACTGAGAATCAAACCCAAGATCCTTCAGTGCATGGGCTGACACTCTAACCCAGTGATGGCGAACCTTTTGAGCTCGGCGTGTCAGCATTTTGAAAAACCCTAACTTAACTCTGGTGCCATGTCACATATAGAAATTTTTTGATATTTGCAACCATAGTAAAACAAAGACTTATATTTTTGATATTTATTTTATATATTTAAATGCCATTTAACAAAGAAAAATCAACCAAAAAAAGAGTTCGTGTGTCACCTCTGATACGCGTGTCATAGGTTCGCCATCACTGCTCTAACCATTGAACAGTGCCAGTCAGGGCCAGAATATTTTCAAATTTAAACATTTGCGTATGCATATGCTGTGCTGGCGTGATTTTCATTGCAAACGTAGTTTTGTTTTGAGGTCGAAATTAGCCCAATTCTCTGGCTGTTATCTTTATTAGTTCTTGTTAATGTTAACCAGTGTATTGTTTGTAGGTCAGTGCTTTTTATATATAGGAAAAACTTTAATAAAAGTCTTGATTGACATATCTAACTATGCCTAAATATATTTTGACTTCCAAAATTTTAATGAAATCTTTACTGTGATAGTTAACTATGATATTCATACCATTTATGAGAAACCAACATAAAATAATTAATCTACTTGATCCAGTTAATGTGACTTATTTTTAGATTAATAATTAGATATTTATAAAGTGGCCACTTGTTTGGGTTTTTAATAATCTTTACTCACTTTTCCTGTTGCATGTTAGGTTGTCAATATAATAGGATGATCGGGATCAGTAAATGAAGACAAAATGTAGACTAAATAACTTTAGTTCTTTTTCATAAGACTGTGGTGAAATATAGGTGACAGCTAGTAGCTTAAATAAAATTTGAAATGATTTATGGAATGTGGGTTTAAATTGGTTATGTAATCCTTATTCATTACTTGACCATGTTTAGCTGAGCCATTAAATTAGGCTACCTAAGCTACTTACTGATATTACAGTTTTTTTCTCTTGGTAGTTTATGACTATAACAATATATTTCTAAAGGTTCTAGGTAGAATAAAAGATGAAGAAATTCGATGTCGAAAATACTTGCACCCAAGTTCATATACTAAAGTGATTCGTGAATGTCAGCAACGAATGGTAGCAGACCACTTACAGTTCTTACATGCCGAATGTCATAATATCATTCGACAAGAGAAAAAAAATGGTAAGTGACACGAAATATAAATGTAAGTTAAAATAGAATTATAAACCACTTTTTACATAGTCAAGTTAACTTAGATTTCAAGTATATTATAGTCATAATCTCTAAAATATTTGATATGCCTTATTAATAATTTATTTTAAAGGACTATTTTGGAAAAGTATATTCACAAAGGGCATTCTAAACTAAAAGAAAAACCTGAGAAAATAGGTTTGCACATTTTTATGTATCATAAGGGCTAATATCCTTAATACATTAGGAATTTTAATAACAGTAGGAAAAAGGCAAAGAATATAAAAGGGAATTATAAATGAATTTTAAATATATAGAGATGCACAATCTCACTCAAAATAGGTGGTAGACAAAATAAAAATACAGCAGCTCTCTCTATGGAGCATGCCAGCACCTTTTCCCCAGGCGCGTTTTCCTCACCTCTCTTTTTCTCCTTAACACATTGCGTACCGCATAGAATCTCTAAGACATACGCCAGGGACCGCACGTTTTTGGGCAAACTGCACGTTATTTAAATCATCATAATGCACTTTAGGTGTTGTTTTTCAATAATTATAACATTTTTATTTACAAAAACAATTAAACAATTAAAGTTCCTAGTACTTTTTTAACGTATGGTACTGCGTAAAACATTTTCCTCTATGAAGAGGGACCAAACAAAATTTACATAAGTATCTAGATTCGCTCCTTTTTCCATGGGCGTGAAAAACGAGAACACTCGTGAGCGGTCCTTAACAGATGGCGCGCGAAACACGAGAAAACTCCTGAGCGGTACGAAATGTGTTAAGCTCCAAGGGCCCTTTTTTGCTTCTGTAACTTGTTTTGTAAGCCCATTTCTTCTACATCTCACTTCTACCTCTCTAACTTTCTAAATGAACTTTCTCTTGTGGTTTCTATTAAATAAATAATTAAAAATGAAAATACTTGATTTAAGACAAAAGGGGCACTGCAGACTATTGGGTGAAAGATGATAGTCTTTTCAACTCATATTGCTGAGTCTACTGGATATTCATTTAGAAAAATGTGAAATTTGATCTTTACTCCAGACACCATATACAAAATCAAGTTATTGTAAGCTTTTTTTAATCCTCACCCAAGGAGTGAGGATATTTTTTCCGTTGATAACTAGAAAGAGTAGAAGGAAGGAGGAAGGTGGAGAAAGAGAGAGAGAAACATCGATATGTAAGAGAGACACATTGATTGGTTGCCTCCCACACGAGTCAGGAATTGAACCCGGGGCCCAGGTACATGCTCTTGACCTGGAATGGAACCCTTGAAACTCCGGAGTGCAGGCCGACACTTTAACCATTGATCCACACTGGCCAGGGTCATTGTAGGCTTTTGATCTAAATGTAAAACAGTAATAATTTTAGAAGATAATATAGGAGAATAACTTCATGACCTTGAAATAGGGAAAGATATTTTAAGTAAGACACAAAAAGCACTAACCACAAGGAAAGATTGATCGAGTGGACTGCCTTAAAATTAAGAACTCTGGATCATCAAAAGATAGTCATAGGGTAAATATATATAATATAAATTATATAATAAATATAATTACATTGTATATATGTACTACATCTTCTTATTTGAAACTACAAAAGGTTTATGTCCAAATATAAAATGGCCAACAAATTTGAACAGGCACAGGAGAGTAGAGGATATCCAAATGGCCAATAAACATAAAAAGGCACTTAATTTCATTAAAATAGGAGAATGCAAATTAAAACCACACTAAGCTATCAATACTTACATTTTGATAGAAAATTTAAAAATTAAAAATAATAAGTGTTGGACCCTGGTCCGTGTGGCTCAGTTTGTTGGGCATCATCCCATGCACTGAAAGGTTGTCAGTTGGATTCCCAGTCAGGGCACATGCAGGGGTTTTGGGCTTGATCCCCAGTAGGGGCTGTGCAGGAGCAGGCAGTTGGTGTTCACTCTAACATCGATGTTTCTCTCTTTCCCTATCCCTTCCTCTCTTTCTAAAAATAGTAATAAGTGTTGGGAAGCATGTGGAATAGTGGGAACTTGTTATACACTGGGCTGATAATATAAATTGATGCAACCACTTTGAAACTGGCATTAACTGCTAAAGTTGAATATATGAAAGCCATCCCTTTCCTATACATATAATTCCCCGGCAAAAGAGTATGCACATATATACAAAAATGTTCATAGCAGCATTTTTTGTAATAGCCAAATGGAACAACTCAAATGTCCAATAACAATAGAATGGATGAAGTACAGTATATTCATACAATGGGATATAACAGAAGAGTGAAAATGCACAAATTACATTTACATAAAGCAATATACATATAAACATGTTGAACAAAAGAAGGTAAACATGAAAGAATTGTATTGATTCCATTTTTATAGATAGTTCAAAACAGGCAAAAGTAATCTTTGGTTTAGTACTTATGATAGTGATTACCTTTGCAGAAGAGCAAGAGGAGTAATGATTGGGAAGAGGTGTGAAGGGGACTTCTAGGTGTAGGTAATGTCTGTTTTTTACCCTGGGTAGTGATTACTTGAAGGGGCGTGTTTGTGTTCACTTGTGATAATTTATTGAGATATGCACTTTTGGTTTATACGCTTTTCTGTATGTATATTACATACTTTAATAAAAAAGTTTAAAATAAAGCCTTTACACTGAGACATTATTTTTCACCTCTCATTGGCAAAGATCAAAATGCTTGATAATACATTGTTGGCAAGGGAGCTTCCTGCTGTTGGGAGCTCTGTTTAGAAGGATCCTTCTAGAAGATTAAGCTTTGACACAGCAATACCACTTCTAGGGATTTATACCATAGATGTTACTGTCCATATACAGGACTATTATTTGTAACATTGTAGTATGAAGAGATTGGAAACAACCAAATTTCCATCAATTGTTAAGTAATTTGATATATAATGGAGTGCTGTACAGTTGTAAAATATGAAGAAATGCTCAGTGTACTGATAAAAAAAGATCTCTGAAAATGTGTTCTGCATTTGCAAATAATACACAAAATACACTACACTCTTTTATAAAAGGGGGCAGAGGGAAGAATATATGTATTTGCCTGAATGTGCATGCAAGAGCTTTGAAAGAACACAATATTGCTTTCCCATGGGAAGGAGGACTGGGGTTGGGAGACAGAAGTGGGGGACTTTCTCTGCATACTCTTTTTATAATTCTGCATTTTGGGCCATATATTACCTAATATTTAAAAAATATTTGGAAATCTAATACAAATTTTTCCCCCCTCAGATATGGCAAATATGTATGCCTTACTCCGTGCTGTGTCCACTGGTTTACCTCATATGATACAGGAGCTGCAAAATCATGTCCATGATGAGGGCCTTAGAGCGACCAGTAATCTTACTCAGGAAAATGTGAGTTATATAAGGAAATGGAAAATTTTCTCTTAATCAGATTATCACGCATTTAGGTTTTTTGTTTTTACCTTACTGTCTTAAACAATGAAAGAAAAGTTTTACCATGCCAATAGATTAAACATCTGTATTAAAATGTTTCAAGCGTAAAGTTTATTGGACACATTTTGGAGTAATCAAATTATTAGAAAATCATTGAATGAGAAGCTTTTTCTTAGTTATACTGATATGTTCACTTAGCAGTCTTAAATAATTGTATTTCTATATAACTGGCACTAATAGTTGTAGTGGTAATGGAATTAATCAATGGTAATATGGAGAACTCACAATTTGCTTTCTTTATATATACTCTGAGTTTGGTAGCCCAGGAAGCAAATTTAGATTAAAATGATCTTCCCTAAATATATGCTTCCTACCCAACGGTGACCATCATGTCCCTAATACCCACTTTTCTTAAGAGTTCTCTGACAATCAAATGACTATTTACAAAAAGGCATCTTTCCTATCATTGTATTCCTATCAAATCTTGTTGGACCATCTTGTTTTTACTAGTGATATTTGATGAATAGATAGATATGACATGAAATGTTCTTTTTCCTAAGTAGAGCTATTTACTTGTCATCTATAATACAGTAATCTATAATAGACAACATTATTCAGATGCTCATCACTTTAGTTGTAGATTTATTTGTCTTTGGCAAATCTTAGATTTTATGTCCTACCACAATAATACATAAGTTTTCTATTTTTTTAAAAAACTATTAGTTGCCCTATCTGGTTTGACTCAGTGGATAGAGCATCGGCCTGTGGACTGAGGGCTCCTAGGTTCGATTCCAGTCAAGGGCACATGCCCAGGTTGCGGGCTCGATCCCCAGTAGGGGACATGCAGGAGGCAGCTGATCAATGATTCTCTCTCATCATTGATGTTTCTATCTCTCTCTCCCTCTCCCTTCCTCTCTGAAATCAATAAAAATATATTTTAAAAAATAAAAATAAACTATTAGTTGATATATTTTTATGTTTATTAATCTGTGTTTTTTTATTGGGTTTATTAATTTATTTTATTAGTTTTACAGATTCAGTGTGTTAAATAATATTAGACATAGAGGCATAGAGTTTACTGTCAAGGACTGGGAGAGCCCTGACCGGTTTGGCTCAGCGGATAGAGCGACGGCCTGTGGACTGAAGGGTCCCAGGTTCAATTCCGGTCAAGGGCATGTGCCTTGGTTGCGGGCACATCCCCAGTGGGGAGTGTGCAGGAGGCAGCTGATCGATGTTTCTCTCTCATCGATGTTTCTGACTCTCTATCCCTCTCCCTTCCTCTCTGTAAAATCAATAAAATATATTTAAAAAAAAAAAAAGGACTGGGAGATAAAAATAAAAGAGAATGAATTTGTAATAGACACATAATTTAGCTGACTTAGTTAAGTCTTAAGTACTATATAATTATCCCCATTAAGAGTGAAAGCTCACACTCTAACCAGTTGCTTAGTGGTTAGAGCATTGACCCAGGGACTGAAGGGTTATGGGTTCAATTCTAGTCAAGGGCACGTATCCTGGTTGCAGGCTCGATCACCACCCTAGGCAGGGCACGTGTTGGAGGCAACCAATCAATGTGTCTCTCTCACATTGATGTTTCTCTCTCTGTGTCTCTACCTCTCCCTTCCACTCTCTCTAAAAATCAATGGAAAAATATCCTCGGGTAAGGATTAGCAAAAGGAAAAATAAAAAGAGTGAAAGCTAAGTATTTCTTCATGCTGAGATGTGGGGGATTGCCCAACTCCAGGGGTCTCAATTTTCACAGATACTTGCTTTTGAGCTCTGCTCTCTCTTTCAGCCTTCAGTGGCTTTGAAGGCAGTTTTTGTGTATATAATCCTCTTTGAAAGTGGTAGGCTTAGTGGTTCAGAGACTGTATCTTGTTACTCTTAAGAAACAGTATTCCAACATCGGAGAGAAGTGTGTTTTCAGTGAGTTCTTCTGGCAGAGGAATTATAGTCCTGCATTGCTGGTGTTGAATGACAGCTAATTTCAACATTAAAGTTTTAGATTTTTAAGACAGTTTCCAAAAAATATTTTTTAAAATTTATTTTAGAGAGGAAGGGACAAGGGAGGGAGAGAGAAACATTAATGATGAGAGAGACTCATCAGCTGCCTACTACACGCCCCACACTGGGAATTGAGCCTGCAGCCCAGGCATGTGTCGTGACCAGGAATCGAACCGTGACCTTCTGGTCCATAGGTCAGTACTCAACCACTGAACCACGCCGACCAGGCAAGACAGTTTTAGCTAAAAATACTTTTTTGAGAAAGTGTGTGCTTGCATAACATGAATTTTCTTGGGAAAAACTTTACTCTTAATTAAATGACTATTTAATAACTCTAATTATATCTTTGAACTTCTTAAAATGTATTTTGTACTTTGTATTTTATATTTCTAGATGCCAACACTATTTGTGGAGTCAGTTTTGGAAGTACATGGTAAATTTGTTCAACTTATCAACACTGTTTTGAATGGTGATCAGCACTTCATGAGTGCATTGGATAAGGTAACTTTAATAATAACTATATCTACAGATACTTCTCAACTTATGTCGGGGTTATGTCCTGGTAAGCCCATCATAAGTTAGAAATATTTTAAATCAAAATTCATTTAATACACCTAACCTACTGAACATCTTACCTTAGCTGAACCTACCTTAAACGTTCTCAGGACACTCTCATTAGTTATAGTTGGGCAAAGTCATGTAACACATTAAATACATAGTAGAGTATCATTATTTATCCTTGTGATGGCACACCTAACTGGAAACTGTGGCTAACTGCCACTCCCCAGCATTAGGAGAGAATTTTGTACCACATATCACCAGCCTTGGAAAAGATCAAAATTCAAAGTACAGTTTATTGAATACATATCGCTTTCTCACATATTAAAGTAAAAAAAATCGTAATAATCATATTAAGTCAGGGAATGTCTGTATAAATACAGTTGACCCTGGGATAATTCAGAGGATAGGGGCCCTGATACCCCTCCCCTTTAGTTGAAAATCCACATAGAACTTTTGACTTCCCCAAAACTTCACTACTAATGGCCTACTGATATTACCAGAAGCCTTACTGATAGCATAAACAGTCAATTAATGCATATTTTGTATATTTAGTATAACTACATTATCACAATAAAGTAAGTTAGAGAATAAAGAAATGTTATTAAGAAAATCTTACGGAAGAGAAAATACATTTACAGTATTTGTATCAAAAATCTGGGTGTAAGTGGACTCGTGTTTTTTAATGGTTAATTGGAATTCTATTTCTATATTCATTCTTTAGGGCGGTTTCAGGATTGAGGCTTCTAATTACAAGCTTTCTAATCTTGACATGGAGATTAATTAATTTAAATGTGAAAATCAAAATAATAACATAACTTTCAAATTAACAACAAATGGTTAAATTGAATGTTTGAATTATATGGAGATTGAATTTCTCATGATTATGAGAACAATGATTCTAAGGGGAATTGTTAGTAAACATTATAACATGTTCTGAGAAAACATGTATAATTTTAGTGTTTTAGTGCTGATTTTTAATTTGAATAAATAATATTCCAAAGAAATAAGTATATTTTACAAATTTTTGAATTTTGGTATACTTTAAAGGAAAATTGCTGATATGGTTATTTTAAGATTTTTTAAAAAATGTAGTCATATTTTATCTGTGTTCAGATATCAGTAATGAGTTATAAAGAATAGCTTTCAGTAGGAATGGGATATATAATTGGTCTATAACCACCATGAGGCATACAGTTAGAGGAGTTTACTCTGTGTTCAAAATGAAAACGAAATTAACAGTTTATGACCAAAATGCTGTGTTTTATGTGGGGTAATAATTTATGGATGTGCAGATTATACCCTATTACTAGTTAATTACTGACTTGTTTTCTATTTAGGCTCTTACATCAGTTGTAAATTACAGAGAACCCAAGTCTGTTTGCAAAGCTCCTGAATTGGTAAGTTTGATGATTGCTTAAAAAAATCTTATGGACATCAATATTAGAAAATGAAAACTGAGAAGAATGTTAAATTAATTTGTATTTGTAGCATGTTTCAGAAAAAGATCCATGAAACTAAATTATTAAAAGTAAACATTATCTACATCATATATAATTTGGCATTTATTTAAGGAATACAGTTGGACCTATGTACTATAGCCTTTTCTTGAGAAATAACTGGAGGAAAAAAATACTTTATTTAATAAAGTTTGGTGTTTTTTGTTTGTTTGTTTTTATAATATGAAACGCTTCACTGATTTGTGTGCATCTTTATGAAGAGTCCATGCTAATTTTCTCTGTCGTTCCAATTTTTGTAAGGCTTCTAAAACCCAAGCAGTACAGTTTGGGTTTTAAAGTATGTCTTCTGTGAAATAATTTGCATTACTTCTCATAGAGATTTTATTTATCTGAAATTGAAAGGAAATTTGATGATAATTAAAGAAAACTTAATTATAAAGTTGTGGTAAGAATAAAAAAAGTAATTGTTTAATGTCGAAAATTATAGAACTACTCAAAACGCACCTAGGTGTTCTTTTGAAACTTCTGTTGTTTATGTCAGTGTTTTATTGTTCACTGTGTTGATTAGATTTTTGAATTATTTATAGTTTTTTTTAAAATTTGCCTTATGACATATTTTAAATTCTTTAGTGCATATTCATAATTTTAAAAACATAAGCTTTAGGATGGCAGAGAACTTATTCATTAATATTTTGTACTATTGTCCTTTGCCTTTTTTGAGGCATATGTATGTATAGAAGGGCCCTTTATAAGATATACTGTCAATTTCTATTTGAGCTTGCTAAGTACTGTGACAACTTACTAAAGAAATCAGCAAAGGGGATGACTGAGAATGAAGTGGAAGGCAAACTTACCAGCTTCAGTACTGTTTTCAAATATATCGATGATAAGGATGTTTTTCAAAAGGTAAGTTGTGAATAGAGAAGTTTTATTTGGTTTAGTCAGATTTTATTTATTTTTGAAATTTAAGTCATCAGAAAGGAATTAACCTTTAGAAATATTTCTTAATATAGTTCTACGCAAGAATGCTGGCAAAACGTTTAATTCACGGGTTATCTATGTCTATGGATTCTGAAGAAGCCATGATCAATAAATTAAAGGTAATGTGAGCCTTTGATCTGATAATGTCATAGAAATTATTCTGCTAGCACAAAAAGATGTTCATTGTAGCAATTAGATATAACAACAGGAAATAATCAGCCGGTGACTGGTTAAATGTGTAATGGTATATCTATATGATGGGATATGCAAATACTGTATTAAAGGACAGATCTCTCTATATACAAGGTGTCCCCTAAAAATGTATACACACTTAGAATATAATTATAAAGGCAGTGTTTATGAAAATATATTTTACTAGAGGCCCAGTGCACAAAAATTTGTGCACTCGGGGGGGTCCCTCAGCCCGGCCTGTGCCCTCTCACAGTCTGGGACCCCTCGGGGGATGACGACCTGCTGGCTTAGGCCCGCTCCCCGGGGAATTGGACCTAAGCTGGCAGTCAGACATCCCTCTGGCAGTCCGGGAGCCCTCAGGGGATGTCCACTTGCCAGCAGGGAGCAGGCCTAAGCTGCAGTCGGACATCCTTAGCGCTGCTGAGGAGGCAGGAGAAGCTCCCACCACCACCACTGTACTGGCAGCCGTCAGCCTGGCTTGTTGCTGAGCAGAGCTCCCCCTATGGGAGCACACTGACCACCAGGGGGCAGACGCTCAATGCAGGCGCTGCCCCCTGGTGGTCAGTGTGTGTCATAGTGACCAGTGATTCCCAGTTGTTCTGCTGTTAGGGTCAGTTTGCATATTACCCTTTTATTATATAGGAGTGCCTGGCCAGCCTGGGTGAGGGGCTGATGGTGTTTGCAGGCTGGCCACAGCCCCTTAAATGTGGGGGTCCCCACTGGGGTGCCTGGCCATTCTGGGTGAGGGGCTGAGGGCCATTTGCAGGCTGGCCACAGCCCCTTCAGGGTGGGGGGTCCTGCTGCGGTGCCTGACCAGTCTGGGTGCTGATGGCTGTTTGCAGGCTGGCCAAGCCCCCCAGCGGGGACCCTCACCCCATGAGGGTGTGGCCATCCTGGGTGAGGGGCTGATGGCTGTTTGCAGGCTGGCCAAGCCCCCCAGCGGGGACCCTCACCCCATGAGGGTGTGGCCATCCTGGGTGAGGGGCTGATGGCTGTTTTCAGGCTGGCCACGGCCCCCAGCCACCCAAGCTCCCAGTGGAGGCTGGCTGGAAGCAGGTATCTGGGATTTATTTGTCTTCTATAATTGAAACTTTGTTGTCATAAGTGGAGGCCACAGCCGGCTCAGGGGAGGCGGGAAGCTTGGCTTCCTCCATCGCCTGGGCAACCAAGCCTCCTGCTTGCTCCAGCTCTGTGGCTGCCAGCCACCATCTTGGTTGGGTTAATTTGCATATAGTCACTCTGATTGGCTGGTGGGTGTGGCTTGGGGTGTAGCGAAGGTACGGTCAATGAGCATCTTTGTCTTTTATTAGTGTAGATTTTCATTTAACAGCTGTCAGCTATTAAAGTGTGTATACATTTTTTGGGACACCCTGTATATTGATAAAGACTTATCCACAAGATAAACAGTATTAACTTAACAAAAGTTTTGTATTATTTATAAATGAATGTACCTGAAATATTTATTTAAGTACAAGTTTTGTAGTGCAGTTGAATTTTAGTGTATTTTTGCATAATTTTAGCTTATACCTTGATGAAGTAAGTAGTAGCTGAGACATATTTATGCTAAAATATTTAGTAGTTGATAATTTTCCTGAAGAGTAGACTTGAATATAATATGCAGACCCTTGACCATAGAACTAGCAATAGTAACATGTTCTCATTAATTAATATGGTTTATTATTATTCTTTTTAAATCATTTTTTTAAACTGTTTTTACAGCAAGCATGTGGTTATGAGTTTACCAGCAAGCTACATCGGATGTATACAGATATGAGTGTCAGTGCTGATCTCAACAATAAGTTCAACAATTTTATCAAAAATCAAGACACAGTAATAGATTTGGGAATTAGTTTTCAAATATATGTTCTACAGGTATGAATATGTGTTTTATTGTAGGCATTTACTACTCATTTCAAATAGCCTGATCCAAACAATTAATAAATAGAGGCCTCATTGCATTTTCTTTAATCAATAGATTGTATCTTCTAACATTATATGTTACATTGATTTGGAATGAAATATGCCAAGATAGTAATGCTAATGGGTTTTATCAACATTTTGAGAAAGGAAAAAAGAGGTGCTTTAGTTTAAATCATTTTATAAATATTTATTAACAAGTTAGATGCTTGTCTGTTTAACTTTTTTATTTTACTTATTTTCTTCTAGGCTGGCGCATGGCCTCTTACTCAGGCTCCTTCATCTACATTTGCGATTCCCCAGGAATTGGAAAAAAGTGTACAGATGGTAAGTTTGTAGGATATATATTAGAAGACCTAAGGAATTTTAATAATTGTCTCCATGTTATATCACTTTAAATATTTTCCAAACTCTTAATTGCTTGTGATATAAAAATATATTCAGAAATCATAGTTATGTACTTTGTAGGAAGAATGTAAATTATTATAGTTACTAATATTAAAACTCAAATGCTAAGGCTGTCATAGAGTTCTTTGTCAAAACATGACTCTTACTCATAGTTAAACCTATTATCAGCTCTTAAGCAGTTTTTTATTTTTATTTTTTTATTTTTTTTATTAAATCTTTATTGTTATTACATTTGCTTTCCCCCCCAAGAATAGTCAGTCCATTCCCTTTCTATGTCCCTGATTCATTATAATCACCAGTTCATTCTGTACATCAGATTATTTATTCACTTGATTCTTAGATTCACTTGTTGATAGATGCATGTTTGTTGTTCACAATTTGTATCTTTACCTTTTTCTTCTTCCTCCTCTTAAAGGATACCTTTCAGCATTTCGTATAATACTGGTTTAGTGGTGATGAACTCCTTTAGCTTTTCCTTATCTGTGAAGCTCTTTATCTGACCTTCAATTCTGAATGATAGCTTTGCTGGATAAAGTATTCTTGGTTGTAGGTTCTTGGTATTCATCACTTTGAATATTTCTTGCCATTCCCTTCTGGCCTGCCAAGTTTCTGTTGAGAAATCAGCTGACAGTCGTATGGGTATTCCCTTGTAGGTAATTGAGTCTCTTTCTCTTGCTGCTTTTAAGATTCTCTCTTTGTCTTTTGCTCTTGGCATTTTAATTATGATGTGTCTTGGTGTGGTCCTCTTTGGATTCCTTTTGTTTGGGGTTCTCTGCGCTTCTTGGTCCTGTAAGTCCATTTCTTTCACCAGGTGGGGGAAGTTTTCTGCCATTATTTCTTCAAATAGGTTTTCAATATCTTGCTGTCTCAAGCAGTTTTAAATTACAAAAACTTTTGATATTAGAAGAAAGTATAGAATTTAATACTTAAAACACTCATTTTCTAATTTTTTATTTGAATTTAGAGCCATTTTTATACTTCATTTATCCCTTGTAGTAGTTATTTTTATATCTGGGCAAAATTTTTTTTTAACTAAATTTATTGGGGTGACATTGGTCAACATGAACATATAGGTTTCAGGTGTGAGTTTCTATATTACAAGATCTGTATATTGCACCGGGTGCCTATGGTCAGATCTTCTCCTGTCACCATATATTAGGACCCTCTTCTACCCACAATCCCTTCCCTCTGGCAACCACCACACTGCTGTTTTTGTTCATGAGTTTCAGTTTTATATCCTACATATGAATGAAATCATATGGTTTGTAGCCTTTTTTTTTGAAATATATTTTATTGATTTTTTACAGAGAGGAAGGGAAAGGGATAGAGAGTTAGAAACATCAATGAGAGAGAAACATCGATCAGCTGCCTCCTGCACACCCCCTACTGAGGATGTGCCTGCAACCAAGGTACATGCCCTTGACCGGAATCAGACCTGGGACCCTTCAGTCCACAGGCCGACTCTCTATCCACTGAGCCAAACCCGTTAGGGCAGTTCGTAGCCTTTTTTGAATGACTTATTTCACTTAGCATAATGTTCTCAAGGCCCATCCACATTATTGCAAATGGCACTATTTCATCTTTTCTTATGGCTTAATAGAATTCCATTGTATATTTGAACTACATCTTCTTTATCCAGTCCTCTGTCGCAGGACAATATGGTTGTTTCCATGTCTTGGCCACCGTGAATAGTGCTGCAATGAGCATAGGGGTGCATATATCTTTGCGAACACATGATTTTGAGGTTTTCAGGTATATATTCAGGAGAAAGATTGCTGGGTCATATGGTAGCTCTACTCTTAATTTTTTTTTTTAATATATATTTTTATTGATTTCAGAGAGGAATGGAGAGGGAGAGAGAGAGAGAAACATCAATGATGAGAGAGAATCACCGATTGGCTGCCTCCTGCACGCCCCCTACTGGGGACCGAGCCCACAACCTGGGCATGTGCCCCCGACCGTAATCGAACCTGGGACCCTTCAGGCCATAGGCCGACTATCCACTGGGCCAAACCGGCCAGGGCTCTACTCTTAATTCTTTGAGGAGTCGCCAGACTGTTTCCCATAGTAGTTGTACCAGTCTACATTCCCACCAGCAGTGGATGAGGGTTCCCTTTTTTCCACAACCTCTCAAACACTTGTTATTGCTTGTATTGTTGATAATGGCCACTCTAACAGGTGTGAGGTGGTGTCTGTCTCATAGTTTTGATTTGCATTTCCCTAATTGCCAGTGAGATTGAACATCTTTTCATTTATCTATTGGCTGTTCCTGTGTCTTCTTGGGAAAGGTGTATTTTCAGGTCCTCTGCCCACTCTTTGATTGGGTTGTTTGTTTGGTGTTGAGTTTTATGAGTTCTTTATGTATTTTGGGAATTAAACCTTTCTTGTGGCTACTGTTTGCAAATATTATCTCCCATCTGGTTGGCTGCCTCTTTGTTTTGCTGTGCAGAGCTTTTTAGTTTGATATAGTCCCATTCATTTATTTTTGCCTTTACTCCCTTTCCTTTGAGGTCAGGTTCACAAAATATTCTCTATGAACAAGGTCCATAAGTTTGTTACCTATATTTTCTTTTATGTAACTTATTGTTTTGGGTCTTATATTTAAGTCTTTGATCCATTTTGAATTAATGTTTGTACAAGGGACAAACTGTAATCCAGCTTCATTCATTTGCATGTGGCTTTTCAGTTTTTCTGGCACCATTTATTGAAGAGACTGTCTTTACTCCATTGTGTGTTTCTGGCTCTTTTGTCAAAATAGCTGGGCTCTCTACTCTGCTCCATTGATCTGTGTGTCTATTTCTCTGCCAATACCATGCTGTTTTGATTATCGTAGCTCTGTAGTATAATTTGAAGTCAGGTAGCATGATACCTCCAGCTTCATTCTTTTTTCTCAGGATTGCTTTGGCTATTCAGGGTCTTGTGGTTCCATACAGATCTGATTTCTCGTTCTATTTCTTTGAAAAATTATATTGGGGATCTTGATGGGGATTACATTAAATCTTATGTTGCTTTGGGTAATATGGCCATTTTAACTATGTTGATTCTTCCAATCCATGAACACGGGATATTTTTTCGTTTTATTGTGTCTTTTTCAATCTCTTTTAATAATGCTTTGTAATTTTCAGTATATAGGTCTTTCACATTCTTTGTTAAGTTTATTGCTGGTATTTTATTCTTTTAGTCGCAATTGCAAAAGGAATTATTTTTTTTGTGTGTTTTTTTTTCTTCACTTTTTCTGAAGTTTTATGTTTAGTATACAGGAAGACAATGGATTTTTGCATATTGAATTTGTATCCTCCAATGTGACTGTATTTGCTTATTGTTTCTAATAGTTTTTTGGTGGGATCTTTAGAGTTTTCTATATACTGAATCATGTCATCCACAAAAAGTGATAGTTTTACATCTTTCTTCCCGGTTTGGATGCCATTTTTTTCTTTCTCTTGCCTTGTTGTTCTGGCTAGGACTGCCAGCACTGTGTTGAATAAGAGTGGTGAGAGTGAACATCCTTGTCTTGTTCCTGATCTTAAGAAGCAAAGCTTTCAGTTTTTCACCAGTAACTATGATATTAGCTGAGGGTTTATCATAAATGACCTTTATTATGTTGAGGTACTTTCCTTCTATTCCTTTTTTATTGAGTGTTTTAATCATAAATGGTGTTATAGTTTATCAAATGCTTTTCCTGCATCAGTTGATAAGATCATATGATTTTTATCCTTTCTTTTGTTGATGTGGTGTATTACATTGATTGATTTGTGTATGTTGAACTATCCTGTGCCCTTGGAATGAGCCCCACTTGGTCGTGATGTATTATTTTTTATGTACTACTAGAGGCCCGGTGCATGAAAATTCATGCACTGGAGGGAGAGTCCCTTAGCCCAGCCCGCCCCCTCTCACAGTCCAGAAGCCCTCGGGGGCGGGAGGCGACCCGGCGATCAGGGGAAGGTGATGCCCCATCACACCTCTGCTGCTGCCACTGCTGGCAGCGCAAGCCTCGGCTGGCCCTGGTTACCTGAGCCTCGGGTGGCCCTGGGAGTCTGGGCAGCCGCCATCCGAGGCTTGCCTGAGCCTCAGGCCGGCGCTGGGGGGCTGAGGGGTCTCCGGAGGCAGGCCATGCGCCTGCCACCCTGGCAGAGCTGAGAGGACTGAGCACCGCCATCTTTGAGGACGGGGCTGTCAATTAGCATATTCCCTCCTTATTGGCTGTGGGCACCACCATCTTTGTGATGGTGTGAGGGTCAATTAGCATATCCCCTCTTTATTAGATAGGATTATATTTGATTTGCTAGTATTTTGTTTAGGATTTTTGCGTCTGTATTTATCAGAGATATTGGACTGTAGTTTTCTTTATTTGCATTATCTTTGCTAGGTTTTGATATCAGGATTATATTGCTCTCATAGAATATGTTAGGAAGTATTACCTCTTGATCAATTTTTGGAAGAGTTCAAGAAGGAGAGGTTTTAAGTGTTCTTTGAACATTTGGTAGAATTTACTGGTAAAGCCATCTGGTCCTTGACTTTTATTTTTGGGGAGGTTTTTGATGGTTATTTCAATTTCCTCAATACTGATTGGTCCATTTAGATTTTTCAATTCTTCATGATTTAGTCCAGAATGGTTATATATTTCTAGAAACTTATACAGTTCTTCTAGATTACTGAATTTGGAGGCATACAGTGTTTCATAATATTCTAGTACAATGATGGCGAACCTATGACATGCGTGTGAGAGGTGACACGCGAACTCATTTTTTTGGTTGATTTTTCTTTGTTAAATGGCATTTAAATATTTAAAATAAATATCAAAAATATAAGTCTTTGTTTTACTATGGCAGATATCAACAAAAAATTTCTATATGTGACACGGCACCAGAGTTAAGTTAGGGTTTTTCAAAATGCTGACACGCCGAGCTCAAAAGGTTTGCCATCACTGTTCTAGTATGATCCTTTGCATATCTGTGGTGTCTGGTAATTTCTCCTCTCTCATTTCTGATTTTGTTTATATGGGTCTTTTCCTTTTTTTTTCCTTAGTGAGTGAGGCCAGTAGTTTTTCATTCTTTTCAAAGAACTAGGTGTTTGTTGTATCAAATTTTTGTGTAGTCTTTTTTTCTCTATTTCATTCAATTCTGCTCTAATTTTTATTATTGTCTTTCTTCTACTGACTTTGGGTTGCTTTTGTTCTTTTTTTCCTAGTTCTTTAAGATGTGATGTTAGATTGTTTACTTGGGATTTCTTTTGTTTCTTGAGTTAGGCCTGTAATGATATAAGCTTCCCTCTTATTACTGCTTTCGCTGCATCCCAGAAGTTTTGATCTGTTGTATTGTGATTCTCATTTGTCTCTATATATCTTTTGATCTCATCTTTTATTTCCTCTTTGACACAGAGATTTTTTAGTAGTATATTGTTTGATCTCCAAGTATTTGTGAGTTTCTTTACTACCTTTTTGCAGTTGATTTCTAATTTCAAGGCATCGTGGCTGGAGAATATGTTTGGTATAATTTCAGTCTTTCTGAATTTGTTAATGTTAGTTTGGTGACCCAACATATGGTCTATCCTTGAGAATGTTCCATGTGCACTGGAAAAGAATGTGTAATCTGATGTTCTCAGATGAAAAGTTCTGCAAATGTCAATTATGTCCATTTGGTCTAGTGTTTAAGGCTGATATTTCTTTATTGATTTTCAGTTTGGTTCATCTGTCTAGAACTGTCAGTGGAGTATTAAGGTCCCCAACTATGATTGTGTTTGGATCTGTTTTTCTCTTTAGTTCTGTGAATAGTAGTTTTATATATCTGAGTGCTCCCTGATTTTGTGCATATATATTAATAAGTGTTATATTTTCTTGATGTAGTGTTCCCTTTATCATTATAAAGTGTCCATCTTTGTTTCTTCTTATCTTTGTTATCTTCAAATATATTTTGTCAGATAAAAGTATGCCTACACCTGCTTTTCTGTGGATGTTATTTGCTTGGAGAATCATGTTCCACTTTTTACTTTGAATCTACCTTTGTCTTTGCAGCTTAGTTGTATCTCTTGTAGGCAACATATTGTTGGGTTTTGTTTCAGTGCCTCTTTATTGGTGAACTTGACCATTTACATTTATGATAATTATTGATGTATGAGCATTTCCTATAGCCATTTTATCTTTTGTTTTCTGGTATCTCTGGGTCTCCATTGCTTCTTTTCCTTTGTGTTTCTGTCTGTTGTTTTTGTTTGGTGGTATTCCATACTTCTTCCCTCTGTTTCCTCTTTTTTTAAGCTATTTGTCCTGATTTGGGAATTTGTGTGTGTGGTTACCATCTACACTAATAAAAGAGAAACATGGTAATTAGCGTACGACCGCTACCCTTCCCATTGCCTAATCAGCATATCCTTATGCAAATTAACTGTCATCCAAGATGGCGGCCGGCAGCCAGGCAGCTGGAAGCGAACATGAGGCTTGCTTGCTCCAGTGACTGCAGACTCCAACGTTCCCCGCCTGACTTGCCGGCCTCTGAGCTGGCAGTTTGAAACATTCTAACAAATATAGAAGCTAAACAAAACCCCAGAAACCAGCTTTCAGCCAGCCGGGATCTCAGAGCTGGAGTTATACATTGTTTCGATTATAGAACTCAAACAAACCAGATACCTGCTTTCAGCAGCGGAAGCCTCAGAGCTA
>NW_005365763.1:2064410-2064642 GCF_000412655.1 Myotis brandtii | reverse complement strand
GGCCCTGCTCTGTGTGTGACAGGGTAGAGCCATAACCTCCCCATCGGCCCTGCCTGAGTATGACAGTGGCGGCGCCCCAACCCCCTGATCGGCCCTGCTCTGTGGGTGATAGAGGGCGGCGCCCCAACCCCCTGATCCGCCCTTGTGACAGGGTGACAGGGGGCGGTGCCCTAACTCCCCTATCGGCCCTACTCTGTGCGTGACAGGGGGCAGCGCCCCAACTGGCCCTGCT
>NW_005365763.1:2063761-2064311 GCF_000412655.1 Myotis brandtii | reverse complement strand
ATAAAAAACTAGAGGCCCAGTGCATGAATTTGTGCATGGGTGGGGTCCGGCCAGCCTGGCCTCAGTCGGGGCGGATCGGGGCTGGGTCTGTTGGGAGGAGGAGATGACGGGATATTGGCTGGCCGGACCCAATTGGGGCCCAATCAGGGCCAGATTGGCTGGGGGGCAGGGCCGCGGGTGATTTGTCAGCGGGGCCGGCCATGGGGAGGGGCTGTGGGTGGTGGACTGCTCCCAAATGGGGAGGGGGTGCCAATCGGGGGCCAGCAGCCTGGGGGAGGGGCCATGGGTGGTTAGCCAGCCGGCCCTGCCCCCTATTGTGGTGGGGAAGGCGATCAGGGGCGGGGTCGGCCAGGGGGAGGGGCTGCGGGCCGATCAGGGTTGTGGAGGCCTGCTGGGGGGAGGGGCTGCAGAAGGTTGGCTGGCCAGCCCTAGCCCTATTGGGGTGGGGGATGCGATAAGGGGCAGGGCTGCCGGAGGGAAGGGCTGCAGAAGTTTGGCCGGCCTTCCCCATATTGGGGTGGGGGGGCAATCAGGGGCGGGGCCAGCTTGG
>NW_005365763.1:2051522-2063301 GCF_000412655.1 Myotis brandtii | reverse complement strand
AATTTTTTGAAATAGTCTGAGGAGGATAGGTTTTAGTTCTTCTTTGAATGCTTGGTAGAACTCCCCTGTAAAGCCATCCAGACCAGGGCTTTTGTTTGCTGGAAGATTTATGATTACTCCTTCAATTTCTTTGGTGGTTATCGGCCTATTCAGGTTTTTTGATCCTGATGGAGTTTTGGGAGCTTGTATTTTTCTAAAAATATGTCCATTTTGTCTATTTTGTCCATTTTGTTGGAATAAGAATTGTTCGTAGTATTTTTTCATACTCCTTTGTATTTCTGTGGGATCGGTTGTTACTTCACATCTTTCTGATTTTGTTTATTTGGGTCTTCTCTCTTTGCTTCTTGGTGAACCTGACTAGAGGTTCATCAATCTTGTTTATCTTTTCAAAGAACCAGCTCTTGGTTTTGTTGATCTTTTGTATTTTTTTTGGTCTCTATGTCGTTTATTTCTGCTCTGATCTTTATTATTTCCTTCCTTCTGCTTACGCTGGGCTTTTCCTGTTGCTCTCTTTTTAACTCTTTGAGTTGTAGGGTTAGATAATTTATTACCATTTTTTTTCTTGTTTTTTGAGGTAGGCCTGTAGAGCTATGAACTTCCCTCTCAAGTCTGTCATGGGAAAACACAACACACAGGGCACCAAACACAAACGTATTCATGATACCAATAACCCCAAATAAAGGTGACCACCAGAAAAAAGAGTTTTAGGGGAGAGAAAAGAGTGCAAAAATGATAATGAGAAAAGGGAAAAAATGTAAGAGAGAAAAGAAAGAGAAGAAAAAAGAAGGGGGAAATATATATGTCTATGGGGAGAAAACTCCAAAAAAACCAACAACTAATCCAAAAAATGCAAACAACAAACACTCAGAGTAGAATGCAAATAACAAACACCCAAATAACAAATACTCAGATGAATCTGAAGAGGCAGAGCTTATTTCCAGAAGATAAGGTCAAGGAATTGAATGAATGGCCACTATTCAGTATAGAAGAGGTAGAAAGAGAATGAGTGTATAAGAAGAAAAGTAATAAAATATTTTTTTAAAACAGAAAAATATATATATTAAAATATATATATTTAAAAAAATGTATATAAAAGAAAAATTTCCCCTTCTTTATTTTATCTATCTGTGTATTCATCTATTTTTGGAAAAGGAGAATAGAGAGTAAATAGGCCTGAGTTGGTGATTGAAACTAATTAAGCTATTAGTAGAAGAAGAGAACAAGCGAGGAGAGGAAAAACAGAAGCAAGAAAATAAAAAGAAAAAAAGAAACTAACAAGCAATCAAACAAACAACAACGACAAGACAGAAAATAAAAAGGAAAAAAAGTTAAGAAAAAAATTTGGCTAGTAAAGAAAGAGAAGAGAGAAGTGTGCATGGACTTGGAGCAGGGGAGAGGAAATTAGATATATGAGTAAGATCAATTTTTAACAGGGAGTCAAAAGAAAGGCTAGAGAAAAACTAAAGCAGGAACAGGGTAAGAGAAACAGGGCAAAAAGGGAAAAGTGAGGAAGAGAGTGTAGGCATAAAAGAAAAATTAAGATAGAGTAAAATAATGCCAGAAGAAAAATAAAAAGAATGTAGAACACTGCCCTAGCTGGTTTGGCTCAGTGGGTAGAGTGTCATCCTGTGGACTGAAGGCTCCCAGGTTTGATTCTGGTCAAGGGCACGTGCCTGGGTTGCGCGGGCTCGATCCCCAGTGGGGGACATGGAGGAGGCAGCCGATCAATGATTCTCTTTCATCGTTGATGTTTCTATTTCTTTCTCCCTCTCCCTTCCTCTCTGAAATCAATAAAAATATATATTTAAAAAAAAGAATGTAGAACACTAATCCAAATATAAAATACATGAAATAAAACTTTAAAAAGGTAAAATAATAGTAATAATAAAATAAGAATATAACAATACAAAAAGTAAAATAAAGTGAGAAAAAAAGAAAAAAAATTGTAGTTAAATTAAGTAAAAGATAAAAAATAAAAAAGTAAAGTAATGAAGTTCGTTCACTTCAGCGAGCTTCAATGACCCATGGAGGCTGTTTTAAGACCCCCTCTCTACTGTTCTGCCTGGCACATCTGTTTCCTGTCATTTAGTCAGCACAGTATTGAAGTTCCCTGCAGTCCACCGCTCCTCTCTGTCATAAGCCACAACCTTGTGTTCAGGCAAGCAGGATCTCTCTGCTCACTTTGTTTCTCTGCCTGCCTTCAGTTCTATTTACACAAGAGTCAATTTCTGATACATCCCCTGGGTGGCGGTGTTTCTGGATTAGTTTCCAGGACCAAATGGCTCCTTGACCCAGTGGTAACCTCTTCTTTTCCTGCTGCAATTAATACTGGGTTGAAGGGACGGACTGATCCAGAGGTGCTTTCCTGCTCATCTCTCCTTATTCTGATCCCCAGTTTCCTCAAAAACAACCTTCCCCTGCAGTCTCAGTGAGTGTTTTTAATCGGAAGATCCTATGTACTGGGCTTAGCAAGCAAGAAAGTAAAAAAGACAAAGCAACTGCACCGCCTCGAGTTTTCCTCCCCCCTGGCACTGCGCAGCCGGTATAGAACTTCAGGCTGCCTTTCTGGGCACAGTCTCCCACGGCTGTGGGCTTAGATCTAGAGATCCCCTCTGCCAGCAGCCCTGTGGACCCCTTTCCACATTCGAGGGCTACACTGACCCTAAGGGCTGCGGATTTGTTGGGGCGCAGTCTCCCTCTGAGACTCTAGTCCCTGCTGTGCGTATTTCTCTCTCCAGCCTGGATCCCACATCTCACCTCTCTCCAGGCGATCTCTGACCTTTTCATCCACAGATTGCCTCACCAGCTGTGTTTAATTTGCCAGTTCCAAGTGGGTGTTATTCGATTCAGCTGTTCCTTCTATCTCAGCGGTTCTCAACCTGTGGGTTGCGTACAATGAAAATACATCCTGCATATCAGATATTTACATTACAATTCATAACAATAGCAAAATTACAGTTATGAAGTAGCAACGAAAATAATCTGCTCTGTGAGAAGGCGCAGGACCCGACCGTGTATTCAGCCGCCACCTTGTCTCCTCTGGACAAACTCTTTAAGTGCCCATGGCCGGAGAGGCCGGAGTCTCAGTGTTTGTCACTTCACAGCAAAGGCAGCTGGTCCCTGGGCATTGTGGCTGTAGGTCCCAGGATGTATCTGAGGTCTCCCTGGTTGAAGGTAAGGCTGGGCTTCCAATCACAGCCGCTCTCCCCTTCAAGATGGCGCTGTCTGTGCAGCAGAGCTGGCTGATCCAGGAGAGATTTCAGTAGTAGTAGATGCTGCCCGGCCAGGGGATCCTGATCCGCCTGATCCCTCACTCACAAATACAGACACTCCCTGCACATCCACACACTCTCCTTTTGCTCTCTCACTCACACACTATCTTGCAGCCTGCCATCCCGTCAGCTGCCATCTAGGATCTCAGCTTTTGTCTTTTAATACCAAATAAATTTATAATATTCTCATTTAGAGCTGAATCTTTTTGTTATGATTAGCTATTCAGATATTTAAGTATAAAGAAATGGATTTTTTTGGCATATCGATATCATCAATAAAACTTTACTGGTAGTACCAGTTGCTAGGAGTAAAAATAGGTAAAAGTAAAAAGAGGTAAAACGTGTCTTCAGAGCTTTGAATATATACACTTTGAATATATAAAGCTAGTTTGCAGTTAAATAATTTGTAAAGGGTATTTTAAACTTTTCTCAGTTTCAGAAATGTTTTCATTTGCTTTTGTCCACTAATTCATTATAAATGTTTAATAATCCTATATAACTCTAATATGTAAATCAACCAAACGGCGGGATGACTGGTCGCTATGATGCACACTGACCACCAGAGGGCAGACACTCAACTCAGGAGCTTCCCCCAGCCCTTTTGTGACATATTTTTATTTTCTCTTTATCTACATTAGAACCAGGAAGAAAATCTTAAGTATTCCAAGTGCCAGTCATTTCCTGTTTATCATGCAAAGTGTTTGATGGATTTGCTCATAGAGGAGAATGATGCACTCTTGAAGGGAATACATGCTTAACAAGTTTGAGTTTCCTAGGAGTAAGCCAAGTTGGAATAAACTGCTGAAAGAATTTATTAATTTCCTTGGCTGAGAGTGATCAGTTTTGTTGTAATGAGTGGGCATAGTGCAGCTGACAGGTCAGATGTTACTAATTGCTTTATTTAAACTTCTTTTTGAAAGTACAAATGGTAAAGTTTGATATACAAATAAAAGCTTTAGATATCCTAGATAATAAAAGGCTAATATGCAAATTGTCTCCTCGACCGGGAGTTTGACCAAGGGGCAGGGCCGGCCGGCCAACCTCCTGCGTTCCCTCCCCCCGGCTGGTGCAGCCTCAGTTGGCCCCTATTGGGGTGGGCCAGCCGGACCCCACCTGTGCACGAATTTGTGCACCAGGCCTCTAATATTACATGACACATCATTCTAAAATGTCTGTCCACACTCTGGCCAGTGTGGCTCAGTTGGTTGGGTGTTGTCCAGAGCACTGAAAGGTTACTGATTTGATTCTCAGTCAGGGCACATCCCCGAGTTGTGGGCTTGATCCCCGGTAGAGGGTGTGCAAGAGGCAGCCAATTGATGTTTCTCTCTCTCCTGCTCCCTCTCTCTGTTAAAATCAATAAAAAATCTTAATAAAAGTCTGTCCACAATTCTGAATTGTGACATTTGTGTATTCAGTTTTGCAGTAAAGTTGACTTTTTATTTTTTTAATGTATCAGTTTTATTTTCTCACTATATTATGTAATAGCTCATTAAAAGATAATAACTGTCCTGGCTGGGTAGCTCAGTTGGTTAGAGTGTTGACCTGATATGCCAAGATGGCAGATTCATTCCCTGGTCAGATGAATGCATAAATAAGTGGAACAACAAATTGATGTTTTTCTCTCTCTTTCCCTCATTCTCCCTCTCCCTTCCTCTCTAAAGAATATAAAATAATAATAAATAAATAAAAGATATGATCTGTGTTTTTTGGACTGGTGTCCTACTATTGCACATTCAGTCCAACAAATGAATTTTTTAAAAGTTACAATAATAGAATATTAAAGTTAATTTTTTGTAATAATATGAACAAGAGAAAATACAAAGACAAGTACTCTGAAGTTTTGCTTGTATTAGTGTTCAACTGGATGTGGAAGTTAAATATTGGATGTCACTTTATAGGTAACCTCTCCTTCAGCAAAAGTATATACATTGACAAATAGATGAGAAATAAAAGTATGACTTGTATTTTCATATTGAAATTTATGATAGTGTTTTTGGTTTGTAATTAATATTTATAAAGTCTGAATTGATAACTTTAAAAAATGATATTGAATCACTATGTTATTTCTGATTTTATAGAAAAAGTCAAATTTGCAGGGCTGCATTTTAGTAGAAAGTATCTTGGACAAGGTTGTAAGTGAAAAGAGCTGGAGTAATTTTCATATGTTGTTTAGAGACTTGCACAGATGTCTTTTCTCATGTGTAAAACAAGTAGATATACCTGACGGGGTATAATGTCTTTTTATAACACGAACTTTTTAAAAACTTTTTTTAATGTAGTAATAGCCAGGTAAGTTGTTACAGTAGCGGAAAATAATTTGACTTTTTTAATTTTTTACAGTTTGAATTATTTTACAGCCAGCATTTCAGTGGAAGGAAACTTACATGGTTACATTACCTCTGCACAGGTAAAATGAACTTAATTTTATCTAATTTAATGAAATTTATCTGCTCTGATTATGGTAATAATTTAGAAAGAGATTTTCTATAGCCTAATTGTAGATTGCTGTTTTTTCCTCCTAATGATGGTTTTTAACCTTTTCTCCTCTGCCTTCCTTTCTGGTTACCATTAAAGCAACTAATAATGAAATTCAAGTGCAGCACTTTTTTTTTTAATTGATTTCAGAGAGGAAGAGAGAGGGAGAGATAGAAACATTAATGATGAAAGCGAATCATTGATCGGCTGCCTCCTGCACACCCCACATTGGAGATTGAGCCCATAACCTGGGCATGTGCCCTGACTGTGAATGGAACTCCAACCTCCTGGTTCATAGGACAACGCTCAACACCAAGCCACACCAACCGGGCTGGTGCAGCACTTTTTAATAGTATTTTATAGTTATGCTACTTATAATAATACTGTTTACTTTTTAAATTTCTGAATTTTATTATGGTTTACTACATTTCTGTAATGAACCACTTTTTATAGACATTAGCATTTTATTTAGAAACCCAGACTTGATGAACCAGATACTTCAGAAAAACCTATTCTCCCTAAATATGCCAGACACAAACACACATTATATTAACCATTATATTAAATATCATATTAATTTTTATAGCATCATAAGGAAATGCAACCATTTGATTTTTATTTGTGGTACTATTAGTGAATTTCAATAGTAAATGCTTTTTCCAGAAAGTCCAGGTTACTTTCCAGTAGTTTCCAGTTTTAGAAAAGTTTAATCAGAATCTAATCATTTCCTTTGCTGCTTTCTGGAACATTGGGGGCAGGGGGATCACTGTTCATTTTTTATTCTTGTTATTTATTAACAGTTATAATTAATGATTTATTATTTTAAGTAAGGGTAATATCTGAATGATTGTACACTGTGTGCAATTGCTCTAAGTTACCTGAAGATGTTAGCCTAAGCAAACACTGACATTTTCTCTACTTATGCTTTGAAAAATGCAGTATATCAGCTTTTCCTTTGTATAAGAAGGAAAGGGTGTATATGTTAATATGTCTTAGAAATGGTACAAGAAAAAAAAGAAGACACTGTACAAGAAAGTATCTCTTAGAAATGGTAGAAGAAAATCTGACCAGTCACCATAACCTTTATTAGGAAAGTCTTTCTGTTCATTCACCTAAGAATAATTACATGTAAGTAATTTCTCTTAAGTGCCATTTATTTGACTAATTGACATTTAGTATATGATATCTTTTTATGTTAGTAATAGTAGGTTATAATAATTAATACATGGTAATACATATTTATCAAGTTTATCTTTATGAAACAACTAGGGCATTTTAATTTTTCAGTAGTTTGTGAAATAGAGATACTTATTGATATTTTAAATAAGTGGTAACTTAGTCATTAGCCTTTAATTTTACATCTGTTGTGAATATTTTCTATTCTCATTTAGTAACTAATTGGTTTTAAGGGGAAAATGGTGTTTTAGATAATTAAAAAAGCAAATATATCTTAATGTATTTAAATTTAATTTATTTTTAATTCTCCTTCATATCTATCTTGGGGAATTTAAACTCTTGATTATTCTCATTACCTTAGCAATATCAAACTGTCTCCTAAAGTAATTTTAATGAGAGGTGCACTGTTTTGGTGTTAGGCAACTTGTTGTATACAAAAAGAAAGAAAAAACCATGTACATAGTTTTTTGTGTTTAGAATTTGGACTGACAACGGTTATCAAGTAATTAACTATAGTACAATGTTTTGAATGTTGTAATGGAGAGACAGGCCCAGGGTATTACATATCGCACAGAATGACGGTAGCAAACACCTACTGGGTAGATAAGATCTAAACTTGGTTTTCAACAATGAATATGACTTAGCCAAAATTGAGGTATAGAGGAGTATTTAGTGTATTACCAACAGAGGTAAAAATTTTTAAAAATTAAGCAATCTATTGCCCTGGCCCGATAGCTCAGTTGGTTGGAGCATTGTTCTGATAGACCAAGGTTGCGTCTTTGATCCCTGGTCAGGGCACATTCAGGAATCAACCAATGAGTGCTTGGATAGGTGGAACAACAAATCAGTGTTTCTCCCTTCTTCTCTCTCTCTAATACCAATAATTTTTAAAAAAGCAATTTACAACAGTGATTTTCAATCTTGTTTATCTTATGGCACACATAAGTTAATTTAAAATTCTGCAGTACACCAAAAATACATTTTTAGCCAGTCAGGAAAAAAAAAATAGGTGTAATTTTGATTCATTCGCTCTGGATGGCTATTGTGTTGGCTATTGTCATTATTTTTCATTTGACAATCTAAGGGAAAAGAGGTTCATGCCCATGACTAAAAAGTCAGCTATTTCATGTTTTAAAAATATGCACATAGTGACATCAGAGGAATGGCAGTGTGAGACAGATCCTTATCCTCTACCCCTGAAATTTCAACAAGTTAACCAATTATAACTCAACAAAGTAATCCCTGCTCAACACAACCACATGCCTGAGAGACCTATGCATTGAAATATCTAAAGGAGGACAACCAGGAATAAATGAAGGGATGAGAAGGAAAGTGCAGATGCAGCTCTGCAGCTGGGAACTGGCAACTGGGGCAGTTGGGAGAGGGGAGAAAGCCAGTGGTAGCAGGCACCTCCTTCAGCATGGAGGAACAGAGAGCTCTAGGGGAGGGGAAGAGGGACAGTCTAGCAAGGCGAGTGGTGAGAGAGCAGTGTCTGAGTCAAGATGCCTGACAAAGCACGGGGTTCTGTGCTGCAGCTTTCCACTGTCAGGCCTGGCGTGGTATTTCAGACAAAGAAATGGAACCACAGAGCCCTTTGGCCGCTAGGACTCCCAAAACTCACCACCCATTGTCATTAGAGTTGGGTTCCTGAGCATATCTGTAAATCAAGAGCTGTTGCAGTAGAACCACTACAGTAGGTCCTCGGGTTACGTCAGAGATCCGTTTCTATAGTCCTAACGCGATTTTCGCCGTAAGTTGGAACCCACCTGCATAAGCATCTGTGTCACTCACGAGTACATACACAGCAGTAATGAAGTGAAACAGTAAAAAAAATTTTAAAAAAAGATAACAATTCCTGATCTTTACTTGTAAATAAATAATAAAAAACATAAAGCACATGTACATACACCGAAATGACAACTTTTTTTTTTATAAATGGGAAATGGCGACGTAACCATGAAATGATGTACGTCGTAACCCAAGGAATGTCTGTATTTCCCTTTGACTGATCCCCAAGAGCAGGGGTCCTCAAACTTTTTAAACAGGGGGCCAGTTCACTGTCCTCAGACCGTTGGAGGGCCGGACTATAGTTTAAAAAAAAACTATGAACAAATTCCTATGCACACTGCACATATCTTATTTTGAAGTAAAAAAACAAAACGGGAACAAATACAATATTTGTATTTGCATGTGGCCTGCGGGCCGTAGTTTGAGGACCCCTGCCCAAGAGGGACCTTAGGGTGGAACCCCTCGGAGATCAAAAATTGCCATTATGGTGATGAATACCAAGAACCTACAACCAAGATTGCTTTACCCAGCAAAGCTATCATTCAGAATTGAAGATCAGATAAAGAGCTTCACAGATAAGAAAAAGCTAAAGGAGTTCATCACCACCAAACCAGTATTATATGAAATGCTGAAAGGTATCCTTTAAGAAGAGGAAGAAGAAGAAAAAGGTAAAGATAAAAATTATGGACAACAAACACACATCTATCAACAAGTGAATCGAAAAATCAAATGAATAAATAATCTGATGAACAGAATAAACTGGTGAATATAAGAGAATGGGGTATAGAAAGGGAGTGGACTGACTATTTTCGGGGGGGAAAGGAGTGTGAGAGATTCGGGAAGAGACTGGACAAAAATCATACACCTATGGATGAGGACAGTGGAGTGGGGGGGGAACCGGGTGGAGGGGAGCTATGGGGGGAAAAAGAGGAACAACTGTAATAATCTGAACAATAAAGATTTAATTTTAAAAAATTGCCATTATGGTGGGGAGCAAAACAAACTCCACCCTCAAGGAGCGCGACTGTACTCTTATGGAAGCCAGGGTGGTTCAAGACGGAGATTACAGAGGTAAAAAAAAAAATCTTGCGAATCATTGCCATCCACTGGAAAATAGTAGGAAGACCTCTTCAGAGATAAATGCGCAGACAAAGGAGGACAGCAAATAACATGGGTAAGCACAGTAATGAGGGTGACCAGAATGAAAATGAAAAATCACCAGAAGGCAAGCTGGAACACATGGAAATACGTGACATAAATGACATTTCAAGATTGCATATCTGAAAATACTCAAAGAGATATGAGAAAATACAGATAGGCAATACAATGCACTCAGAAAACGAATGTACCAAATGAGTACTTTACAGAAGAAATTGAAACTTTAAAAAAGAACAAATCAGAAATCCTAGAAATGAAATGTGAAATTAAGGATATTAAGAGTGAACTACTGGCCTGACCTGTGTGTTTCAGTGGTTGAATATTGACCTATGAACCAGGAGGTCACAGTTCGATTCCCAGATGAGGCACATGTGCTCAGTCCTCAGTGTGGGTGGTACAGGAGGCAGCTGATTGATGATTCATTCTCTCTCTCTCTCTCTCTCTCTCTTTCTCTCTTTCCCCCTCCCTCTGTGTGTGTGTGTATGTGTGTGTGTGTATTTAAGAGTGAACTATTGAGCATAGAAAACAGAGACAACCAGATAAAGGAAAGAATGAGTGATATCGAAGATAGGAATCTAGAAATGATGCAGAAGGAAGAAGAGAGAGACCTGAGTATAAAGAAAAATAATAAAAGAGCTCTAAAAGAACTATCTGACTCCATCGGAAAAAGCAATGTTTGAATTATAGACATTGTGGAAGAGAAGGAGAGGGAGCATGGAATGGAGAGTCTATTCGAACAAATAGTGGATGAGAACTTCCCAAACGTATGCAAAGAATGATACACAACACCTGCTTACCTCAATCCAAAGAGGCCCTCTCCAAGGCACTTGGTATTAAAGCTGTCAAAAATTAATGACAAAAAATTCTCAAAGCAGCCAGGGAAAAGAAGGAAGTGACCTACAGAGGAAAACCCATCAGAATTTCATCCGACTTCTCAGCAGAACCTCTACAAGCCAGAAGAGAGTGGAACCAAATATTCATACATCTGAAAGAGAGACATTACCAGCCACGAATACTATATCCAGCAAAATTATTCACTAAATATGAAGGAGAAATAAAAACGTTCCCAGACATACAGGAGCTGAGAGAGTTTATCACCAGAAAACCTCCATTGCAGGAAATACAAAAGGGAGTTATTCTACCAGAAACAAAGAACATAAGGTCACAACACTACGAGTAAGATCATCAAAAAACTTACAGCATAAGCAGGGATAATTTGCAACAATAAAAACATAAAAGGGGAGGGGCTAAAGGTCTGTGTTGGCAAAAGAGGATGAAGATCAGATGCACTCAAAAGAAAAAAAAAAACTACGGTATATATGCAAGTCTATCTTTTTTAAACCTAATGATAACCACACACAAAAATTCCCAAACCAGGACATATAGCTTACAAAAAGAGGAAACAGAGGAAAGAAGTATGGAATACCACCAAACAAAAACAACAGACAGAAAACAAAGGAAAAGAACCAATGGAGGCCCAGAGCTACCAGAAAACAAAAGATAAAATGGCTATAGGAAATGCTCATCTACACTAATAAAAGAGAAACATGGTAATTGGCGTACGACCGCTACCCTTTTCATTGGCTAATCAGTGAGTATATGCAAATTAACTGTCAGCCAAGATGGCGGCCGGCAGCCAGGCACTGAAGCGAGCACGAGGCTTGCTTGCTGCGGACTCCAACGTTCCCCGCCTAACTTGCCAGCCTCTCAGTTGCAACTCTAAGCAACTATATACTATGTTGCAAATAAGAAGCTAAACAAAACCCCAGAAAAGGGCTTCCATTCAGCCAGACTCGGACCGCAACATTGTATCTATGTTTTCAGCAGCAAGGCCTCAAAGCTAAAACTGGCCCAGAAAAAAAAAAAAAAAAGAGAAGAAAACAAGGAGCGGTTGGAAGCTTTAGTCACTC
>NW_005365763.1:2047104-2050556 GCF_000412655.1 Myotis brandtii | reverse complement strand
CTAGTCCTATATAATAAAAGGCTAATATGCAAATCGACCAAATGTCAGAATGACCAGTCACTATGATGCACACTGACCACCAGGGGGCAGATACTCTATGCAGGAGCTGGTAGTCAGTGTGCTCCCACAGGGGAAGCGCTGCTCAGCCAGAAGCTGGGCTCACGGCTGGCGAGCGCAGCGGGATGGCAGGAGCCTCTCCCACCTCCACGGCAGTGCTAAGGGTGTCCGACTGATGGTCCCTACATCCCCCGAGGGCTCCTGGACTGCGAGAGGGTGCAGGCCGGGCTGAGGGACGTCCCCAACCCCCCACCGAGTGCACGAATTTTGTGCACCGGGCTTCTAGTACATCAATAATTTCCTAAATGTAAATGGTCAAGTTCACCAATAAAGAGGCAGTGAATAGCAGAGTGGATCAAAGAAACCAAACCCAACCATATGCTGTCTACATGAGACATATCTAAGCTGCAAAGAAAAAAAGTAGATTCAAAGTAAAAGGTTGGAAAATAATTCTCCAAACAAACACAGAATAGTAGATGAAGCCATACTTTTATCTGACAAAATATATTTAAAGATAACATGAGACAAAGGTGGACACTTTATAATGATAAAGGGGACACTACCAAGAAAACATAACACTTCTTAATATATATGCACCCAAAATATATAAAACTACTACTCACAGAAGGGAAAAACAGATCCAAACAGTCATAGTTGGGGACCTTAATAATCAATTTACAGCTCTAGTCAGATCAACCAAACAGAAAATCAATAAAGGAATATCGGCCTTAAATGAAACACTAGACCAAATGAACATAATTTACATTTGCAGAACCTTTCATCCCAGAACATCCAAGTTATAAATTCTTCTACAGTGCTCATGGAACATTTCAAGGATAGACCATATGTTGGGTCACAGAACTAGCATCAACAAATTTAAGAAGATTGAAATTATACCAAGCATATTCTCCAATTACGATGCCTTGACATTTGCAACCAACTGCAAAAAGGAAGTAGAGAAATCCATAAATACATGGAGAGTAAACAAAATACTACTAAAAAAATGACTGGGTCGCCCTAACCAGTTTGGCTCAGTGGATAGAGCATCGGCCTACAGACTGAAGGGTCCCAGATTCGATTCCGGTCAAGGGCATGTACCTTGGTTGCGGGCACATCCCCAGTAGGGGTTGTGCAGGAGGCAGCTGATCGATGTTTCTCTCTCATCGATGTTTCTAACTCTCTATCCCTCTCCCTTCCTCTGTAAAAAAATCAATAAAATATGTATTAAAAAAATGACTGGGTCAAAATAGAAATAATAGATGAAATCAAGCCTGGCCAGTGTGGTTCAGTGGTTGAGCATCAACCTATGAACCAGGAGTTCACAGTTCAATTCCTGGTCAGGGCACATGCCTGGGTTGCAGGCTCAATCCCCAGTGTGGGGTGTGCAGTAGGCATGCAGTCGATAATTCTCTCTCATTATTGATGTTTCTCTCTCTTCCTCTCTCCCTCCTTCCTTTCTTCCTCCTCCTCCTCCTTGCTTCTCTTCAAGAAAACATAACACTTCTTAATATATATGCACCCAAAATATATAAAACTACTACTCACAGAAGGGAAAAACAGATCCAAACAGTCATAGTTGGGGACCTTAATAATCAATTTACAGCTCTAGTCAGATCAACCAAACAGAAAATCAATAAAGGAATATCGGCCTTAAATGAAACACTAGACCAAATGAACATAATTTACATTTGCAGAACCTTTCATCCCAGAACATCCAAGTTATAAATTCTTCTACAGTGCTCATGGAACATTTCAAGGATAGACCATATGTTGGGTCACAGAACTAGCATCAACAAATTTAAGAAGATTGAAATTATACCAAGCATATTCTCCAATTACGATGCCTTGACATTTGCAACCAACTGCAAAAAAGAAGTAGAGAAATCCATAAATACATGGAGAGTAAACAAAATACTACTAAAAAAATGACTGGGTCGCCCTAACCAGTTTGGCTCAGTGGATAGAGCGTCGGCCTACAGACTGAAGGGTCCCAGATTCGATTCCGGTCAAGGGCATGTACCTTGGTTGCGGGCACATCCCCAGTAGGGGTTGTGCAGGAGGCAGCTGATCGATGTTTCTCTCTCATCGATGTTTCTAACTCTCTATCCCTCTCCCTTCCTCTGTAAAAAAATCAATAAAATATGTATTAAAAAAATGACTGGGTCAAAATAGAAATAATAGATGAAATCAAGCCTGGCCAGTGTGGTTCAGTGGTTGAGCATCAACCTATGAACCAGGAGTTCACAGTTCAATTCCTGGTCAGGGCACATGCCTGGGTTGCAGGCTCAATCCCCAGTGTGGGGTGTGCAGTAGGCATGCAGTCGATAATTCTCTCTCATTATTGATGTTTCTCTCCCTTCCTCTCTCCCTCCTTCCTTTCTTCCTCCTCCTCCTCCTTGCTTCTCTTTCTCTCTGTCTCTCCCTTTCTCTCTGAAATCAATAAAAAATAAAATATATTTTTAAAAAATTTTTAAAGATGAGATCTAAAGATATCTAGAGGCAAATGAGAATGACAATAGAACATATCAACACTTCTGGGATACAGCGAAAGCAGTAATAAGAGGGAAGTTTATATCATTACAGGCCTATCTCAAGAAATGAGAGAAATCCTGAGTAAATAACCTAACATTACATCTTAAAGAACTAGAAAAAGAACAAAAGCAACCCAAAGTCAGCAGAAGAAATGAAATAAAAATTAGAGCAGAACTAAATGAAATAGAGAACAAAAACAGTATACAAAAATAATTAATAAGTGCTGGTTCTTTGAAAAGATTAATAAAATTGACAATGGAGAAACCAAGATGGCGGCATAAGTAAACACCAGAGATTGCTGCCTCGCACAACCACTTCAAAAATACAACTAAAAGACGGAACGGACATCACCCAGAACCACAGGAAGGCTGGCTGAGTGGAAATTCCACAACTAGAAGGAAAAAGAAAAGCATACCGAGACTCAGAGGAGGCGCAGTGCGGAAGTGAAATACTAAGGTGCAGAGGTGCGCGTGGAGCAGGCTGGTGGCTGAGGGCGAAGTTGTCTGTTTCAATCTGGAGGGAGTCTCAGGCTCTGAGCCCCAGTTCCGGGCGAGTCTCTAGGGACCCAGACTCAAACGGGAGAAGCGGGATTGTCTGGCATCGGTCGGATCTCGAGGAGAGCTTTCTCTCCGAGGTACTTGCAGCAATTGCTGGGACACTGAGAAGCAGAGCCTCTGAAGGCAGGACTGAGAGCAGCCGTAACTGCTCGCTCCGCCGGCCCTGTTGATCCCCTGGGACTCCCCCCACCCAAGCCTTGCACGGAGGCATTTGCTGGATAGCCTCAGGCAGAGGCTAGATTAGCACCTCCCTAGAGATCAGGACAGAAGTTCTCCCACTGCAGACACAGCTGATTCTCACAGCCA
>NW_005365763.1:2045665-2046386 GCF_000412655.1 Myotis brandtii | reverse complement strand
TGAACTGGTGATTATAATGAATCAGGGACATAGAAAGGGAATGGACTGACTATTCTTGGGGGGGAAAGGGGTGTGGGAGATGCGGGAAGAGACTGGACAAAAATCGTGCACCTATGGATGAGGACAGTGGGTGGGGAGTGAGGGCGGAGGGTGGAGTGGGAACTGGGAGGAGGGGAGTTATGGGGGGAAAAAAGAGGAACAAATGTAATAATCTGAACAATAAAGATTTAATTAAAAAATAAATAAAATAAAATTGACAAACCTCTGACTAGACTCATTAAGGAAAAAAGGGAAAAGTCCCATATAAACAAAATCAGAAATGAAACAGGAGAGGTCACCATAGTCTTCATAGATATACAAAGGATTATACTAAAATATGAAAGACTATATGGCTCCAAATTCCTTAATCTAGAAGAAATGGATAAGTTCCTAAGAAATATATAACCATCCTAGACTAAATTATGAAGAATTGGAACACTAAATAGATCAATGTGAGGAAATTGAAAGAATCATCAAAAACCTCCCCAAAAATGAAAGTCTAGAACCAGATGGCTTCACCAGTGAATTCTACCAGTCAAAGATTTAAACTCTGTCCTTCACAAATTCTTCCAAAAAATTGAACAAAAGGCAATACTTATTTTTTAAAATTTATTTTATTTTAATTTTTTAATCTTTATTGTTCAGATTACTACAGATGTCCCCCTTCCCCCCCCCCCCAATA
>NW_005365763.1:2039516-2045572 GCF_000412655.1 Myotis brandtii | reverse complement strand
ACCCGGCTCCCACCCCACCCCAGGCCCTCACCACTCCACTGTCCTTGTCCATAGGTACTGCTTACAGGCATATAAGATCTTTGTTCAATCTCTTCCCACACCTCCCACACTCCCTTTCCCTCAAGAATTGTCAATCCGCTCCATTTCCATGTCCCTGATTCTATTACATTCACCAGTTTATTCTGTTGACCAGATATTTTATTCATTTGATTTTTAGATTTACTTGTTGATAGATATGTATGTGTTCTCACTTTGTTGCTCATAATTTTTTATCTTTACCTTTTTCTTCTTCCTCCTCTTCTTAAAGAATACCCTTCAGCATCCTATCTAATAATAGCCAAACATGACGGCAAGGCACGCCCACCCAAGAAGCCCCAGCAGCCTCCTGATATGGTAGTAACTCTATCAGTAAGCACTCTGAAAGTCAGTGGCATAAATGCACCAATTAAAAGACAGATTATGAGGGTGAATCAAAAACAAAACCCACTTTAAATATAAAGACACATATAGATTAAAAGTAAATGAATTAAGCTGCAGCCTGTTTTGCTCAGTGGATAGAGCATTAGCCCGTGGACTGAAGGGTCCCAGGTTCGATTCCAGTCAAGGGCATGTACCTCAGTTGCTGGCTTGATCCCCAGTTCCTATCAAAGCATGTGCAGGAGGCAACCAATCAATGTGTCTCTCCCTTTCCCTTCACTCTCTCTAAAATTCAATGGAAAAATATCCTTGGGTGAAGATTAACAAAAACAAAGTAAATGGATTAAGTAACATTAAAGAGATTATAAGAAAAATATATTCCAAATTTTGTTAGTTGTATAATGGTTATGTTTAAATTATTAACACCTAAGAAATTGGGTGAAGGGTACATATAATATGCTGTAGTATTTTATAGTTTTTTTTACATGTATGAGATTATTTCAAATTAAAATATTAAAAAATTAAAAATTAATAAAATATTAATTGAAATGTATCTGCATTACATGAAAAATCTCCTAATTGCTTCTAGCATAATTTATTAAATTGTGCTAAAATTTACAAGGGTTCAATTAAAAAATATCTTAATTCTAAATGATATAATAGAAAATATATAATAGTGCAGTTATAAGCACTTATCTGAAAATAAAAATTTAAAGAAGTGAATTTAAAGAAGGGATTAGCCAAAGAAAATATATGCACAACCCATGGACACAAACAACAGTTTGGTGATGGCCAGAGAGAAGTGGGGGGCAAGAGCTGGGTAGAGGGGGCAAAAGGGGGGAAATAGGGACATCCTATATAATAATAATAAAAGGCTAATATGCAAATTGACTGAACGGCAGAATGGCCGGTTGCTATGATTCGCACTGGCCACCAGGGGGCAGACGCCCAATGCAGGATCTGCCCCCTGGTGGTCAGTGCACTTCCATATGGAGAGTGCCACTCAGACAGAAGCTGGCTCATGGCTGGTCAGCGCAGAGGTGGTTATAGGAGCCTCTCCCAACTCCGTGGCAGCACTAAGAATGTGCAACTAACGGTTTCGGCCTGATCCCTTGGGGGCCTAAGCCTTTAGTTGGACATCCCCCGAGGGCTCCCTGGCTGCCAGAAGGATGTCTGACTGCAAGCTTAGGCCTGATCCCCCGGGGAGTGGGCCTAAGTCAACAGGTGGACATCCCCCAAGGGGTCCTGGACTGTGAATGGGCGCAGGCCAGGCTGCAGGACACCCCCTCCCCCGAGTGCACAAATTTTTGTGCACCAGACCTCTAGTCTATATATATAAAAGCTTAAGTGACCATTACAACTGAATGACCGGAATGACTGGTCGACCAGTCGCTATGATGCGCACTGATCACCAGGGGCCAGACGCTCAATGCAGGAGCTGCTTGGTTGTAGGTTCTTGCTTTTCATCACTTTGAATATTTCTTGCCACTCCCTTCTGGCCTGCATAGTTTCTGTTGAGAAATCAGCTGACAGTCGTATGGGTACTTGCTTGCAGGTAACTGTTTTTCTCTTGCTGCTTTTAATATGCCCTTTGTCTTTTGCTCTTGGCATTTTAATTTTGATGTGTCTTGGTGTGGTCCTCTTTGGATTCCTCTAGTTTGGGATTCTTTACACTTCCTGGACTTGTAAGTCTATTTCTTTCACCAGGTAGGGGAAGTTTTCTGTCATTATTTCTCCAAATAGGTTTTCAATATCTTGCTTTCTCTCTCTTCTTCTGGTACCCCCATAATTTGGATGTTGGTACGCTTGAAGCTGTTCCAGAGGCTCCTTACACTATCTTCATATTTTTGGATTCTTTTTTCTTTTTGCTTTTCTAGTTGGGTGTTTTTTGCTTCCTCATATTTCAAACCTTTGACTTAATTCTTGGGATCCTCTAGTCCAGCAGATCTCAACCTGTGGGTCACGACCCCTTTGGCGGTCGAACAACCCTTTCACAGGGGTTGCCTAAGACCATCCTCCATATCAGATATTTACATTACGATTCATAACAGTAGCAACATTACAGTTATGAAGTAGCAACGAAAATAATTTTATGGTTTGGTCACAACATGAGGAACTGTATTTAAAGGGCCAGAAGGTTGAGAACCACTGCGTCTAGTCTGTTGTTGGATCTCTGTATATTATTCTGTATTTCAGTTGGTGTATGCTTAATTTCTGACTGGTCCTTTTCCATTTTTTTGGCATTCTCACTAAGATCCTTGAAGATCTCATTAAGTTCCTTGGAGGTTTCTAGAAGATTCTTGAATAACCTTATAACTGTGGTTTTGAACTCTATATCCAGTAGTTTGTTTTCCTCCATTTCTTTCATTTGTGACTTTTTTCTTTGTCTCCGCATTTTGGCTGCTTCCCTGTGTTTGTTTCTGTGTATTGGGTAGCTGCTAAGTCTCCTTGAGTTGATAGAGTGGCCTTGTGTGGTAGGTGTCCTATAGGGCCCAGTGGTTCAACCTCCCCAATCACCTGAGGTGGACACTCTTGGTGCATCCCTTTGCACAGTCTTGTTGTAGTTGAGCCTTGATTGCCGTTGGTATCACTGGGAGGAATAGACCTCCAGGCCAATTGGCTGTGAGGACCAGCTGTGTCTACAGTGGAAGAGCTGCTGTGCAGGAGATACCCTTATAGGGAAGGACTTGCTTCAGTGGGGCTTTGGTGCTCAGTGAGTCTGCCCCTTGAGTGTGTCACTTGTGGATGGGAAGAGTTATAATCTGGTATGGTCTCACATTGACCACTGGGTACACTGTCTCTTGGATCTCCAAGGAGGTGCAAAGTCAGCCACTGGCTGGCACCACCCAGCAGGAGCTACAGAGAGATCTGCAGATTCCTCCTCTTTGTATCAGGTTTGGAAGTTCCCAGACGAGGCCCAGCTGTGAAGCAAGGCAGGCTGCGACTGGGGCTGGCCTTGGGCCTTGTTTTGATAGCTTTGGGGCTCCCTGACCCAGCTGCAGCTTGTTTGACAGGTTTTAGACTGAGAAAGGAGAGGCCATTCATATGCAAAAGCTGCTGCGCACAGCTTGAGTGGGGTTGTAAAATCAGGTAGGGCAGGGTCTCAGGGAATCTCCAGGGTGGAGCAAACAGCAGTGGCTGCCAATCAGCCCTGCACTGGGAAGGTCCCAGCACAGGAACAATGACCATTGCGAGCACCTCCACCTGGAAGAAAGCTGCTCCTGCATTCCTGCCCCAATGCCAGACAATCCAGTTTCTCCTCGTATGTGCCTGGGTCACCCAGAGTCTCACCTGGCACTGGAGCTCAGAGCAAGCGGGAGCTTGTATCTCCCTCCCGATTAACACGTTAAACGCCAAGCCTCTTTTGTCTTCCTTTCCATTTAGCCCGTGGTATCTGATTTCACCGATATGCTGGCAGTACCAGTGACTGACCAGTCTGGATGGGAAGTATAGTGTCAGTCACCGATGACTGACATGGTGCTTAACGTGTTAAAAAAGTGGCACACCCGGGTGCCAGGCCGTTCCGCGCCTCTGCACCTCCTACCAGTCTCAATGCGCTTTCTTCTTTACTTCTCTAGTTATATTACTTTGACTCATCCAGCTTTCCCATGGTTCTGCATGATACTTGTTATGTATTTTAGTTGTAATTTTGATGTGGTTGTGGGAGGCAGCAAGTACAGGTGTTTACCTATGCTGCCATCTTGATTCTCTCTCCGAGGCAATACGTCTTAACACATTCTATGAGGCCAGTATAACCCTGATACCAAAACATGGCAAAGATAACACAAAGAAAGAAAACTGCAGACCAAAATTTCTGATGAATACAGATGCAAAAATCCTAAACAAAATACTAGCAAATCAAATACAACTGTACATCCAAAAAATAATATATCACGGTCAAGTGAGGTTCATTCCAGGGGAAACTAGAAAGCATTATTAAAAGACACTAAAAATACACAACAAAATGGAAAAATATCCCATGTTCATGGATTGCAAGAATCAACATAATTAAAATGGCCGTGTTACCCAAAGCAATATACAGATTTAATGCAATCCCCATCAAAATCCCAATGTCATTTTTTAATGAAAAAGAACAAGAAATCATCATTTGTTTGGAACCACAAAGGCAATCCTGAGAAAAAAGAATGAAGCTGGAGGTATCATGCTACCTGACTTCAAAGTATACTACAGAGCTATAATAATCAAAACAGCATGGTATTGGTAGAGAAAGAGACACACAGATTAATGATATTGAATTGAGAGCCCAAGTATGAAACTACATGTAGATGGACAGATAATTTTCAACAAACTATAATGAGATACCACCTCATTAGAGTGGCCATTAACAACAATACAAGCAATAACAAGTGTGGAGAGGTTGTGGAAAAAAGGGAACCCTCATCCACTGCTGGTGGGAATGTAGACTGGTACAATTATGGAGAGCAGTCTGGTGATTCCAAAAAAATTTAAGAATAGAGCTACCATATGACCCAGCAATCCCTCTCCTGGGCATATACCGGAAAACCTCAAAATCATGCATTCACAAAGATATATGCACCCCTATGTTTACTGCAGAATTATTCACAGTGGCCAAGACATGGAAACAACCAAAGTGTCTTGTGATAGAGGACTATTTAAATAAGGTGGGGTACAAATACACAATGTAATATGATTCAGCCATAAGAAAGGATGAAATAGCACCAGTTGAAACAATATGGATGGACCTTGAGCACATTATACTAAGTGAAATAAGTCAGTCAGAAATAGCTAACAACTATATGATTTCACTCATTTATGGGATATAAAACTAAACTTGTGAACACAAACAGCAGTGTGGTGGTTGCAAGACAGAAGTGGGTGAGGGAGAAGGGGTCTTAATATATGGTGACAGGAGAAGATTTGACTTTGCGTAGTGAGCCAATGATGCAGTATACATGTCTTGTAATATAGAAACTCAAACCTGAAATCTATGTTTATGTTGACCGATGTCACCCTAATAAATTTAATTAGAAAAATAATTTTTGCCACTCAGCAGTGTGCCTGTCGCAGCACACCTATTGAAAATTTCTGATCTACAATATCAGACGTGATAGTTAATGAGAGAAAGATGAAAATTCCATTGGATTTATTACTAGGACATTGAATAGAATTATTCTGACAAACAACTTGATGAAGGGATACAAATACAGGACCTTGAAACTGTTACACTGTATGGATATAAGTATCATTTGTGGCAGAGCAAGAAGTTGCTGGAATCTCAGGTCAGTTGCTAAGATTTAAGTTGAAAACAGGGAGATAACATTTCAGTGGGAAATACATAGACACTTTGATGTCTGTTATCCTATATAATAAAGATGTAATATGCAAATTGACCCTCATGCCGTCACAAGATGGCTGTGCCCACAGCGGAGGCGGGGTTCCCATAACGAGCCGTAACGAGCAATCAGCAGGGACCTGAGCTGCATGGCGCCAGGCCAGGGTGGGGAACCTCAGGCCGCACCCCCACCCCAGCACCGAGCCAGGGGTCCTGGGGTCATGTCCTCGGCCCAGCAGGGCTTGACGGGGGATCTCAGGCCATGCCCACTGCCTGGCGGGGCTTGACGGGGGACCTCAGGCTGTGCCCCCACCCAGCACCCGGC
>NW_005365763.1:2036824-2039247 GCF_000412655.1 Myotis brandtii | reverse complement strand
TTTTTATATACATTTTACTAATTTTCTTTCATCTCTGACACTTCTATTATAGAGAAAGGACAAATAGCAATATTAAAATATTTCCTCTAATTAATTCCCTTTTAATGTGCATCAATTTCGTGCACCGGGCCACTAGTTCATGTAATAAAAAATCACTAATTGCATTTGGTTTTTCTGTCTTTCCTCTTTTGTTACTAAACTCAAGGTATTTGACACTTGGGATGCTCTATTCAAGAAAGATGTTTTTGTTGCAAGGTAGTTTGATTTATTTGCAGCAAGTAGTGGAGAATGGGATTCATATTCAAAGCTCTGCGTCTTGGAAGGAAGGTTCAGTCATTGCTTATATACGCTATTTGATCAATTACATGTTAATTTCTTGTTTGCAGTTGGCTACTGTCATCCAGTTGTGTTCCCCTCAAGCTCATCCTGTTTACAGCTGGTTTACAAAATACTGTGCTACATTCTAACATTTAGTAAGGATAACATTTAGTAAGAACATTTAGAACTACCTAGACCTTGAGACCCTTGTCCTATTTTAACAACTCCCTTGAGATTTTTCACTCCTCATTCTTGCAGGAATAGGCATAAAGGTCATACTTGTGTAACTACTTCCTGCTGAACATGGACAAATTCTCTGGCTGCCTGACTTATGACAGTCATGGAGTCCCCTAGGTCCTGGGATTCCTAAGAACAAGAGTGCATAATAGTCATCACTTCTTTTGAAGAGCAGCTTGAAGGTCAGACAGGTTGACAAGAGTACTGTGGATCTGGATCCTTGTTCTCACTGGGTGGTAGAGCTTGCTTCAGTCCAGAGTGATCTATCCAGCAAAAATGAGTTGTTAATAACACAAAATGAGGACCTGTCCATATTGGGTTCAGTTGATCTTGCAGGAATCTTGATTTCCATATTTTTAGCATGTTAAGCGCCATGTCAGTCACCGGTGACTGACACTATACTTTCTCATTTGGACCTCGTCAGTCTCCGGCCGCCAGCATATTGGTGAAATCGGATATCGCGGACTAAATGGAAAGGAAGACAAAACAGGCTTGGCGCTTAACATGTTAAATATACCTGGTTCCCTGGATCATATAGGTGTACCTTAGTATCTGTTTGTGTGGGTAAAATCAGGTTAGCACAGTGGTTGGCAAACTGCGGCCCCTTGAGTGTGGCTCTTCCACAAAATACCACCTGCGGGCGCGCACGTACAGTGCGATTGAAACTTCGTGGCCACACTCAAGGGGCCAAAGAGCCGCATGTGGCTCGCGAGCCACAGTTTGCCGACCACTGGGTTAGCATATTTATTTAAGTTTTAAGTTACCTTTCCTAAGTGGATTATATGTTTAACGGCCTGTTTTATAAGTGGGTCTTGGCACCCTAAAATTTTAGAGGAGCCTATTAAGGCCTACCATACATAAGTTCAAAAGTAGTCAACTTAAGTATTCCTTTAGGTGCTGCTCTGGTCTGGGTTAGGACAGTCGGTAATTAAGCCAGGTCTTACGGGTTTCTTGGTACATTTTGGCTAGGGTCTTTTTGAGCAGTTGATTGCATTATTCTGTTTTGTTTTGTTTTTAAATATATTTTATTGATTTTTTACAGAGAGGAAGGGAGAGAGATAGAGAGCTAGAAACATCAATGAGAGAGAAACATCGATCAGCTGCCTCCTGCACACCCCCCACTGGGGACATGCCCGCAACCAAGGTACATGCCCTTGACCGGAATCGAACCTGGGACCCCTCAGTCCACAAGCCGACGCTCTATCCACTGAGCCAAACCGGTTTCAGCAGCATTATTCTGTTTTAACTGAGGACTGTGGTCTCCATGAAGAATGTAAGCTCCACCTAAGATGGAGAGCCCAATGCTACAGCCACTGTAAAAGCCAGCCCATTGTCACTCTGAAAGATCCAGGGGAGTCCTAACATAGGTATTATTTCCTTAAGCAGACCTTTACAACTTCATTGCTCCTTTCACTTCATCATGGGAATGATCTACCCATCCATGAAAGGTGTTTACTAACACTAATAAGTACTTGAATCTTCCAGGACCAAGGAACATTACTGTAATGCCCACCTTCCAGTCTTTTCCAGGTAACATTCCCCAGGCCTGGACTGCCTTAAAGTGGTACCACAGGTCTAATATATGCATTGTACACAGCTAGGCATAACACTATTAATGATTCTTCTCATGCCTGGGATCACTATTACCTGAACTAACTGTTCATATAGTGCTTCCTTCCCAGGGGTTCTTTTCTTTTTTTCTTTTTTTAAATTAAATCTTTATTGTTCAGATTATTACAGTTCCTCATTTTTCCCCCCATAGCTCCCCTCCACCCGGTTCCCACCCCACCCTCTGCCCTTACCCCACCCCCCCACTGACCTCATCCATAGGTGTACGATTTTTGTCCAGTCTCTTCCTGCACCCCCCA
>NW_005365763.1:2017603-2035418 GCF_000412655.1 Myotis brandtii | reverse complement strand
ATCTCTAAGGAGGTGCTAATTTAGCCTCTGCCTGAGGCTACCCAGCAGGAGCTATGGAGAGATCTGCAGATTCCTCTTCTTTGTTTGGGATTTGGAGGTGCCCAGATGAGGCCCAGCTGTGAAGCAATGCAAGCTGCTGTGGGGCCTTGGGCCTTCTTTTGGATGTTCTGGGTCTCTGTGACCCAGCTGCAGTTTGTTAGGTAATTTTAATTTGCAAAGGGCCAGGTCATTCATATGCAAAAGCCTCTGCACACCGCTTGGGTCGGGCGGGGTCTCAGGAAATCAACAGGGCAGAGCAAACAGCTTTGGCTGATCCTCAGTCCTACCCTAAGAGGTCCTGGGTCTCAGTGTCCCGCGGTAATCGCTGCAAGCTCCTCTGAGAGAAAGCCGCCCTCGAGTTCCGCCCGATGCCAGACAGTCCATTGTCTCCCCGTATGAGTCTGGGTCCCCAGAGGCTAGCCCGGAACTAGGATTCAGAGCGGGAGCGTGTGTCTCCCTCCCGATTGAAAAAGACAACCGCGTCCTCAGTTGCCCACCCTTTCCGCACGTGCCTCCATACCTCTGCACTTTACTTGTGCACCTCCTCTGAGTCTCAGTGTGCTTTTCTCTTTCCTTCTAGTTGTAGAATTTCCACTCAGCCAGCCTTCCTGTGGTTCTGGATGATGTCTGTTTTGACTCTTAGTTGTATTTTTGGTGTGGTTATGCGAGGCAGCAATTTCAGGTGTTTACCTATGCCGCCATCTTGGTTTCTCCCCCAAGGGTTCTTTTACTACTCTCCAAGGTAGTCTTGAGGAACAAGGGATCCAGAGCCTACAGAATCCTGTCATTCCAAGAAAACATCTCAATTGCCTCTAGTTCCATGGTGGAGCTAGACTGGCTATTACTGCCTTTTACTCTCTGGCTTACTGCCTTTCACTCTGCAGTAAGTTTCTCTGTCCTTGGGAATTAAGAAAATCCAGGTACTTCTAATTTAGGTATCTGGACCTTTTTCTGGCATACTTTGTGTCCTTTTTCTGCTGAATAGTGTTTCTCTCTGCAGTTTCTTTATCAAAGCTGTGGTAGTTAAAATGTCATCTACATATTGTAGTAGAGTCATATTTTTAATCTTTTACAAGAGCCTCTCCAAAGAGGGCTGGGGAGTTTTTGAAACCTGGTGGTAACACAGTCCAGCAATGCTGGGACTTTGATGGGTGTCAGGATCTTACCATTCAAATGCAAAAAATCTTCTGGGAGTCATGGTCCAAGAGAATGCAAAAGAAAGCATCCTTCAAATCTAGAACTGTATAGTATTTGCTAGGTCCTGAGGGATTGGCCAACAGGGTAGAGGGGTTAGGAACAGTGGTAGGGTGTATATACTTCATTCATGGCCCTTAAGCCTTATACAAATCTATATTCTCCTGGGTTCCATTTCTTAAGGGGAAGGATGGTGGTGTTACAGGGTGACTGACAAGGCTGAATGAATCCCTATTCTAGAAATACTTTTAGGATAGGGGCAATTCCTATTTTTGCCTCAGGTTTCAAGGGTTATTGTTTAATGCAGGGCCAGTGGTCTGCTGTTTGATTACTACTTTAAAAGGTAGGGCATTCTTTGCCCTTCAAATTCTCCTTGTGCCTGAATAGCTGGATTAACCTGGTCAAGAATCTCTGTGGGTATAGGTCTTTGGCCTTTTGAGACCCAATGGAGTAGGACCATGAAATCTTTTCCGCTATCATTTGGAATCAGGTGCTTTAACTTTATCTTGGCTAAGTGTATGGTAGCCCCCAATTTACTTAATAGGTTCCTTCCTTAGAGGGGAACTGGACACTCACGTACATAGAGAAAAGAATGGGACCCTATTTCACATGTCAGAGTCTCAAAAAATTTCTTTGTGTCTGGGTTTCTCAACACCCCTTTAATATTACATTCCCTCTTGGAGAGGGGGCCTTCCTGGCTAGTAAGAACAAAGTAACCCAGGTATCCTCATGGGAGATTGGAATGTTATCCTTTGGGGCCTAAAGGGGAGCCCCCTGACCCCGAGTCAGTCTTCATCTGGGGTAACTGTAAAGAATTAGGAGCTTCCCTTTCTTCTCTGAGGACGATTAGGGCATTATTTCTTCCAGTGACCCTTTTGTTTGCAATATACACATTGGTTAGACTTTAGCTTTGCTGGACAACTTTGGTTGGTCCCACGGTGGGGCCTGGGGTTACTCACACAAGGTGGTCTTCTGCCTTTTGTCCCCTGATTACCCAAAGCCTAGCGGGTGACAGCCAGAAAAGCAGCTTGTTTTTTTTCATCTTTCTTTCTTCCTTTTTTTTTCCTGTCACATCTCTGTTGCTGAAAATCCAAAAGGCTGCTTCTATTAATTGGGAGGTGGGAATGGTAGATCCCACCGCTATCTTTTGTAACTTTCTGTAGGTATCGGAGCACTCTGAGATATGAGGTGGGTATTCAGGATAGCTTCACTTCCTGGGTGGTGTATGATTACCTTAAGCATTTTTTAAAATTTTCTAAGAATTACCTCTTAGCTTTTGTTGGATGTTTCTAACTTTGCCCCAATTTGGATGGCAGCAACCAGTGTCCTTCATACCCTTCAGCAATAGGTTCCTGTAATACTCAAGGTGAGCCCAGTTTATTCTGTCATTGGGGTCGCACTGAAGATTAGTATTGGGAATTAACTCATCTGCTGGCTGCCAGATTTGATTATTAGACTGAGAAGTATGTTTATCAGCCTCTTCCTTGGCTTTTAACAGTACAGTCATTTTTTCCTTAATAGTGAGGAAAATGGTTAGGAGGGATTGAATATCTCCCCAAGTGGAATTATAGGTCATGAATATACCATTAATCAAGCTAATAAACCTCTCTGGATCAGCTTGAAGTCCCTTAGTATTTCCCTTCCAATATACAGATCTGATGTTGAGAAAGGAACATGTACAGTGACCATTCATTCCCTCTTCCCTGTCCAGAACCTGTCTGAGGGGGCACAATTTAGCCTCTGGGTGAAAACTAGTACCTTGACAGGTAGTGGACTTAGGGATACAGGGTGGGAGTATTAATTTCATGTTCTGGAAATGTTTTCAACGGCGTTCCTAACAGATTAGGGGGAACCAAAAGAATTGGGAGGCTGATAGCAGGGAGGAACAGCAAAAGGGAGCCTAAAAGAAACAGGCCTCCCTGAGAGGGAGGCAGGGTTCCCCTAGTTTGAGGACACCTGGGGGCAAGCAATCAAGGAGGTCTTCTCTGAGAGGCCCTCAAGAACTGGCAATATCTTGCCTGATGGCTCAGTTTCCAGTCCTTGGGTTCTTTTAAATATATTTCCCATTTTTCTTAAGAGGTATTTTCAACCTTTCAAACAACCTGGCACTGACCAGTAATAGTATAACTGACTCTCAGCTTGCCAAGAAGGCCAGTAACAGAATTCCAGGGTGACTACCATAAAAATACTGGCACATTTACATATCAGACAAATAAGGCAAATGCAAATATATACATAAAGAATAAAATCCATTTCCTGCATGCCAGGCAACCAGACCAGAGATTGTTACCGAGGATGTCTTGGATATGCCCCTCAGGCATTCCTCAACCCTCCATTGTTAGATGTAAGTTGGGCCCTGAATCAGGCATCCCAAAGATAGTTCCTGTCCAACCAACCAGAAGCCAAGTGTACACTAGAACTGAAACTACATTTCTGACAACCCTATACCCAAAATGGGAATAGAAACACTAATTAACGCATCTAACGGGGCTGACATTTAGTAATAACATTTAGAACTGCCCAGACCTTGATACTCTTTTCTTATCTAACACTTTCTCTACCACCTTCTGAAGTGCTGAACAAAACATGTTTAGGTGGTTACTATGCTTTGCTGTCGAGACAGGCCAGGCAGCTTTTCCAGTGGTCAGCAGTAAGTGGGAGTCTCATATAGAACAGACCCCTCATATAGTTTTATTCTCTTTAAACCTTTCAGTTACATTTATACCATTGAGATTCTGTGAAGCTTGTCCTGTTTATATTTTAACATTCAGCAAGAAAAACATATAGTAATAACATTTAGAACAGCCCAGTCCTTGATACCCTTTTCTTATCTAATACTTTCTCCATCATCTTCCCCCCACGACCACTCTAACCCTCTGGACATATTTTTTTTAAGACCGGCATTCTGGATTTGTCACATTACTTAATTGTGATGTATTTTATTTGTTTTCTGATTCTCTATATTTTCTGTGAAGTGGAAATTAGGTCTAAAAGTTTCATTATATTCAGATTAAATATTGTTGGCAAGAATACTAAGGATTTTCTGATCTTAATATTACATTACAACAGAGGACATGTAATATCAGATTGTCCCACTATTAGCGACACTAAAGTTGCTCACTTGGTTAAGGTGGTGACCAACAGATAGCTCCATTGTAAAGATATATTCCCCTTTTCATTTAGCAGGTAATTTGAAGGGCAATATTTAGGTCCCAGTCTTTTCAGCCATGAGCTGACCAGTAAGAGCATGATGCTGGAAAAGTGGGAAGAGGTCCATGTTCCCCTGATCTTGATAATTTATTGAGAAAAAAAAAATAGCAAGAAAAAAGTGTAATACAAAGCTTACTAGTTGAACCCTTTTTTAAGTTGCAGACTGTACTTGATAATAAGTGACACTTTGACTCCTTATTTGCACTGTCTCCTCATGCTGTTTTGTTTCTAGTGATAATAAAAGACTGTTTATGGCACAGAAGACTCATTCTGTTTCCAAGCCCATGGCATCATATTACAACATCAAGGACATGCTGGCTGATGGTCTCATTTAGTCATTTAAGTGCTTGTTGCATCCTATATAATAAAAGGCTAATAGGCAAATTGTCCCCTCGACCAGGAGTTCGACCAGGGGACGGGGCCAGCTGGCCTACTGCCTGCGGCCCCTCCTCCCAGCCAGCCTGGCCCAAATGACCCAGATCGAGGCGGGCCGGCCGGCCGGGTCCCACCTGTGCACAAAATCATGCACCAAGCCTCTAGTTGTTTTATATTGGTTTCTGGTATATGACTAAACAGTCATCACGCAAATGATAGAATGTAGTTTATGTGATGTTTTGCTCCTTGCCACGTTTTCCAAACTTAAATGTTGAGATGAAAGCCCTTAATGTACTCTTTATACTAATTGTTAGTAGTATACACCTAGTGATAATTTCTTACTTAAACTCTTTGTGTGAATAGAATATTCTAATTAATATATTAAACTTTCTTTCATGAAAATTCAGAGATTAGGGATTTTTTTCCTCCCAAATCATTTTGAAGAATATTTCTGAATATCAGTTTGTTTTTTTAAATAAGTCAAGGTATAATAAAAGTTAAAATAGGCATGTGTGTTCTGATAATAAATTGGAGAATAAAATTATATTCTTTAAAATCTTTAATTAAATAGTGAATAAAGAAGCACAAAATCTTGATCAGAGTTACTAATATGGGGAATGCAGCCTCTAGGGTTCAGTTATGTGAAATACAGCTTCCTTGAGTTAAAATATAGGGTTCTGAAACCAGTTTTCATGCTGGGTTAGTTTATAATCCATTGACAGTCAAATAATGCAAGGGGTGTGTGTGTGTGTGTGTGTGAGAGAGAGAGAGAGAGAGAGAGAGAGAGAGAGAGAACACGCAATCACTGTACCACAACTTTATGATTTAGGAAGTAGTTCTTTGATTTACCTTAGCTTTTTTGACTGTTACTGAATTTCACAGAATGCATACATGTTGGTCACAGTTTGTTGCAAGCTTTTCAGTGTTCTCTCTCCCTGGGATATTGCAGAACTGCAGTACAACTAAACCTGCTGTATATTTAATAGCTCTTAGGGGGTAAGGTAGAGTCTAGCACACTGTTATTCTATCAACTGTTTAAATAAAATTAGGATCTATCTATCTCTCCCATTCTTGTTTTCCCCTAGAAAATTGCTGGGAAGAAAGATGCAATTTTAAAAATGTTGGCAGAAGTTATAGTTTAATCAAAGCTGTAGGATAAGCATTTCCTATGTGCTCATAGACCTCCCTGTAGGCTTGACCCTTCCCTGGAATAGAGCAGATGGAGACAGCACATGAAGCCATTGCTAATAGCAAGCCGACATTCTCTCCCCTTTGTCTGTTTTGTTTTGGGTTTTTTTTCCTATCCCCACCTCCTCTTACTGTTTTTTTCTAAGTTTTAGTTAGCCTTCCATTGACTAAAGACATTGTTTAAACCCTGCTGGTAAAGTTATGATAGCTTAACCATGATTTATACTCAAAACTAAGAGCCCTACCCCCAATCCCTCAAACAAACAAAATAATTACATTGCCAGCAAGAATGGCTTTACAATTAATAAAGGAGAATAATATCCAAAATAGACAGTTATTATTCAAGTAATTTCAAAATGTTTCTTTGAATGACCAGTTTATTGTCACAATTTTGTTTTAATTTTAGGTGAAGTTAAAATGAACTATTTGGGCAAACCATATGTAGCCATGGTTACAACATACCAAATGGCAGTTCTTCTAGCCTTCAACAACAGTGAAACTGTCAGCTATAAAGAGCTTCAAGACAGCACACAGATGAATGAAAAGGAACTGACAAAAACAATCAAATCATTACTTGATGTGAAAATGATTAACCATGATTCAGAAAAGGTATGGGAATTTAAAGGTCAAGGAATTTAAGCGTTGTAAACATTAAAGCATTTTCATGGGATGTTCACAGTATTGAAAGTAGGTTATAATTGTTAATGCCCTTGGTACTTTGGAAAGCACTTGAATCAGCTACATTACTGCTGGTTCCTTACAACTGTGAACTTGAGGAGTCACAGAGAAGGCTATGTAAATTGGTGCCTATGTGCCCTTTACAGTTTGATTTTCTTTGTCCTATACTATGACAATGTACTAAGAAATTGGAAAAAAAATTGCCATTGAGAATTTTTGATTGAGTTTGAAAACTGTAGCTTATCTTAAAACTTTCCAAGATTTTTTCCCCCATGTATTTTTGGTTAATGTTTAACTGTATGGTTCTGTAGTAGGAAATAACAGCCTATTGATGTCATTTGTATGATATTTAACATGTGTAACTGGAACCCAACACACTCACTTTCATATCCTTTAATTTCAGAACTCAAATAACCTCCATATTTTTAAAATACCTATCATGAGACTAGCAAGCCAATAGTATATTCCTTTTTCTTTATAACTTTTCTTTACAGTAGTAAGTTTTTGTTATTCTAATACTAGAGGCCCGATACACGAAAATTCATGCAAGAGTAGGCCTTCCTTCCCCCAGTGGCCAGCGCCGGCTTCGCTCCGGCTGGCTGCCAGCAGGAACCCGGGACCCAGGCTGCTTCCCTCCGGCTGCCAGCAGGCACCTGGGACCTGGGCGGCTTCCCTCCGGCCACTGGCAGGCACCCAGGACCCAGGCTTCGCTCTGGCCCCAGCTTCGTCTGGAAGGATGTCCGGAGTGATGTCCGGGAGGACATCTAGTCTAATTAGCATATTACCCTTTTATTACTATAGATATCTTGGATAATTAAATGGTTTTTAAAAAGCAACTGATGTGGGTTAAATCTCCTACTTCAAATTATTGTACCTCTAAGAAAAAAATTCTTGTAGATGGTATTTCATTTTTATTTTGGTAAAGTTAATAGCCTACAACTTACTTCTCTCATCAATTCATTTTGCTGACATCTCTAAGATTATGATAACATTTTATATCCTATAGTTGAACAGTTCTAAATTACATATATTCTGAAATTCAAGTCTTTCAAAGGCTTTTCTTAATTTTGAGAAGTGATTAAATTTTTTTACTTCAGAATCTTTAAATGTTAAAATTCTTAATATTAAGATTTTAAATACAGAAATTAATTATGACTTAAAACAATGAACTTATTTTAAGTTAAAAAATTTTAAGCTTAATTGCTGAAGTTAGAAGTTATATATATATTTTTAAATGTGTTATTTTCACTGCCCAAAAATATACAAAATAAATATAGATTGTTTGCACATTAAATTTTAATTATGAATCTGCTGGTTTCTTAGAATTTCTTAATTTATTATTGAAACTGAGTCTATCTACCATACCAAGTGCTTCTTTTTTTGTTGTTGTTAATCCACATCCAAGGATATCTTCTCCATTGATTTTCAGAGAGAGTGGAAGGGAGGGAAGGCAGGAGGGGAGAGAGAAAGAGACATCAACATCGCTTGGTTGCCTCCACATGTACCCCGACCAGGGATAGAACCTGCAACCCAGGCACATGCCTTTGACAGGAATCGAACCCTCCACCCTTCAGTGTGAAGGTCAAAGCTCTAACCACTGACCCACACCGGCCAGGGCCTACTTAAGTGCTTCTTGATCCTGCTGATAGAGAAATTTCAGTATATGATATGAGTGGCTTTCTTAAGCCTGATAGAGAAGTTGTGATTCTAAAAGTTGCCTTAAAAACTTTCACTTGAGGAAAGGCCACTTGCTTCTGGCAGAGTGAATAAAACATGAATTGAAGAGCAGACTCTTGGCAGAATCACACCAGGGTCATGGAGAAATGATACTTGTGTGCCACTGGAAACAGCTTGCTTTTATAGTCAGGTAACTTATAATTGGTATTGTTATTGCAGCACTTAAAAAGACATTTGGTTCAGTTTTTCAAAATGGGGTGATGGGAAAATTATGAGTCGACATTTCATAAAAATTATAATGTCAAGTTCTGTTTAAGCCAGTGAGCTTGACTCTTTTGTCTTATCCAAAGGTAATATATGTAGTAGGCCAGAAATTTGCTTACTTATTTAATCTAAATTGATTAAAATTCTATCAAGTGTAAAATTAGAAAAGATTTGTTTTTTACTTCTTTGTTTGAAAGAAGACAATCATTTTTCTCTCAAATAATCTTTATAATGTAAAAGATTATGAGAATTTAGGATGTTTTTTCTTGGTTATTTCATAGCATATTGTTTGCAGCAACTCTTATGTAATGGTTTTATGTTTTATAAATATAAGTGAATTATTTGTAATTGTAGGAAGATATTGATGCAGAATCTTCATTTTCATTAAATATGAACTTCAGCAGTAAAAGAAAAAAATTTAAAATTACTACATCAATGCAGAAAGACACACCACAGGTAAGAGCTTTTCTATGTCATTTCTTTTGGAAATATTAAAGCATTGTACTTTGCAAGTAGAGTAACAATGAGAAATGATGCAAAACTCTGCACATCAAAATTAATGATATGATATATCTTTTCTGGCATATTCTTTGCATTTACTAACCCTATAAACAAAATCTCTGTTAATAGTTTAGATTTTAAAAACAGTGGTATAATGGGTACCTAAGGAAAAGGGTGCTGCATTGCTCTTAAACTAAATGTATTGCTCTGCTTTGCATCTTTCTAAAAATTCCTATCTTGAATAGTAATATAATCTCTTAGATTTTTCATTTGTAAAATAAGGGAAAGTTTTACAACTAATTTCTTTCAAAGGAAAATTGTTAAAAATGCTTCTCAAAGTTTCATGTGTAAATGAACCACCTGGGAACCTTGTCAGAACTCAAATTGTGATCTATGAGGTGTGGAGTGGAGTCCAGACTACCAGATAAGCCAGTTTGCATGTGTACTGTTGATTTCTTTAACTCAGCAGTGATTATTGCTTATTTCTGGGATGGCCTGTTCACATCACTTACGCTTCCTAATTGCTACCTATGTCGTTGGGCTTGGGGCAGGATGTGAAGGTATATATGATGTCAGGCCCACTTCAGGAACTTCCCCATGGGAAAACAAATGTTAATGAATTGCTATTAAATTTGAACCCTAAAATGTTCAATGTTCTATTTTCCTTCAGACTAATGAATAATAATTTGTAAGATATGGGTTATATTTTTATCTGTTAAAAGCCGTTATGAGATCCCTATTAATGTGGCATTGCCGACTTCTATGCCTTGCTTCTACTGTTACCTTGAGCTGTATGATTTATGCCCTTTTGGGCTCATCCTTTCTGGCTTCTCTGCTTGAGCCAAATAGAACCCTCCACAGTTCTTCCCCTTGAAGCCCAATCCAGTATGCACTTGGAGCCATTTACTGAAGCATCTAAAAGCATTGTGGTATAGTGTGTGTACTCACTGAAAGGACAGCATTCTTGAAAATTACTGTTCTGTGTCATTTAAGTTCTAAGTCAAGTCTCTGTTCATCATTATTTATTCTCCTATACCAGTGGTCAGCAAACTGCAGCTCGCAAGCCACATGCGGCCCTTTGGCCCCTTGAGTGTGGCTCTTCCACAAAATACCATGTGCAGGCGCGCACGTACAGTGCGATTGAAACTTCGTGGCCCATGCGCAGAAGTCGGTATTTTGTGGAAGAGCCACACTCAAGGGGCCAAAGAGCCGCATGTGACTCGCGAGCCGCAGTTTGCCGACCACTGTCTATACCCTCCTCTACCCAATGCTCAGTATTGATTAGAAATTTATTTAAATTCACTGATAAAATGAATTCAGAACAATTATGATTTACTGTCTCATTTACTTTTTCCCACCTGTAAACAGGAAGTGGAACAAACTAGAAGTGCTGTAGATGAGGACCAGAAAATGTGTCTCCAAGCTGCTATAGTTCGTATCATGAAAGCACGAAAAGTACTTCGGCATAATGCCCTTATTCAAGAGGTAAAAGAGGGAAAAGTCTCCAAAACTTCTTGGGGTAGAGAGTATTACCAATGTACAGATGAATAATGTTTCTTTGTAAAGATGATTACAGAAATCCAGTGATTCGCAAATAGCATAAAGATATGCTTCATTACATAATGGGAACAGTACCCACTTTTAATTTCAGAATTAAGTTCAGAGTTGCTTTGGCTTGAGTTCAGAGGTATAAACTTCACCAGTTTATTGAGTCTTTTCTCCAGTTATTGGAGGAAGTTGACCACATCAAAGACTCATTCCATAAGTATATTGAGTGTCTATGATGCGATAGCACTGTGTTTGCTGTTGGGAGTTTAATGCAGAGCAAAGCAAAATGTGGTTCCTGCCCTTTTGTAGTTCACAGTATAATAGGGAAGAAATACATTATTGAAATAATCTATATATATAAAAGCCTAAGCGACCACCCGACCACTCAACTGGTTGCTATGTCGTGCACTGACCACCAGGGGGCAGACGCTCAATGCACAGGCATGGAAACATGGAACAGACTGATGAATCTCAGAGGGAAAAGGGGAGAGGGGAGGGTGGGAAGAGATTAACCAAAGATCTTATATGCATACTAGAGGCCTAGTGCACAGATTTGTGCACCAGTGGGGTCCCTCGACCTGGCCTGCGGAGATCAGGCCGAAACTGGCAGTCCGACATCCCCCAAGGGGTCCTGGATTGCGAGAGGGCACAGGCCAGGCTGAGGGACCCCACCAGTGCACGAATCCATGCACTGGGCCTCTAGTATGCAATATAAAATTACAGTAACATGCACTGAAAAAAGTTATACAATACTGTGAGAATGTACATAAAAATCTTGAAGTGTTACTTCAGCTAAGAGCTGAAAGTTGAGTAAGGGAAGCTTAAGGGTATGGGTATTTAGATAGATTAATTAGTTGATAGTTTAATTTATTTATGTATGAATATTAGATTTTGCTATATATATGTTTTGCATTTTAATTTCTTCACAACATAAACATTAGGCTTTTTCCTTACTTTGCATAAATTATTATTTTTGTTCATGTCAGAATTGATCTAATTCTCCGTCTCCTTATGCACTGCTCTCTAAGTTTAAAATTTTTAATATTGTTATGGCACTAGCTTACTTGATATATCATGTGTATCCATTTAAGATGATTTTATTCTGTTTAATATAATTTCATAATTATTTTAAGTATATTTTTCTATATGGCTTAGATATCCTTGATGGAACCTCAATAAAATTGAGAAACTTTTATAGCTGATTGGTTAAAAGTAATTATTTATGACTGATTAATTGGCAGTAGTTTGACACCCATGTCTCTCTTACAGGTGATTAGCCAGTCAAGAGCTAGGTTCAACCCTAGTATCAGCATGATTGAGAAGTGTATTGAAGTGCTGATAGACAAACAGTACATTGAACGCAGCCAGGCTTCAGCAGATGAATAAGTTACGTAGCATGATGTTGCTCTCCTCCTGTGTGGGTGTGAGAAGATCGTTGCCATCACCATTTGGTGTGTTCCTGTGGGGAAAAGAGCAGGCCTAGGCCTCCATAATTTGGTCATTTGGCAGCCCCTGTCTTTCTGCTGTTTACAACATCACCAGTGCCACGTCATGAGCGTCAGAGATAATGCCTAGAGATATTTCAAGCTCATGTCATTATGACATTTCGTAAACCTTTATTAAAGAATGAGTGAAGTATTGCTGAAATGTGGAAATTTGGTTGGGTACCATGCTTTTTCTCCCCTTCACGTTTGCAGTTGATGTGTGTGTTTTTTTTTTTTTTAATGTATCTTCAAGGACATAAAATAAAAAACTGAAATATCGTAATATGACAGATAACCTAATAATTGTATCTACATTAAAATGACAAACATGATATTGCTGCTTGTCAAATAAAAAAATAAAGAAATAGAATGCCTTTTTATGTGGATGGAGTATTACACTAAATCATATATAAATGTTCCTGAGTCATCAAAGCAGCGAATGCAGCTTTAGTTGCATTTTTATCTGAATGGTTTAATTCACTTGTACTCCTACTTAAATCTTACTGAAATATGTCGATTTTTCTAGAGTTCATAAAAATGCATTCAGCATAAAGAATATTTTCTTTTTAAGGATTGGAACTACAATGGATATGAGCATTTTGAATATTGAGGATTTAATTCCATCAAGAGTTTCTGGTGATGTGCCATACCACAGAAATGGAGTATGAGGGGAATATGTGGTGACTTCAAGTCTGGCATAGGAAGAGTCTTTCATTAAAAAGTCATCTCCTGTTTTCATAATATATTATTTCTAACATAGAATAATGCTACCACTCTATCGCCTTCCCCTCTACCTTTCTCTGAGTTGCAAGAGATCCTGTCATACCAAAAGATCCTTATACCCCTCTAACATTTCCATGCTAGATTCATAAGTCACAGCTATGCTTAGCAATGGATAGCCTAAACACCTTTAAAAAAATCTGTATATTGGTACATGCTGCCAGACTCTGTTGGTTAAGAAGGTGTCCTGGCCCAAGGCCCTCCTCTTGAGTTACCAGCTCATCATCGTGGAGCAGGAGACTACGTTTATTTTAATCAAGAATTGGAAGGGAAACAAGTTGGAACCATCCTGGGAAGGACCCTACCTCATCTTGCTTACCACTGAGACTGCTGTTCGGACTGCAGAATGAGGTTGGACTCATCACACATGGGTTAAGGGCAGACCACCAGCCTCTCCGGGTGGAAACACCTCAACGTGGACGGCCATACCAGGACATAGCCCCTTGAAATTAATGATAAAGAAACTGTAAGCTGTCTATTTGTTTTAGGGCTTTGGCAAATTGCAGGGCTTACAATGTGGGCTGGGGAAATGTGTACAATCCGGATCATGCTTACCCAGTTAATTTATTGATTATAGATAACTTGAATGACTTGGATATTTCAGCCTTTATGCCAAAAGATTGGCTAGGACTAGATTTAGGAGTAGATGTCACAGGACAAGATCCCTAGGCCAGTGCCACCACCATGCAAATAGAAGTAGGTCATAAGGAAATGAATGCCTGGGTGGAGTGCATTAAATATTCTGTACACTCCCTAAATAAAAGTGACTCTTTACGCTTGCGCGGCAGGAAGGCTAGAGGCCCAAGTGGATAGACCTGAGATAACGGGATGGAATGTATGCTTGCCCTGTATCAGGAGAAAATCGCCTGGGGGAAACACTTCCTGTAAGACTCTCTCCCTGTTGCTCCCATCCAACAGAGGTAAAGAGCAAGGACCCCCCAAAACGATCTGGCCCCTGTCCTGCGACATAAACTATACCTCCTGCCTCTCAAGGTGGGAGAACAGTACTTGGAGTTTATGGGAAATTTATCCAGTTGTATAAATGGCCGAGTATCCTCAGAAGCCAATCATTCTGCACTGTGATACCCTGTGTTGATATCTGGTGGTGGTATGGGGGACCATTACTTGTGACCTTTCCCAGCACTTGGAGTGGAACTTGTGATCTGATACAATTGGCTATCCCTTTCACTTTGGCATATTGTAAACTTTTTTCAATAGACTAGGAAGAAGAGAGAGAGAGAGAGTCCAGGGGTCTCCTTTGATCCCCATATTTACATAGATTCCATTAGGGTTCCAAAATGAGTTTAAAGCTAGAAATCATATTGCGGCAGGGTTCGAATCAGTCCTGTCCTGGTGGTCCACGGTAAACAAGAATGTGGGATGGATTAATTACATTTACTATAACCAGCAAAAGATTGTTAACTATACTCGAGATGTAGTTAAAGTTATAGCTGAACAACTAGATGCCACCAGCAGGATGACCTCGGATATGATTCTGGCAGAAAAAGGAGTTTGTGTAATGTTGGGGGGCAGTGTTGTACATTCAACCCTGACAGCACAGCTCCAGATGGAACCATTACTAAGACCCTACAGGGATGAACAACTTTAGCTGATGAGTGAGCTGAGAATTCTGGAATTGAGGATCGTTTCTCCGATTTACTAGAGCAATGGTTCAGAAAGTGGGAGGGAATGATGGTATCCATATTCACTTCTTTGATAATTGTGTTAGGAGTCACAGTCATGGGATGTTATATCATCCCATGTATGAGAGGTCGTATCCAGAGGTTAATTGAAACCGCATTGACCAAACAGCAAAATAATCTCCTTCTCCTAGACACTGCAAAGCATGAAAGTCAGCGAGTGTTAGCCGAATTTGAAGAAGAGTTAAGTAAGAAAAGGGGGGAATTGTAAGAATAAACAGTCTTTTCTGTCAAAGAGGGGAGTTTGGCAGCTCCCCCCGGGTTCTGCCATTTTGAAACAGCAAAGGTCAACTCCTCCCTTTTTCCTTTAAATTAGCCAATTGTACAAGAATGTGAGCCTAGCTCTGACCAATCAAGAGTGAGGGACAGATGATGTTCATCAGGCATAAAACCTTGAGCAGACTGCCTGCTCAGTGTACATGCTGCCAGACTCTGTCTTGGTACGTACCCGTCTGCAGAAGATATTTTCCTTGCAAAAAAATTTGTATATTGTATTACACCAGGTGCCACTTATATAGAGACATGAAATTCCATTATTTTGTTTATTATATATATCAACAGCCAGTATTAGAATACTCTGGTCTGTTATATTATCTATTTACCCTATTTTCCCCACCACTACAACACACACACACTCAACTTTTTAAAGCTAGAATCTTTTAAAATATTTTCCACACAAACCATTTCACTTATAATACTTTAGTGTATATTCTAACAGATAAGGCCTTTTATAAAAAATAAAAACAATTGACTTTTACAGTTGGTTTGATTGTACTTTTTCTAACTCATGTCTCTTAAGTGTTTAAAAAAAATCTCCTGAGCTTATAACTTATATACTGTGTACCTCATTTTACCTTTCTTCCTAGAGAGAAAATAATGGCAAACCATATAATATACATTTCACTGTCAAAAAAACAAACGTTTGTTTTAATAACTTTTTGATAAAGTTCCAAATTGATTCCTTTTTTCTTAAATATTTATAAACCTTAAATCAAGTCTTATCCCATTATCTGTCAAGAAAATACTGGGTGGGGCAAAAGTAGTTTTACAGTTCTCCTATGGAAAATAATAGAATAATTCATTAATAATACAAAAGTAAATTCTGTGTTTTGTGTACTCACAACTATAAACTACTTTTGCTCAACCCTGTGTATTATATTGGAAAATGGGCAAAATAATTGGGCTGAAGTCTACAGAAATGACTAGCAAGAATTTTCTTCACATCTTTTTCCATTTTATCTGAAAGGAAATATATTAAAGTTATGTTTATGCATGAGTAAGAAAGAGGCCAGATACATTTAACCAAGCCATAGCTCCAAAGGAAGCAGTGTTTAGAATGAATTTTAGGCCATATCTTCCCCTCAGGAGAATGAGGAAAGGGTTACAGTCTCCTGAAATCCTTACTGCAGGAGATCTGAGCACATAGCCCAGAGTAGGTTGTATGCTTCCTGCTTGTGGGCAGAAAGGGTTAGAGCTTTAAAAAAGGAAAGAAGAGGAAGGACATGGCTATACATATATTGCCTGTGTAGAAGATGTGCTTTATTTTAGAAAACAAAAATAATGTGAGAAAAACTTTCAGAGGCTTTAAAAAAATAATACTGAGGTAGTTAACATGCATGAGTCTGATACATTTAACAGCTAGTGCAGTTCTTGTCAACAATCCATCCTTTCCCTTTGAAACCATTTTAATTGCTACAGTAGATGCAGATTCATCGTAGGATTTAGTTAAATATTTTATGATAATTTGGTTTAATACAAACAAAAGACTAGGCAGGCTGAGATTTGTGTTTTACTTTATGTATAATGTATATCTATAGTATTTTGTAACCTGTAAATCCTGCAGTGCTGTAAAATTTGATATATTTTTTTTAAACTTTTATTAACTGCAGACTGGGATAGGTGCTTCCACATATGTTCTTTTATTTGACCTTCAGATAATCTTGTTGATTAGGCAATGTTCCTCTTGTTACTGAAACAGGTCAGGCCGCTTGGTAGGTGTTAACCAAAAGAACACTCCAAGTTGATTGTGTTAGTAGGAACTTCATTGCAAGCCAGCGAGCAAGGAGTGCACTGAGGATTATTCCCTGAGCAGTGCCTCCCCAGAACAAAAAACCACATGGTATTACAGGGATAGTTGCTTACATCTTCACATTTTAAGGTATATTTTGGGTGAACATGAGCAGAAGTGGACATGGCTATACATATATTGCCTGTGTAGAAGATGGTATGTAAGCTCCACCTTGGTCAGAGATTTTAGTATTCTAATCCTATATAATAAAGAGGTAATATGCAAATTGACTGTCACACCCTCCCACAAGATGGCCGGCATGGGAGGGCAGTTGTGGGAGATCAGGCCAGCAGGGGAGGGCAGTTGGGAGGGACCAGGCCTGCAGGGGAGAGCAGTTGGGGGCGACCAAGCCGGCAGGTGAGGGCAGTTGGGGGAGACCAGGCCTGCAGGGGAGGGAAGTTGGGGGCAAACAGGCCTGCAGGGGAAGGCGGTTGGGGGCAACCAAGCCTGCAGGGGAGGGCAGTTAGGGGCAACCAGGCAGGCAGGCAGGCAAGTGGTTGGGAGCCAGCAGTCCTGGATTGTGAGAGATGTCCGACTGCCATCCCAGATTGGAGAGGGTGCAGGTTGGGCTGAGGGACACCCCACCCCCACCCCCAGTGCACGAATTTCGTGCACCGGTCCTTTAATGAGGGTATAATTTTAAAAGTTCATGCTGTCAAAGAGTCCTCTGGTCTGGGGTGGTTTTCTTATCTTTACCTTCTAGCCCTGAAGGAAAACATCTCTGGCAAGCTTTGTTAGTAGTCAAGCAATGACCAAGTTTAGCAAATGTTAGGTCATTACATAGGTTTTCTCCTGTACCTTCTGTACCTTCATAGATGAGGAAACTAATAAAGAGTGTTTTTCAGGAGTCATTGCCAGAAACTGCAGAACCTGAATTTAATCCCATTCAAAGCTGTGATCTTAATAAATATAGCACAGCCTATAGATAGAAATGGCTTCATTTTATACATTAAGAATAGTTTTTCCTGACTTTTAAAGAAAAATTTATTTCTAGTTAAATAATTTGTGATAATAAACACTTCATATTTTGGTTCTTAAAATACTTATTTAAGACTAAAGGCCCAGTGCACAAAAATTTGTGCACTCGGGGGGGTCCCTCAGCCCGGCCT